>NC_059131.1:81269813-81572427 GCF_020740605.2 Lemur catta
AGTTTGCTTTCCCCGTCTTTGAGGACGCTAATCAACATCGCTTTCACGAACACCTAGATTACAAGCAACTAAAAGCTTTGGCTGAAGCTGTCAAGGCTTATGGGTGCAATGCCGCTTACACCCGTGGCCTACTGGAACGGCTAAGTGCGCATGCCATGACCCCCAGTGATTGGGCTGGTACCGCGCGGGCCTGTCTATCCATGGGGCAATATTTAGATTGGAAATCCATATATCAAGAAGCCTGTATTAATCAAGCTCGGCAGAACGCGCAGCAGGGCCAGCCTGCCTGGGATGCCGATATGCTCTTAGGACAGGGTCGTTGGCAGAATAATCAGCTTAATTTTCCCATTCAGGTCTATGGCCAGATTAATCAATTGGCTATAAGAGCCTGGCAACAGCTGCCTAATCGCGGGGAAGTTGCAGGTAATTTAACCAAGGTCATCCAAGGCCCTGCAGAACCGTTTTCTGACTTTGTGGCTCGGATGGTGGAATGCGCTGCAAGGATTTTCGGCGATGCCGACTCGGCTATGCCATTAGTGGAACAGTTGGTTTTCGAGCAGTGCACGAGAGAGTGTCGTCATGCTATTGCCCCTTGGAAGGGAAAGGGCCTCAGTGCATGGTTAAAAGCTTGCAGAGAAATTGGAGGCCCTCCCACCAATGCGGGCTTGGCGGCTGCCATCCTCGCCGCTAAGGACACTTCCGAAGTGACTTGTTTCAAATATTGGAGGGTGACCCTGATATACTGTCCCCCCCGTTCGTTCACCTTTGAGGCTCGGCAGGCTCTCGCTAAGGTCGAGGAAGCTCTTCAGCAAGCTCAGTTGGTCCGCATCCAACCGGACCGCCCCTTTTCCTTGTGCCTCTTGCCCTCTCCCGTGGCGCCCACGGCAGTACTCTGGCAGGACGGGCCTTTGCTGTGGATTCATTCACATGCTTCTCCGCGGCGTGCTATAGAACATTATCCTACGCAGGTTGCGGATTTGGCCTTATCTGGGCTTTCGTTGTCCCTTTCCCACTTCGGTATTTACCCTACAGTTATTCATTGCCCATACACCAAGTCCCAGACTCAAGTCCTTTGCTCTTCCTTAGATTCTTGGGCAGTACTCTGTTGTATCTTCCCAGGAGACATAGATAACCATTACCCTAAACATCCCCGTCTTCAGTTTGCACTTCGCAATCAGCTTATCTTTCCTCATCTGACTTCCCCTGAGCCTCTAATCGGGGCTACCATTGTTTATACTGACGGGTCATCCACAGGCACCGGTAGCTATGTAATCAATGATCAGGTGTTTACGGCCCGCTTCGCTTACTCTTCTCCCCAGCACGTTGAATGTGCTATCGTTGAATTGGTTCTCCGAACCGTGCCAGAGCCCCTTAATATAATCTCTGATTCTGCTTATGTTGTTCAGGCTGTCTGTCACTTGGAAACAGCCCATTCTCTTAACTCTCGCAGCACGGTGTTCTCCTTATTCTGTGCTATCCGTGCTGCCATCCATTCTCGCCGGTCCCCATTTTTTATAACGCACATTCGGGCCCATTCCCTTTTGCCGGGCCCCATGGCGCGCGGCAATGCCCTGGCGGATCATGCCACTCACGCTTATTGGGTTGGCTCTCCGTTGGAGGCAGCTCGCCAGTTTCATTCTCTATACCATACTCCTTCACTGACGTTACGTCTCAAATTTGGCCTCTCGCGGGCAGCCGCACGCGATATTGTGCTGCAGTGCGCGGCCTGTGCACCTTTTCGTCCAGCACCTCATGTAGGTGTCAATCCTCGTGGTCTTCGGCCACTCCACTTGTGGCAAATGGACGTCACTCATTACTCCTCCTTTGGCACTCTTTCTTATGTCCATGTTTCTGTTGATACCTGCTCTGGCATAATTCATGCCACTCCCTTGACAGGTGAAAAGGTAAGTCATGTCATCACCCACTGCTTAGAGGCTTGGGCTGCCTGGGGTAAACCTCAGGTTATCAAAACTGACAATGGCCCTGCCTATACCTCACAAGCTTTTCGTCAATTCTGCACACGCCTAGGCGTGGAGCACCGCACGGGCCTTCCCTATAACCCCCAGGCCCAGGGTATCATAGAGCGTGCCCATGGCACCTTAAAGGCCTATCTCAAAAAACAAAAGGGGGAGACGGGGACGAGCCCTTTGGGCTTACGTACCCCTAAGCCTGTGCTCTCTCTCACCTTGTTCACTTT
This sequence comes from Lemur catta, assembly GCF_020740605.2. Classification (NCBI taxonomy): domain Eukaryota; kingdom Metazoa; phylum Chordata; class Mammalia; order Primates; family Lemuridae; genus Lemur; species Lemur catta. Next base: position 81,272,011 of record NC_059131.1, read on the forward strand.
AAATTTTCTTTTGCTGGATGATCAGGGGCACTCTGCTGCGGACCGCCACGCCAACCCCGGTTCCCCTTTATCAGAGCAGGTCTTGTGGAAGGATGTCCTGCTTAACAAATGGAAAGGCCCGGATCCGGTTGTGAGCCGGTCCAGGGGAGCTGTCTGTGTTTTCCCGCAGGACACTCCTGATCCAGTGTGGGTCCCGGCACGCTTAACGCGGCGAGTGCAGCGGTTGGCGGATGTGGAGGATGCAGATGATGGGGCGTCCGCTGCCGGGGATGCTGCTGCTCCTGACCTTTCTGCTGCTGGCCGCATCGGTGACGACGGACCGGCGCTGGGCCATCCTGTCGGTGTTCCCGAGACCGATGCCAGTGACCCATGATGCCCAGATCTTCCCCCGGCTGTTCGCTACTAATGCCTCTTTGGGCCTTGCCAATCTTACATGGAACTCCTCCTCAACATTTGAGACGTCGGTCCACGCTATTCAGCAAATCTGTCTTTCCCCTCCACACCTGTTTGCCTCTGGCCCCCTTTTATCTGGATCACTGCTACTTCCTCTGGTCCTGGTGTTCTCAATTGCTCCACGGCAAACTGCTCCTATGCCCGTTGCTGGAATGCCTCCAGCCAGTCCATGGCAATTGTTGCCCGTATGCCTCGGCATATTCCTTGGCCAGTGGAGGCTCCTAGCTTCTTGACCCTTTTCCGACAGCGAAGAGATTTTGGCGTTACTGCAGCTGTAATTTCCACATTGGCAGTGACTGCCGCACTGGCAGCCGCTACGGCTGCAGCGGTAGGCTCTGTTCAGACAGCACAGACGCTGAACAACCTATCGGCATCTGTGGCTACAGCTCTGGACACACAATCCGCCGTCAACGCGCACCTGAAGGGTGGTATCATGATACTGAACCAACGTGTGGACTTGGTCCAGGAGCAAATAGATGCCTTATGGCAGCTGGCACAGCTGGGCTGCGAATGGCGTTTCACAGGACTATGCATTACCGCGGTACCGTTTGATAATGCTTCCGCCGCGGCCAACAAGTCTCGTCAATTATCTGCTATGTTGACAGGACACTAGTCTAGTCAATTTACCGCCTTGACCCGGCAGTTGCAATTGGAGATCACCCACATTAACTCCACACGCCTGGACTTGACAGTGACCAATGGTCTCTTTCCTACATTTCAGTCAATAGTCCGAGGACTTCGGGACTGGGCTGGCCTGGGGTCCCTAGGGTTCATGGGGATCCTGGGAGCAGGTTTCGTGATCTGGGGGTTCCTGCGCGTTCGTGCACAGCGCTGCAGGGACCGAGTGGTGGTTACCCAAGCCCTAGCCGCCCTCGAGTGTGGTCAATCCCCTGGCATCTGGCTACAAATGTTACGCTCCGAAGGTCAAGACCGCCTCCCCTCTCGCACAGCGTGACATGGCCCATGCACTCTGAGGGGTTTCCCCATTGCACCAGATTGTGGCGTGTCACCCCCTTACCAGCCGTTGCACCTCCCAGAGTCTCTGCTCATTGCACGGGAGACGGTGGCCTTTGCACCTGCTTCAGGGACTCCACCCCCTGGATCCGGACCTTGAGGTTGGAGTCCCCAAAGCTTGTGTTGCAAAACAAAAGGGGGAGCTGTTGGGAGCGGTCTCTGATTACGGGTGAGCACATAGCCAATAGAATCATTGCTGGGAGCCTTGTCACGGCCCTCTACCAATCACTTCCTGCCACGACTACCTGCAATGGTATATAAGCCCACTGTCCTTCCTGTTCGGGGTCTCTCGCCATGTAACTAGACTAGATGCCTCATTAAACTGCTGTTGGAAGAACTCCAGTTTGTTGCGTCGTCCTTGCAGGCGAGTGCGGCGCGACAGAAACACTCAGAGAAGTGAGCAACAATGATAAAGGATATGTGCTGGCCGGGTGCGGTAGCTCACACTTATAATCCTAGCACTCTGGGGGGCTGCAGCGGGAGGATTGCTTGAGTTCTGGAGTTCAAGACCAGCCTGAGCAAGAACAAGACCCCACCTCTTTCAAAAAAAAAAAAAAAATAGAAAAATTAGCCGGGTGAGGTAGCGTGTACGTGTAGTCCCAGCTACTCGAGGCTGAGGCAGGAGGATTGGTTGAGCCCAGAGTTTGAGGTTGCTGTGAGCTGTGATGACGCCACGGCACTCCAGCCTGGGCAACACAGTGAGACTCTGTCTCCTCCTCCCCCCCAAAAAAGGCTTTTTGCTGAAGCATTATCCATAATCATGAAAAAATGGGGAGGACCCTAAATGCTCAGCCACAGGCAATTGTTGATCTGGCCTGTGCCACGTGGGCATGTCAGCAGCGTGGACGCCATGTCCGTGTGCTTGGCTTGAGACACGGCACTTGCAAGCACGCAGGGGACCAAGCCTGAACCCTGGATGTGCAGATAGGAACTGACTGGAGACGCGCACCAGACCCTAACCCTGGGCTTGGGGACCCCTGTGGTTTTCATTTCCTCTTGATCCTTGCCCTTCTTTTCCATAATTTCTGTAATGAGCACATCCCTGGTTTAGAAACCCTTAATCATTTTGAACATAAAAGGCCACTTTACTGGGTGTGATGGTGGTGTGTGTGGCCGCCTAGACCTGCCTGTTCAGAGGCCCAGCGCTCCCCACCGCTCACGTTCGCAGCGGGAAAGAGGAAAGTGCACGCCCGCGGGAGGCCTGGGCGGCAGGACCCGTGCTGCTGGTCAGCTGGCCAGGGCACTCACTTGTGGAAGGCCTGTAGGTGGCATGGCCACGCAGCACGGCTGTTGCGTCTGTGGCCACAGGGCAGTGGCGTGGTGAGGAGTGCAGCCCATCACACCCCCATCATACCGCCCGACGTGGCCCCCTCCCACCGAGGAGCTTTCCTGGGAGGACGCCAGGGAACGCCACACAGGCAGAGCCTGGGCAGTGCCTGACTTCCGGTTTGAGCTCTCTTGTTGCTGCCTCTTCTGTCCCCACCTGACCCAGCCAACAGCCAGTGCCCACTGCCCCCCACAGCCCGGGGCCTGCCTGGGCCCCCAGCCCCAGCTGGGCCCCCCCCCCCCGGGGGCGGCCGGTAGAACTGCTCTCTGAGCCGAGCCCGAGCACAGAGCAGTGAGCAGAGGGATGTGGGTGTTTTAAGCCACTGAGTTCTGGGTGGTTTGCTATGAACAGTTAGATGACTGGGTCACAGGCCTCGGCTTGACCAAGTCCTGCCATGAGTCAGGGCCGGTCTGTGGCTCGACCTCACTGAGCCGTCGGGTGGGAGCAGCACAGTGCGGGGCACAGCGGGGCCTGCGTGGAGGCGACTCGGGGTGTCCTCGGAGCCAGAGGCCTGCACCCCAGGCAGGGACACACTGCCAGCTGCCCTGCCTCGCTTAGGACTCTGCCTTTTACCTTCTTCAAAATCTCTTCAATGCTGGCTAATCTTTCTCCTTTGAGGTTGGATTTATTTTCAGAAATGACCCAAAGTCAACAGAAGCTGTATATCTGAATAAAACTGTTCAAAAAACAAAGCAGAAACACAAAGTAATGAGGCCAAGTTGTGTTCTTTGTTTAGCTATCCTTGCATGAATTCCCCAAGGAAAGTCCCAGATACGTTTCGGCTGCAGCTGAACCTCTTGAATATTTGCGTTGTTTTCTTTGAATCTGTTAACTTCAAGAAATTCTGGCTGATTTCCTAAAATCACAGCCCTTTGCCTTATATCCATATGCTCCATAGCAAGAGCGGATGTTCAAAGTGTGACATCTTGGCCACTGCACTCAAATTTCACACCAATCTCCAATCCCCACGTGGTGCAGGCGATGGTGGGGCAGGTGTGACCCCCGGGCTGCCCTCAGGGTGGGTGGTGGAGAGAGCTGCACTTCCAGTTCCAGACCCCACACCTGCCAGCCGGGGCCTGGGGCCTGTGGACAAGCTACTTCCCCTCTCTGAGCCTGTTTTTGTTTGTAAATGGAGGGAGCCCTGTGCTCCCGGCTCACCAGGCCCCTGACCTGAGGGGCAATGTGGGGGCCCGGAGGCCCACTGAGTCCCAGCAACCGGGCAGGTGAGACCCGGCAGGTGGATATGGGACAGCCCTGCTCCTGCCCCTCCCTCAGGGAAGGCAGTAGCCTGGGAGGACTCTGGAGGGCGAGGGTCGCCGTGAGAGACAGACGGCAGTGCCAGGCTGGTGCAGGAGGAGCTGGTGCAATCAGAGCAGGGAAACCCAGCTCTGGGACACAGGTAGAAAAATCTGAGGTGGGGAATACTCAGGCTGCACGGTGGCCGTGCCCCTGTCCCTGGGGCATTAGCTGAGGTGGGTGCCTGGGATGCTCCTCGGCCCTGCTGGGACTGTGCCCCGGCAGCTGGGAGAGACAGGGCGGGAGGCACGAGGCCAGGCGAGGGGGTGGGGGAGGTGCTGGCAGCTGTGCCCCTCAGCCGCTTGTGTGTCCAGCGGGAATTCCCGGGTCTCCACCTCCCTGTCCAGTGGGAATTCCCGGGTCTGCACCTCCCAGGTCTTTCTAAAGACTTAACGAGTCGTAGTTGGAAGGTGCCTGGCCTGGAGTTAGGGGAAAACACCTACTTGCCAAGTAAGATAAATTGAATCAATGGAACCGCCGTATCCCCACAGCACGTCCCAGGGAGACCACCTGCGCATGGCCTGCTCAGCGAGGTCTGTTTCCCTGTGGGACAGGGGACAGTGGGTGCCACGCCACCTGGTCACCTGGGTGAGCGTCCACACGAGTGCATCCATTTCGATCTCCCAGCCTGGACAGCTCCCCTGAGGCCTTCCGCTGGCCCACGCGTGGGAGGCCCGACGTCCTTCTCTGCAGGTGGGCCACCCTTCTATGTGGGCCTCAGTCTCTGACCACATCTGCAGCCTCCCCAACCCTGGGACCACTCCTGGCGAATCCCGAGATCATTGGGCCCTCTCCCCTCCCACCAAGATGGTCCCACAATGTGAGAAAACCCTGGCACGCTGGTCCTGGAGGGGGAGCAGCCCACGGAGATTTGAAAACGCCTCGATTCCAGGAGGAGCCCTCGACCAGCCTCCGCACGTCTGTGCAGACCACCCGCTGGGCCGCTCCGGGACTACGGACGTGCTGCTCTGGCTCCCGGGGCCTGCATGGTGAGGCCATGGGCTCCCCTTCTGGACCCTCGTCGCAGGGCTGCCCGACGCTGGCCTGTGGCCTGGGCGAAGCACCAGCCGCTTTGAGCCACTCCGGCCTCCTCTGTAAATGAGGACCATGACGCCGACTCTCCGGAGGCGCAGGGACGGGAGGAAGTGCGGTGTGCGTGTGCCACAGACCTGGCACAGACGGCCACCACGGTGCTTATTCCCACCTGGCTGTGGTTCCCCATCACACTCCGGGGCTCAACCCGAGGAGGATGGTGGCCGTGGGCTCCCATCTCAGGCGCCCCAGCCCCCGGCTGTGGTCCCCAGACTCCAGTCCCACCTGCGCTTTGGGCACAGAAACTTCCTGAATCATCACATTCTTCCCCACTCTGTTGTTCATGGGATGAAGCTCACGTCTGGTTCCCTCAGGCCCTCCGCCTTTAAGCAATCAGAACAACTGTTTTCTTTTTAAAAAAGAAAAATAAACAGCTCTTGCCCTGACTTTCAAAACTGACATTTTTGCTTTGGATCTGACAAGTCTAATGAACACAGTTTCTGGGAAAGAAATAGGAGTGGCCCTCTCCCACGGGAAAAGATGCTCGACCTCACTCATCCATCAGAGAAAGGCAGACGCACAGACACTGAGTCCCCTCCTCGCCAATCAGAGTGGCCGGAGCCCACAGGCAGGGCAGAGCCTGCAGGCTCCCATCTGCTGGCCGGGACACAGACAGCAGCCCCAGGGGCAAGCTGAGCCAGACAGACACACCTGTGCCCGGCAAACACCATGCGGTCCCAGCCGTGCCTGCAGCGTTGCCATAACAGCAAGCAATTGGGAGCAACCATGTGTCCACAGGCTGGTTGGGGGCCATGTGAACAAGCCATGGTACCTCCACTCCAGGAATCCACACAGCGGCAAACGGATAAAGAAGATGGATTTGCAAATGTCACTACAAAGATCACTAAATAAAAACAGCAAGTTGCAGAACAAGAAAACAGTGTGCTCTCTTCTGCAAGAGTAGCATAATAAGAAAATATATATATATATATATCTTTGTATTGTATTTGCTTGGTTTTGCATAAGAAACACCAGAATAATGAACAAGGTTCTAATAAAAATGGTTAAGGAATAGGAGGAAACAAGGCATGAGATGTCTCCAGGTATAATTTATGTGATGTTCACTTTTTAACCTTATAAGTATCTTATATACTGAAAATGGAATAGTCAATTTAAAAATCAAAGACCTATTTGGAAGTCAAAGCTGACCATCGACCTCTGCCCCCTCCCCATTTAATAGGCATCACCGTACCTGGCATCTGTCTCAGCCCCGAGCCCCAGGTTCTTGGGAGGAAGGGCCAGACCAGGGCGGCTCCTGGGTTGCTCCTAGAGTAGCCGATGGCAGCAAGGGTGGGCAGGGAGGGTGGCCCCAAGACAGGCTCTCCTCAGGAGATGAAGCAGAGACTCTGGGAGAGGGAACAACACCGGAGCCTTCCGGCACCAGGCCCTGTCACACCCCTCCCATCCCGCAGGGACCTGTGAACAGGCCAGAGCAGGCTGGCCCTCCACCCGGGACCCTTGAGAATTTGGCACAGAGACAGAGACTTCTATCTTTGGTCTCAGAGCTTGTCCCTTGGATGTCAGTGCTGTTGGATTTTTTCTTCTTTTTGATGTTCAAAGGCGCAATCCTGACACTTGGTTTCTGATGTGGAGACGTCGCACTCTCCCTGCGGGCACCGAGTTTGATGTCAGCCCTTGTAGAGGTCAGGATGCACTCTGTGCATTGGCAGAGATGCCAACTCTTGGCCAAGTCTCTCTTCTCTGATGACAGCTGTGCAGCGCTGAGCTCTTGTATAGGGAGGGACGGGGCAGACCCCAAAACACCACTGAGTTATGACAGTCATGGCCAATCTAGTATTTCATCCCAATTCAGCTCTTTAATGTGCCTCTTAAATATGCATCATGGCCCTAATAAATGTAAATCATTCTGGGCATGACTTTTCAGCTGTCAGGAGCATGATTGATTTATGCTTTTTCAATTAACTCATCAAAGGACCTAGGTTTTAATCAAAGACCTTAGAATCTTCTATGGGCCCAAGTCAAATCATTGTCATTCTGAAGGGAGGTCTCCAGTGGCATACCACAGGGCTTTGTCAAGTAAAATACTTCTATAATTTAGATAAAGACATCGAGGTATAAATATCACATCTACCAATTACCCAAAGCTTAGTGGTACAGGCAGATACTACAGATGGCAGATTCAAGGTCACAGTCACCTCAAGGGAAGGGATTATTGCACCAACATCAGTGAGCAATGGCTCAGCCTGAATAATTGTAGAACAGCATATGTAGAAACCAGCAATTCGTTGCACTTGACTGAAGATCATTTGCAGAGTGGCTAGGGTTCCTCCAGAAGGATGACACGCCTGTGACAAAGGTGAATGCACAATTGCCTACATGAATGGATGGAAGCGCGGGGGGTGCCCCCTGCACCTGCACCTGGCCCAAGGAAGTCCAGAGGAGGTGGCTGGCACATCTCAGGGGCACATGGGAACCACTGAAGAATGTGTAGCCATGGAGCCTGGAGAAGGATTGGGGGGACACGGCACAATCTCGGGGCTCAGGGGCTGGAACTGTCTCTGGCTGTTGGAAGAGCACTCTCAGTAAGAAGGGGCAAAATCATCCTTTGCAAGGGAGTAGATGTCTCTTCAATTAGAGACTAGGTCACTTCAGACTCGAGAATTCTCTGTCAGCAAAAACATGCAAGTTATAACAACCAAGCAAATTTCAAAAGAGCTGTTTTATACTTTATATTTCCAAAGCCCTAGAACCAAATAAAAGTGGAGAGATTCCTCTTGAAACAGCAGCAGGGCCTAGAAACCCACTGCATGGGCACCCCCAACCTCCTGAGGCCTCAAGTGGAACACAGCCCAAAGCCCACTGTGATAAAAGTCACCCTGAACCCTGTGTGCACTTGGTTCTTTGTCCTTCTCCCAGGCAAAGGCAACACTTCTGTACTCTAAAGCTGTCACTTATACTGGGGAGTGATGTTCTATTAGCAATAAACTCCTGGAGGATCTTGTAAGGATGTTTAGACTTAAAAATATGATGCAGAATTCTTATCAATCAGCCCCGAGCAGGCTTATCGTCCCTTGCGTGGGAGCTCTCCCCACCTTCTGACCGATCATCCACATCTCCTGCTTCCTTCCTTTTGCTCACTTTCTGTTCATTCATTCAACAAATACTCACAGGCCAGGTGCGTGCCTGGCCCTGGGATACAGCGGTGAACAAGACAGACGGGGTTCCCGCCCTACTGGGGCTCACACTTTAGAGACACAGCCCTCACAGAAACACACGGACACATCAGGAAGGCCTCGGCACAGAGAGCCCACCCTGGGCAGGAGAGCAGAACAGCACCACGGAGCCATTGCCAAGCCCTGGGACGAGCCCCTGACACCAAGGGCAGCAGGCCCCAGGGCAGCTAGAGGGCTCCCAAGACAGCACGAGGTTTGAAGCAGGGAGTAGTCATCCCACCTGCCTCCCTGCCAGGAAATCTGAGCTCTGCACATCTTTCAAGTGATCCTGACCATAATTCATAGGTGATGGGAGAAGGCTTCATTCTCACAAACTCTCCCCTTTCTTCTCTGCTCTGCTGCCTCCCCCAAGGAGATCGCCTTCCCAGATAGTCCTCCTGCTCCCTGACTATTCCCCTCCTCCTCCCTGTCTTCCTCCTCCTCCCTGACTGTCCTCCTCCTCCCTGACTGTCCTCCTCCCTAGCTGTCCTCTTCCTCCCTGACTGTCCTCCTTCTCCTCTCCCCCAGTCTGGCTCTTCATTGGTGTGGCCACTCTTCTCTTCTCTCTCCTCGTGTGTCCCTGGGTGACCTCAAGCCCCATTTGCTCGCCCAGCTTTATCCCGACCCCTCTCCCACGCAGCATGCTGCTTCCTGCTCCTTCTGCCGGGCTGTCCATGCATTGCCACCTTCTCCCCCAACCTGCTCCAGCTCCTGGCTTCTCTGTCCTGGGTCTCAGCACCACCACTGGCCCAGATGAGGAGCCAGAAATTGGGGGGTGTTCTCAATGCCCTCCCATCCCTCCCCACCATGTGCTACCAGGCCCATCCCACACTGCAGCCTCCCTGTGACCCTTGGGCCCAGCCCACGTCATGCCTGCAGCTCCAGCCAGCCCCACTGGCCCCCTCCGCATCTGGCTGCAATCCAACCCACCCTTTACACAGCAGTCACTGGAACTTGTACCTAAAACACAAATCTGATCAAGTCGCTCCCCTTATAAAACTCTCCAGTGACTTCCCATTAGCCTCAGGGTAAAGTCGGAACCCTTAAAGCCACCTACGAGGGCTCCCCACCCCTGCCCCAGCCTGCATCCCCACCTCGTGCTCCCTATGATGCGTCCCCTGCCTACTGCAGTCACCTACTTTTGCTGGCCAATCCTGCATCCTCAGGCCCCCGCGTGGGTGCACGTCCTCTGGACAGACTGCTGTGTCCCTGTCCTCTTGGGTGGCAGCAGCACCGTGAGCTCCCCACCAGAGCCCTCACCCAGCGTAACTCTGTTGGGCTTCTGGCCTGGCCAGGAGGCTCTACCACCCTGTGAGGCTGGCCCCCAGCTCTCTACGTGGCCCTGAGAGGCCCGCAAGAATGTGGGAGCCGAATGGATGAATAAATGAAGTGACAGGCTGAGCTTTATAAAACAGTCCTCAATGCAGACACAGAGGAGAGAAAAATAACGACAGGTCCTATTTCTCCCATGTGTGCTTGTTTAAAACCTATGTTCTACCAAATTCGAAATCAAAAAGAGATATGATAAGCTCATACACATGTAAACTTGGCAGTTAATTTTCCAGGGGAAGCAGGAAGATAAATGCACTGGGAATTAAGGACGAGCTAACTACTCTTACAGGAGGTGTATTTAACTCTGAGCTCGGAGTAGCCAAAGCACCAGAAACAGGACGGTGTGGGAGCTGCAGCGGGCACCGGCTGGCAAAGGTGGGCAGGACCTGACTGTTGGCCCAGACTGCCTGTGGAGATAAAGACGGGACAAGGGCACTCCAGGCTTAGTTACACGATTGCCTTGTGAGCAATCAGGAACTTTTTGGAAAGTAGTATTACTACAAATCTGTGCTTGCTAAATGATCTGTGAAATCCGACTGGCTCCTTACTAAGCGTGGCAAGGTCCACAGTGCCCCAGCCAGGGCGCCCAGGCCCAGAGCCACCCCCGTCAGCCGCGCTCAGCGAAAGCAGCGCCATCAGCAGCAACTCAACGTGGGGCTTAAAAGAAGAGAACCAGAAGTCATCACTGTCCGACTCAGTGGCTCCACAGGCCCACAAATACCATTCGGTGTTTCTAAGGAAAAAAGAGAAAGCGAGACTTAGAGAAAATACTTTGTCTTTTTTCACAGGGCGTGGAGAGAGGGCTGTGTGTGGAATCCTCATTTTAACAGGGGTCTGGAGGCCGGTGGGAGAGAAGCGAGGTGTGAGTCTGGTTACCAGGGCGGCTTTGTCTTTGGAGTTCTCCACTAATGGCACCTAGGCCAGGCCAGGCGGGATGGGGGCTGCAGCCACCACCCTCCACACAGCGCGGCTAGGAAGGCCGCCCCCACTCTAGCACAGCGGGGAGAAGACAGAAATTCTAGGGGCCTGGCTTCTGGAAGGAAGAAGGCAGGGACTAGGTCAGTTCTTCTGAAGGTAATTAGGTAAATAAGTAAGATAACTAAAAATTAATCAACTTCACTGCCTAGATGTCAGAGCTTGTACACCTATTGCTTAAAGAATATAGACATCTTTTGCCGGCTACCAGTATATTGCCTCTCAACTTCAAATTCACCCATCACCTGCTCTGTGAAGATACAGCTGGGCCCTTTCAATGTCTTCCTGTGCCCCCGGCAGGACGTTAAGTGTTGTCAGTTGGGGGCCTAGGGAAGGGATGCAGCTCCCAGCACCCTCAGGCAGGTTTGTAGCAGAGCACCTTTGGCGAAATACGACAGGGTGGCACCTTAGAGGGATTTGTGGCTCTTTTGTCTGTGCCTTCGCTACTCCCCCTCCGCCCCGCCCCCGTCCCCAACACTGAGACTCCTGCGCTGGGCACTGCCAGCCACTCCCCTCCACAGGGGTAGGGGACCTCAGACCCAGCTCTACCAGGGCCTCTGCAGCCTTTGCTCCGGATACTGGCTCGAGCCGGGGCAGGCTGGGTGTCCAGGAGTGGACCAAGAGTGGCCAAGGAGCAGCTCGCAGGCAGGCGCTCGGGGTGGAGAGGCTGGGGGAGGGGAGGCGGGGCGGCTGTCCACCTGGGATTCCTTTCCCAGGGCAGGTGTGCTGGCTCAGGCGGAGGGGTCTGATCTGGGGCCCTGGGGGGTCGGATCTGGGGCCCTGGACAGAGAGAGAGGTTTAAGCAGTTCTTGGTTGACAAGCGTTTTATTCCATTGATCAGTGGGGACAAGCAGTTCAGCTGATCATCTGTGAGGCCAAAATGGGGCGTTAGTAGGTCAGTGTGCCGGCCTTGTCCAGGTGTGCAGGGGCACCTGTCCAGAGTCACACCTAAGCTCACGGGGAAGGCGGGGTTTGAGGTGACTCATTTCCTGGAACCTAAAGGCCGGGGAGCTTTCTGACCTGCTCAGTTTTCCAGGAGCAAGGAGCTCAGGAAAGTTGATCATTGTTACTTTTACCTGTGCTGTCCTCTAGGCTCCTGGGTTTCACCGCGCGAAGACAGGGAGACAGAATCAAGGGGGGTGTGGGGGAGTGGTCAACAGACCCCTCAGTGTGTCCTCACTTCCCTCCTCCTCGCTGCCGCCCGCCGCCCCCGCTTTTGCATTCAGACGCTTTTAGGGAGAATTCAGCCGGTCACCCCCACCCTGGCCTGACCTTCCCGCAAGGTGGGGGCTCCACGGCCCCTTTGGAGGGGGAAGCGGGGCGAGGCCGCCCTCCCAGCCCCGGGCCGCCCCGCGCCTCGCGCGCTGCTCCGTCCGCACCTCACGCAGCGCTGCCCGCGCTCTCAGCCAGCCCCGCGTCTTCAGTTCTGCGTGAAATCCCCTCCCCTCCCCGACGCGGCCCGGCCCGGCTCCCCGCAGGCGCCGATCCGCAGGCGGGCCGGCCGGCCGCCCTGACTCTACCATCTGCCTTTACGAGACCCGCGCACCAAGGGGGCCGATTTCTGGCCAGGGTGCTGGGGGCAGGGGCGGGGGGCGGGGGGCAGCCTTGGGCGCGGGCGGCGCTGCACGCGCACCGCGGGGGAGCGCGTGGGCCTCGAGGAAGGGCTTGGGTGCGGGGGCCACGCGGGTAGATTCCAGCAGACGGAGCTGGGCAGGGACCGGGGGGCCCAGGCACACACGCGGGGCCGCTGGCGCGAGTGGCGGGGCAGGGGCAGGGAGCCGGGGACTCAGCCGGCCCAGCCCAGAGGGGAAGGAGGAACCGTAGAGCAGGGGAGAGCAGGCTTAATCTCCCTGAGCCGGTCTCATCTTCAAAGGAGGAGAAAAACAATTACCTTTTGGAGTGTTTTGCTGATAAATGAAGCAATAATATATATGCACCCAGGTAGGGCCTTGTACGTAATGTTAGTGAAATAACAAACAGGTCTTAAACTCAGGGAAGGCAGGGGTTCGTGCTCGTTCGTCCCTGTCACCCCGAAAACACGCCTAGAAAGCGGCCCTGGGGAAGAGAGGGACAGTGACTTCTCCCAGTCTGCACGCGGAAGGAGGCGGCCGAGCAAAAGCGTGGCCAGGCGAGTCTGTCCTCCTTCGTGCATCAGGGAAGACTGTCCGGACCAGTGATTTATCTTGAGGCAGAGACTCTTTATAATTAACATGTCATTACTTTTGCTTATGAACATCAGGCACTATGTAAGGGCCTATGTGGCGCTTAGGTATAAAGGAATCATGCATGCATCTTATTTTTGTCTAAATGATTGATTTCTAAAAGAGACCAAGAGGTTTTCTTTCCTTGAGTCAGCCATCTTCGGGAATGTTCCCTTGTGCTTCATAATACTCTTCAAAATCTCCCAGGTATTTTCTGCACAGTTTCCAGTGATTCACCAAATCCTCACCTGTCTTAAATTGGCATTACACACTTTGACAGTAGGTAAGCCTTACATTCCTTCAGAAATTTGCACAAAACCCTTGATGCTTCTTAAAGGGACAGCTGCCTTACAGCATGAACAAGAAAGACACGAGGCCACATAGGACTCAACGTGATAACTGAGCAGCATCTGCTGGGGAAAACTGCAAACATCCCAATTTGAAAAGGAAATTATTTTGGTCATGACAAACTGCATATATTTTCATTAGGAAAAGTCTAGTACCACAGATTGTCAGATTGTTATTTCTTTACTTTTTGTTGTTGGATGTGAAGAAAAACGTTGACATAGTTCATGTTTAAATGGATGGTTCTTAGGAAGTAAGCGTTTGGAAAATCAGTGTGCCGGTTTGCACCCCTAAGGTGGCTGCTGCACATTCGGGCAGGTGGGGAGCTGCTGGGTGGCGTTGGGACGCTGGGGTGGCCTGTGCTCACCTGGTGAGCTGGGACACTCCCCCCCCCCCTGCAAGGAGCAGCAGGACATTGGCTTATGCTTTTTGTTAGTGTGGTCTTCTTTGTATCTTTAAAAGAAACCTTAGACACATGTTTTCCTGTTGCAAAGAACCGCAGAGCACCTATCTTCCCCCGGCAGAAACATTGGTGTGGAATTCCACGGAAAACACTGACAGAGCCATGAGCCTGCGGAGACTGTCAGATGGAGAAAGATTCTGTTTCATGGGCGTCATTCCCATAATACTCTGACAATATTCTGCCCTCAATGCCATGTTCACACGTTGTTTTATTTTTTTACAGAATAACTTACAAGTTTTTAAAAAGAAAATAAGTTCTTAACAAATAGAAAAAGCTAAGAATTAGAGTGACAGCATCGTATGAACTGTGAATCCACCTATTCAGGTAAATGTAATTTCTTTCCAGTATGGAAAAACAACCTTTACTATGATCAAAGTAGATAATTTGAAAGGTCCCGGGAGGTGCTTTCAGAATTTCCCTATCTCCTGATATTCCTGAAATCTCACCATTCGAATACGTTTGAGTCTTGAGGATTTTCCATTCTTTAAAACATCTCTTTGTATAGCTTCTCTCTCCTCCTATGTGGATAGCACTGAAACTGACAACTCCTAAAGGAGAAATTGGGAATAAACACAAATACATGTGGTGTGCAGGGACGAGCCTGGGGAATGCTGCATGGTGCTGGTGAGAGCAGGTGGACCACCCTCGCGCTCTCTGCTTACGTTGTGCAGCCTGAGGGACATATGAGCTCTGTTTCCAGATGCCCAAAGGAGAGGCATCATTTCCCTCAGCTCACTTCTGCCTGGGACACTTTCTGTGGACAAACCTGTGCTGATCTGCAAGGCCGTCAGAGCCCGACTACTGTGTGGACAAACACCTACACTGTTCCCTTGGGAAGACCTAGAAGTGCCTGGTTTCCTCCACTGAGAATGGAGACAGGTGAGGCGAGATTCTGATCCAGCTCTCCGACTGTTGTCTCAGGTCCTTCTCAAGTCCTTGGGGCTGTCAGTCCCAGAGCCCTAACCTGTCCCCCTGCTTCCTGGGGTTCAAAAAGGAGCACAGATGTTTAGAGCAAACTGAAAATTACAAAATGCTTTAAAACAACGAAGAGCTGGGAGGACACCAGAATAAGCAACTATATTTCAGCCAGCGCTATTGAAATGTTTAGGACCAAAAGTTTCCTTTCTTTTTTTTTTTTAACCTAACGTTGGGTAATTCGGGTGAATTGGTAGTGGGCATATTCCGAGAAGGCCTGCGCCCCCTACACATCTGTCCGTGACTGAGGCAACATGTCACCTCCAGCTGCTCTCTTCTACGTTTCAACGTCTTTCAGAAGTCAGGTGAAGAAGATGAAGGTCACTAGGCCCCTGGAAAATGCCACCACTTGGGGCACTGGGCAGGAGCATCGAGAGAGAACACAGAGTGGACGGTGCAGACCAAAGGGACTCCAGGGGAGGTTTTGTGGGACCTGCCGCATGGACCTCTGCATGTGGGCACTTTTTCTCCCTTGCTCTCTCCCTTCTTTCTAAACATTTTATTGAAGTATAACACTGCAGAAAAGTGCCTATATACGTGGACAGCTTGAGGAATTTTCTCAGAACAGTTGCCAACAGCAAGATCCAGAAATTGGCAGCGCCTGAGCCCCTGGGCTGCCTCCCAGCCACTGCACCTCCCCTGGAGTGACCACTGCTCGCACTTCTAGTTTCTAGGATGTGATGTGGGCAGGGCCTGTGGCCTGGTGGCCTGCGATTATGCTGGGTCAAGGGGGCTGTTTTGAGTTGTGTAGTTGGCTTTCAACTGCTTGACTAGTGCTCAGGGTACAAGCTGCCTTAGCCTCGTGGTTGACTCTGTCCACAGTGGTGGCTCTGGCCACAGGTGTATCTCTACAGAGGCAGGAATTTAAGCAAAATTTACATCAGTTAACTTTCTAATGTTCAAACAACCTTGCATTCCTGGAATAAACCAACGTGCACCTGAGGTCCTATCCTTTTTATATATTCCTGGGTTCGGTTTGTTAGTATTTTGCTTAGGATTTTTGCATCTCTGCTCATGACTGCACCCAGACTATAATTATCTTCTCAAGTATCCTTATCAGGCTTTGAAAGAAAACTCATACTGGCTTTATAAAATGAGCTTGGGAATGTCTCTTTCACCTATTGGGGAATACATTAGTTCTCCATTGCTGCTATCACAAATTAACACAAACTTAGTGCTTAAAGCAACACAAATTTGTCTTATAGCTGTCTGAGGCAGGCCTCACTGGGCTAACACCAAGGTGCCAGGAGAGCACCCCCTTCCTTGCCTGCACTCCCCGCTGTGGCCACTTCCTCCCCACTCAGAGCAGCAGGGCCTCTCCCTCCCTCTTCTCACAGCCCTAACCACGTAGACAGGCCAGGATAGTCTCCCCTTCTCCAGGTCTATAACCTTCCTTTTTTTTTTTTTTTCCGAGACAGAGTCTCACTTTGTTGCCCAGGCTAGACTGCCGTGGCATCAGCCTAGCTCACAGCAACCTCAAACTCCCAGGCTCAAGCAATCCTCCTGCCTCAGCCTCCCAAGTAGCTGGGACTACAGGCATGCACCACCATGCCTGGCTCATTTTTTCTATATATTTGTAGTTGTCCAGATAATTTCTTTCTTCTCACTGCTTTTGCCTTTTATTTTTCAGGAAAAAAATCAGGGGCCGGGTGCAGTGGCTCACGAGTGTAATCCTAGCACTCTAGGAGGCCGGGACGGAAGGATCGTGGCCTGGCAACCACAGCTGACCTCCGTCCCTGTAGTTTTGCTTTGAAAAAATGGTCACATAAATGGAGGCGCCTTTTACATCTGGCTTGACTTAGTATAATACGCTTGAGATTTACACGTTTTTTAATGTATTGTAGCTTGTTCCTTTACATTGTATGGGCGAACTACAAGTTATCCACTCACCAGTTGATGGACATTGGGTTGTTTGGGGTTTTGGCAGATTATGAAAAAGCTACTATCAACATTTAGACAGGTCCTTGTCTAAACAAATGTTTTTGTTTCTTTTCAGTACATTTCTAGGACTGGGATTGCTAGGTTGTGTGGCATACTAAGCAGAACCAGTTCCCTTAAAGTAAGTATATACATATGGGTCTAAATCGACCACATTACTACGTGCTTTCTGTTTATTATACCTGTTCTATTCCCTTTACTTTCTTGCCTTCTTGTAGATTATCATTTTTTGTTAGGCCGGTTTTCCCTCTAACCACACTTCACGTTCAGTGCTTACCCTAGAGACTTCAATCAACTAACATAATCTGTATGACTTAATTCCTTTAAAAGATATTGAACCTTCCTTTATAGTCAAACATACAGTTAATTTTTATCAATGTTCCAAGTGTACTTAAAAACAACGTGTATTCTGCAGTTCTGGGTGCATTGTTCCATCTGTGCTTATAAGGCCAAGGCTGCTACATGTTTTCTTCAAGTTTCCCTTATCTGCACAAATGTTCAGTCTGCTTGTTCTATCCTACACAAGAAGTATGTTAAGATCTCCCACTAAGCATGGATTTGCATGTTCCTCCATGTGTTCAGGCTATTATTTTGTACTTAGGAATCTAGAATTGACAATTATTATTTATTCTCTTGTAAGTGTCCCTCTTTAACCCCAGCAATGCCTTTTACCTTAAAGTTGTTTTAAGATATAGAAAATATAGAGCTACACATTAGCTTTTGGGTAGAGTTTACATGTGTCTTTTCCCATCTTCTTTTAATCTTTCTCTGTCTACAAAGACAGTTTTAGACTATTCTCTTATAAACTGCATATAGCTATAGTGCATAAGGATATAGCTTGTCAGAAAATGTTTATCTAAAAAAATTAGAGCATGTCATCCAGGTAATTACTGATATATTTGGGTCTAAATCTACCATATTCCTCATACTTGTTCAATTTCCTCTACTTTCTTGACTTCTTCTTGATTATCATTTTTTGTTAGGCCAGTTTTCCTTCTATTAGCCTGACATTTACACCTGTAGAGACTTTGACATGCACCTTTGATTTACCTAGTTGACTGAGACTTCTTCTCTTCCCAGTTCATGCAATAACATGGGATCCTGCAATTTACTCCACCTCCACTTTTATGCCACTATTGTCTTGTATTTTAATTTGCTCTGTATTTTCAACTCCAAAGACAGTATAATTGTTTTATGCAGTCATTATTTATTTGGATTTACCAATACAGCTGCCATCTTCATCATTATACATTCCTTTCTCCATCAGTATTTTTTAAACACTCCTTAGGTGACTCTATTGTGTCTATCTCAAGAGTTGGTCTGCCTCCCCGCCCCCCAGTATCACTGTCCCATGAACTCTGAAGGAATACCTGACCTTGTTAAGGTCAAACCTTTCTGTCTCCCACTGCCTGCCAGACTGGGTTTATGGACTCTCTTCGACCTGGTCCTACCTACTCCTCAAACCTCACCCTTACCAGCACCCTACTCCTCCCCTGGACTCTGCCCGTGTTCAGCTACTTTCCAGTGCACACACATCTTACGGACAACGTGCTGTTCCTTGTCCCTGGACTGCCTGCTCCTTTCACACATGGGACAAGTTGCTCCAATCCTTCAAGGCTCAGTAGCTCCCCTGGATTCGCTCCTGCACTCTGTGGGTAGAGACAGGCGCCCTTTTGAGAGTACCCTGTTCCATATCTGCTCGCCTGTCCTCACTGGTCCCCGGATGGCTTGGATAGCCCAAATCATGTTTGTGTCCCCATTTCCTAGGCTAACAGGAAAATGGGGCCTAAACTGAGTTCATCTGCAAAACAGGGATAATAATAATCCCTGTGATGCTTCTTCCTTTGTGTTGTTTGGAAGCTCAAATCAGTCTGTGAAAGAGCTTTAAACATCAGAGGAGCATGTGCAAAGATTAATGGCTGTTAGTCAGAGGCAATTGTTTCATATGTTTAATGGAAAAAAATTTGAAACAAAATATGACTATTTTGTTCCTAGCAAATTTCTTAATTTAAGCACCAGTGGATAATAACTCATTTTCTAACCTTGTACCTAATAGCAGAGAATAAAATAGTTTTGTGATATATTAAAAAAGAACTTGAACTTAATAGTATAATTGTTTAAAATTTTTTTATAGTGGAACTCTTTTAAAATAAAATCGTATGTGGAATCCCAAATACATGAAATAAAAAATTCCATTATGGTTGAAGCAGGAGTGAGCCTTTCTCACAGAAGAGTTGTCAAAAGTACAAAATGATTGTCCTGCCGTTAAGTCGAGTCTTAAGTTTCCTTTAAGTTCTCTTCAACTATAAATTTAAATAACTTTGTTTACCATGCAAACTTATTAGAGTTAAGGACAGCTGCTTTATATATAGCTTGGTCTAACATAGCCACATACAACAAGCACTGCCATAAATGCCACGAGCTCCTCCAGGAGACAGTGTGCCCGCCACCGAGCACGGCGGGCTGGCCTGGCTCTGTGCAACCAGAACCTGGGTGCCGCTGATCTTGAGAAGAAATTTCACAGATTGTTCTGTGACACTTATAACTTAACTTACTAAAGTTTTAAAAGGCTGAGAGATATTTGTGAATTTCCAATGAAAAAATGAAATTTAAAGTGTTTGTACAGATAAAATTGTGCTATGAAATGAAAGGTTTTATTTATAACTTATACAACTTAATGATTATTCAGAACCTGACATAGACTAAGTAAAACTTTCTGTTGTCTGAAGATACTGGTAAGCTACCTCCTCATCTTAAAATCATTCAAATATATAATTAAGTGAATTAATTTTGATAAAATGTTTCTTAAAATGACAGTTTGCAAAATGAAAAATTAATTTAAGCACATTTTAGTAAATATGTAAATATATTTTATTTGTCAAATGTAAATGTCAGTTTGAATATTCAACTATAAAAAATGAAAATTTATATACTTATAACTGTTAAGAAAACGTTAGAAACCATTAAAATGTTCTCAGAATACTAAGGCACCAAATACAAATATCCCTTGAAATATGAATTATCTAAACTCTTTTATGTTTAATATTCAGTTGTTCATAGATGTTTTCTTAAAAAATATTTTTAATGAAATGATTCAACCTTATTCATTTTCCCTGAAAGACAGAGTTTTAAACAAGTACATAACACATCCTAATGAAAATAGTGTGACACACCCAGGTTCAAAGGTACTTTATCAAAAGGTTTATATACCTGGATGTTTTTACTTTTGAACATCTGTTTCATCTCAGCAATACATCAGCCTCAATAAGGCATACTGAAGCATGAAAAGTTATCACTATATAATTTGACACAAAAGCTTAGGATCATATTAACATTTGGATAATTATATCAAAAATTTAAAAGTTCTATATAACTATTGAAAGATTAGAGTTTTAACTCTATAATACATTCCTAAACATATTCCCAAAGCTTTTGTTTTTAAAGAATATACAAAAAAAGGTTCATCTAGAACATAAATGCAATCAGCCATGATATTAAGGAGTTCTGTATTTTCAATGGCACTGAGACTCTGATCTTTGGTATAATGCACTGCAAAGTGATAATAACTTGGCAACAGGAAAAAAGATCTAGATTCATTGCAAAATGGCAACTTAAAAATTTCTAACAACAGTGAAGGTTGTTGTACAGGTTGAAATACAGGTTGATTATCCCTTATCGAAAATGCTTGGGACCAGGAGTTTATTTCAGATTTCAGATTGTAGAATATTTGCATATACATAATGGGACCCAAGTCTAAACACAAAATTCATTTATGGTTCGCATACACCTCATCTACATAGCTAGAAGATAATTTTATATAATATTTTTAATAATTTTGTACATGAAACAAAGTTTGTACACATCAATCCCTCAGAAAGCAAAGCTGTCAGGTATAGAATTTTCCACTTGTGATGTCATGTGGTTGAAAAGTTTTGTATTTTGGAGCATTTCATATTTCAGATAAGGGATGTTCAACCTATAACATCATCCACTTTGGCTTATGTATTGATCGTATATTTAAAAGTATTTTTCCATAAGTGTCAGTAACTGTGGCCATTTGAGAGATATAAAGTAAGTGATAAAGCAAATAAAAATGGCAAGAAAATCAAAGCACACTTCTGTTTTTTTAATAATTTCTGTTTGTGATGACCTTCTGTGCTCTGGAACTTCTGTTTTACATGAAATTGGAGCTGGAACGAAAGAAAAACATTTTGATTGGTATAATAAAGAACCATATAGGAGTTAGAAATGAGCAAATATACATGGAATATATAATAGGATATCTAGTTATAGGACTTTGAAAAAGAAAAAAAAAAATCCCAAAACACCAAATCATATTGTCTTGAAAAGCTCAAAAAACTATGGGTTTGGTCCTGATTTTGCGAACAACAGCATGGTTCTCAAGTGGAGCAGGGTGATAATTTTTACAAAGTAAATGTATATTGTCTTTCATACGTGGAAAAAAATTGGAAATCTAATTCTGGTAACACTGGATATGAAGGTTAAAGATCCCTTAGCTTTATAATACAAAGCATGTTGAAAAGTAGTAATAAATAATATTTATAGTTTACCTTTTGAGATTCAATGCTTTAACAAAATATAGCTATTATACTATCATATTTAATTTTCAACAAATAATTGCATGCCTACTATGTACCAGGCACTGGTCTAGACTCTGGGGATGGATACATCAATTAACAAAATAAAGATCCATGCCCTGTAGACCTTACATTAAAAGATCACACATGGGAATCCATTCTTTTTTTCCCAAATAACTAACTATAAAATCTATAGGCCAGTTAAATCCACCAAAATCTGTGGATTTACTTCTCCACATTTAAAAAATGGGAAGTGACCATGGGCCAAGGTTACGTTTCCTAAATATTCTCAAGTTGAGTTATAATATTCTGAAAATGGTGAGTTTGAAATAGATGCAGTGAGAAAATTAAACCAGAAGAAGTGCTGCTCTGTGAGGGACACAGGAGGCCATGGTGCGGCTAACACTGAGGCAGCTGAAGTGAAGCAAGGCAGAGGCCCACAGAGGCCCATTCTGAACAGAACAGGTCATGGTGAATTTCAACAACAGTCAAATAGTTAAAACTGTCTTCCAACAACAGTCAAATAGTTAAACCTGACAAGGACATTTTAAGTGGGAGAAATAAAATGAGGAACACAAAGCACTGAAGGAAATTATCAAAAAGGAAAAAAAAACTTATTTTCTAAAATTGTGGTACCTGATTTTAACACATACCCCAAACCTACAAGCCTTGAGATTACCATCCAGTGCTATTCATGGCGGCCCCCTTGCACTGTGGCCCTCTCTACCTTCCTCTGCATCTTTACGTCCACAATTGGTTTCAGAAGCTCTGACATCAAAGCACAGGAGTTCAAATCGACAGCCTGGTACCCTTATTAAAATAAAAATTCTCACAAAATCAATATCAGTAGAATTTGTTAAAAAAAAAAATGAGCCTAGGAATCCGGATTTTTTAAATAAAATGCTATACTTTATGTCTATGATTCCCCAACAAAGTGCACAGCTTCCATTTAGATATGAAATTCAAAATAACTCATCATAGGCCAGCATAGCTGTGTACTAGGGCCAGGGCTGGGCTATGAAATAAGAGCAGCTAATTGCTTTCCCCAGTTAACTGATCCTTTTTACATTGTGATGTATTTTTATTTTGTTCACTCATTCATTCATTTTGACACATATTTACTGAGCATGTAGTCTGTGCAGGTGCTGCTCTGGGCGCTGGAGAAGCTGCAGTGCACGAGAGGACGGGCCTCCGCTCTCCAGGAGCTGGCATTTAGGCGCAGGAGGCGGACGAGGAGCAAGTGAGACACAGAGCAGCGCTGGGAGACCCAACAGGGCCCGGGGACAGACGTGGACGCGGCAGCGGGGAAAGGTGGCTGGGGACACTTACTTCTTGCGGTCCTTGTCTTTCCTCAGGTTGCTACCGGTTGCCATAAAGGACTGGGTCTGGAGTATCTCACAGGTAGCTTTCTTTTTAGAGAAGGCGATTATTTCTTCATCCAAAATTCTCTTCTTCTCTTCAAGCTTCTTTCTCTCTTCTTGGTGAACTCTCTTCAGGTGCTCAAATTTGGCCTGCAGCTGGAAACACGAGTGCAATTCACGCTCCCGACACTGCGCGGCAGCACACGCACGGGACGCCCGGGGCCGCCCAGCCTCGCGATCCGCGGCACCGCAGCCTGCCTACTCAGCAGTTCATGTTCCTGGTAAAAGTTTACATATGAAACTGCCTCGGGAACTTTAATTTTAAATGAGTTCCCATGCAAAAAAATGCTTTAACCAAATTAAATAAAAACCATAACCTCATAAAAAATATTTTTAAAACATCTGAACTTTTCCTAGAGTTTTTGTTTTCTCTTTACATTTTCCCCAAAGGCCTCTTATATGAAGTTTCTCAAATCCATGCTCAATAAAAACAAGAGACACGAAGTACAGAACGAAATTATCAAAAAAATTTTTAAAAACCCTCTTTTCCAAATAAAGATTAACACGTATAGTCAGTTATTGAAAATTGTACTGGGAAACGTCACTGGAAAACAAGTGTGAATTGTCAACTTATGTCAAGAACCTGAAAAGTGTATTATATTTTTCCAGTCATTCAACTTCTTGAAATCTAAACTAAAGAAATTCTAAATTCAGAGAAAGCTTCGTATATAAAAACACTCACCATAGTAGAATTTGCACTATACTGGGAAAAAACAGCCTAAGTATCCAATAAAGAGAAAGTCAAAGTATAAGTTTATGCTAAATACACTCAATGCAGCTGTGGGAGACCAGAATGGGCCACCCCAATATGAAGGCAGTTAAGCAGCAGCAGGAGAGCTCTCTGCCTTCCCTCTATCTGCCTAAAGGCAGGACATGATTTACAAAGACAAAGGGGATGCTGCCCCCTGCCCTCCCCCCAGGGAGAATACAGGTTAACCACTATTAACCAACAAAGACAACTGTACAACCTTTAGGCCTAGGATGGTACCAGAGGAATCTACATTAACCAGCTTCGCTAACTAGTTATCTGCTAGTTATTTGCCTTCCTCCAAGTTGCTGCCCCTAGAGACTTAAAAGTCTTTTTCCTTTGTCTTGTCACTGCTCTAAAAATTTCCTGTTCTTCATTGAAGATGCTATATAAGCTGCAATTCAAAGTCACCTATTTGAAAACCACTCATTGACTGTGTCTCCCATGTATATGTGAAATATACATGTTAATAAACTTCTGTTCAATTTTCTCTTGATAATCTGAGAACATGGCGAACACAGCATCCATTCCAACTAAGAATCTATGGGAGTTATTCTTCCCCTACACAGCCATTAACATGAGTTTTGCAAAAGTTTGTATTACAACATTACATCATGAGATTTCTCTTGTTAAGTGAAAAAAGCAGAAGTAAAAAAAAAAATATCTAAAGGACACAATTCAGTAAAATTTCATTTCCTTGGGATGGAAAATCATCTTGATAAACAATAGGAGGGAAACAATGTCACCATGGATGTCAATTTAAGGCAGGCAGGCCCGTGTTTGACTTTGTTTTGTACCACAAGTTAAGGAATGTCCTGTATGGATCATACAAGGCATATTTCTCAAAGTTAGGAAGGACACAAAACTCTAGAAACAGCTAACAGATAAAAAGGAAGTTTTAAGAAAATTGAGATAGCAAGGGAAAAAAAGATAATCTATTTAACATTTGTACCATGATTGATGTCTGGTACTGAGTTTTAACACAAAAAAGGAAGCTCTCTCCAATGGCACCCTGGGTAGCCAAGGCCCTGTGTGCTGAGCTCCAGCGGAGCCATGAACATCTCCCTGAGGATGACTTAGGACCTATGTCTTTTTCATCTTTATACCCCCAGCACCTAGCACAGGCATGCTGCTCATGAAAGAATTCTAAAAGATGTGGAAGAACTAGTAATGAGATGAAATATACGTGAAGTTCTGCATCATGCAAGTTCAAAGAGTCAAGGCACAAGGAAGAAAGTAGGTGGACCTGGTTTAATTGTGGCTTACCTCAAAAAAAGGAAATTATGGACTTAAACGGGCTCCGTGTGAATCAGCTATGTGCCATGCCTACCAATAATACAAGCACAGCATCTAGAATCTATGTCAAAAAAAATAACTTGTTTTTTGGTCTTCTAGTCTGGTTATATAATCTTGAGATTAATATTTCAGTTCTGGGTAGCTACCTAATATTCATGTAAAAAAACAAGGACCTGGTATCTAGAAAAGAAGGCATATAATAGTTGAGAAAATACTTCATTAAAAATCAGAGGCTGAGGGTGGAAACCAGAGATAGCTGAACTCCAGTCTAATGCATTTCTATAATATGTTCCAAATATGTAATAGGTTGTCCTGTGAGCCAGTGAGTCCCTGATAGAAGTATTCAAAGGGAGGCAAGGTTGAAACAGATGATTAAGGCAGGCCTTTCTAACCTAAGATGCTTTTACTCCAGATGCCTTTTCAGAGGCATCAGTTCCTTAGCATTTGCTTATTTAAACGGTTTCTGCTTTTATAAAAGATACATAAGTATCAGTGTGTGTGAGAGAGAGAGAGAGGGAGAGAGAGTGTGTGTGTGTGTGTGTGTGTGTGTGTGTGTGTGTGTGTGTGTTTTTAAAGGGTGGGCCTCCCTTAGCTGTCATTCAAATCAGTGGCACAAATACAGGGAGTGTACCCCCAAAGTGTGGCAGAGGAACAGGGTGAGGGGTAAGACCTGGAAGGGAGCCTAAGGGGCAGGGCAGGTTTCTGTTATGTGAACAGAGATATATCTGGTTACTTAAATGGAGGCTGCATACTTTCTATGCATACTGAAGTATCTTGAAAGTTTACAGAGTACTTCCTACATCATGTGTGAGGTTGACTAAAAATTCCAGGAAAAGTCAATGAGGAAAACATTTAAAAGAGGGCGATGGGGAGGAAGGTGTGAATGTGACTATTATTCACATGACATGAAGTTTACAGCTTTTGATAGCAATAATCCAGTGCATGTACATGAAGCATACACTCATGGTTCCATTATTCACTACGACAGGCAGTTAATTCAAACATATTCTCAAATACTCAAAAAATTAAAAACAAGGGATCTTTTGTGCTGCTGACAATGAGTCACCAGTTCTCTCAAGATTAAGTTGCCAAATGCTGCAGTAGCCCTCCCTTATCTGCAGGGAATACAATCCCAAACCCCCAGTGGATTCCTGAATCCTCAGATAGTACCAAACCTATGTATACTATTTTTTTTCCTATACATACATATCTATGATAAAGTTTTATTTATAAAGCAGGTACAGTAAGAGATTAACAAAAACTAATAATAAAATAGAACAATTATAACACTATACTGTATAAAAATTATGTGAATGGGGTCTCTTTCTCTCTCTCTCAAAGTATCTTTTGCTAATACTTTTGGACCATGGTTGACTGCAGGTAACTGAAACCTTAGGAAGTGAAACCAAGGATAAAGGGACTGCTGTACAATGCTGTGTCATCTGTAAACAATACTTCTGAAAATACTATACATACATTCCGTTACTCAATGGTTGGTTTAAAAGTATCCGTTTTTAGAAATTAGAAATGAATACTAGAGAAAACATTCTCTCTTGTTGAGCTGGTAGACAACTTTAATCTAAGCTCTGTGTTCACTGTGGTCTCTTTTTGCCTTGCCTGCCTGGAAGTCTGTTCACTTAAAAGTTCCCTCAACCCGAGGCTCTCAGTTGCCCCTCTGTGCAAGTGCCTTCTTCTTGCCCTGTATTATAAAGCTCCTATTCTCCTCATTTTTTTATTGTAAATTACCTAGAATACTTTTTGGAAATAGGAGTAGCATAAATGTTAAATGAAAAAATTAAACCAAGAAATAGACTGACATATAAAATTGGGAAACAGTTAATACCTTGACGATGGTCAGGTAATTTGAGGGATAAATATAAACTATACTTTTTCTTGTGGGGGAGGGCTTATAGCATATGGGAAATCTGTGTGTCATAAACGATGTGCCTCTTGAGTTCACCTAGAATCATCTCAATAATGGTGTAGGGAACATAACATGTCGACCATATTTGGAGACTTCATTAGTTCTGTGCATCTCCCTACTCTAGTCATTTAATGTTCACATACTATCATCTAACTACATAGCACTGTACTGAGCTAACTAAATATGAAAATCCAGATTTATATAAAAGATAAATTAAAGGTATTTGTTTCATCACAATATTGGCAAAGATAGTTTAAATAACAAGGCCCTCTAATACAGAGTTAAATAATGTTTAGGGTGGTATCTTTTTATTAGTGACTGCCAGTATCTTATTGCTATAAATAACTTTAAAATGTTAGCAGCCAAGTAGTGGGTGACTAACTGTCCCAGTTTGCCTGCAAAAGGCCTGGTTTATATCTACCTGTTGTTCCAATATAACTATAAATAAGCCTCCTCTCCCTCTACAGCCCTCCTAATCAAGACCATAAATTACACACTTCCCTTTAGTCCTTCAATTGATGATTCTTGGTCTTGAGGAATGAAGAACAGTGACTGGATGACTTCTTCACCAGGCCGACCCAGGCTCTGAGCAGGAACAGTATTGGCTTCACAGTGTCAAAATGGTCATGAGGTACCTTATAATGGTAGCTCAACAGGTCCCTGAAATCTACTGTCTCTAAAGCTACATAATTAAAAATTTAGAACTCCTGTGACAACTTTGGTGGTTGATGCCTTGGCTTTAAATTAGTTTCATCACTTCTTTAATATACACTCTTAACAAAAAAAGCACTTCAACCATAAAAATAAACAAAAATCTACAAATCACCTACCAACGAATAGTATTTATCTTTTTCCACCCAACCATTTGGTCTCCCTGAATTCTTCTTTTAAATAATACATACACATTTCAGCAAAATATTCTTATGTGAGATTTTAAAAACTAAAATTCAACTCTAAACTTCATCTACATATTCTCTTTCTTCTAATTGGTAAAACTAAGAATCACGACATATAAGAAACAAATTCTTAGAAGAGTTTTACTCTATGTATGGCCTTAAAGATCAATCTACTAATTAAAAGAAAGCCATCATCCTTATTTTGTACTTATCACAACTTCTTCCTTAATATTTGTATTTCAAAATAACTCCAAACTAGGGACAATTCTTGAATAAAAAAGAAGAAACTAAACAAACATAATATCCAAATGCCATATGTGATCTGTGATTGAATCCTAGTTCAAAAACAAACAGAAAAACCAGCAAACAAAAACAAACAATGAAAGGCAAGACAATTGTGGGGCAACTGGAGAAATCAGG
Source organism: Lemur catta (assembly GCF_020740605.2). Taxonomy (NCBI): domain Eukaryota; kingdom Metazoa; phylum Chordata; class Mammalia; order Primates; family Lemuridae; genus Lemur; species Lemur catta. The sequence continues at coordinate 81,299,898 of NC_059131.1, forward strand.
ATATAAACTGGAGATTAGGTAAGATTACAGCATTCCTATTAATTTTCTTAAGTGTGGGGAAAAACATGGGTACCCTAATACTTTCAACTTTTCTGTTGTTTGAACTTTTTCAACAGAATTTTTTCATTATAATTCAAATGATAAATAAGGTAAATTAGTAGATTATTACTTTTACAAAACCATTTCCTGTAGGGTTCATTTAAATAGCAAGTACAAGTGTACTTGAAAAATAATAAATTTGCAAAATTAAATTACAGATAACTCTTTAGGAACTCTTGTATTATCCAGTTTATTTATATTAACATTTCTGTCTTCTCTTACAAATTCCCTTTTGCAGCAAAATGACCTTCATTCTAAATATGGCTGTTTACTTAAAAGTCACCATTGCGGTTAGCCCCATAGGTCTACAGAAAGTAGTTTAACTCAAAACTAAAACCGCTGCTGGAAGAACTAGAAGCAAACAAAACCATGAAAGTTCACTGGTGATATTTTCTTGTGCCAAGGCTATTCCAAGGTCATCTAGACCATCAAACTGCATCCAGAAAGCCTGAGTTCAAATGCAAAGAAAAGCCACTTCACAGCTCTCAGTTACTCATTTCATGGCAAACAACCACCCCAATGATTCTCAAAAAAGGTTTAGCCACAGCTAAAACGTTTATGGCTCATGATGAAGATATAATGTTTAAAACACTTCTTAGTAACCTAGTCTATTACAAGTCCTTGGTAAACCACTCTGATGGAAGATGATTTGCTCAAAAGGGCAAAATTTTGATTTGATTTCAGATTATGACTTTTTTAAAAGTTTGTATTCAAAGACTACATGTTAGAATAGCTACTTTTAAATGGACAAGTAGCCTGCAAAAGCATCTCAACCAAATTCTTAAAATAAATCTCTCAAATTAATAAAATACCTAAAAAAATACAAATCACATCAAACCAGTGTACTTGCCTCTCTTTCAGCTTCTTTCAATATAGCTTCTTTCTTCTTTACTCGCTGCACAAACATCTGCTTCATTTCTTCTTCCTTCCTCTGACGTTCACCATGGAATTCGTGTCTTTTGGCTTCATAGGTCTCTTGAAGACTAAAATAGGTATTTGTGTTACTACTCTTCTGTTAAAAGATGATGTAATAAACTTGCAAAAATACAGTAAGTCCTCACTTAACATCCTCCATAGGTTCTTGGAAACTGACTTTAAGCAAATGAATGAAACCGTTTTCCCAACTAGTTTTCTCATAAGCTAATTGATATAAACAAGAATTAAGTTCCTGTCTGTCATGAAAACATCACCAAACCTCTGAATAAGGACCCAAAACACTTCTAATATTAAATACTGAAAACATTTTCTTGCTATACTACTCTCTTCTCTAGCATAAAGGTAGCTTGCTGTCATGAATCTTTAAGGCCAACATTATACTATCGTTGCAAATGTCAATGACTTAAAGTTGAAGAAGAAGAAAAAAAATTCTCAGATGCTCATCAAGAAAAGTCCTTAAGCCTTCACTTGGGACCTGTTTATTTGTGTTTCACGTACAGTTCTAACAAGCCTGGTGAACTTTTTCCAAGTGTATGGTGAACTGTACTTTTCTTAAGAGATCCAAAGACATAAAATTTTACTATGTCAAACCTTTAAGCAACTCTAAAATACCACAGAAATCTTTTCAAAGCTATAGGTCCCACACTTCAATGACAGTGATTTCGTACTGAAATGCTAAAGGTGATTATGGGAAAGAGATTAGTTACGTTAATCTGAAATTATTAAATTTGGGGATTTAAAAAGTTTTATAAAATCATGTTTCAAATGGTTTAAATAATTAATATAAAAATATTAAGATCAGTTAATTAAAACTGTAAGAGTATAATGCCGCTTACTTAAGTGGACTTCTTGATAAGCACTTGATCAGTGTTGGTAGATTAGGATACCAACTATGACTCAGCAATACCAGTCAGCAAATGTAAATGGAAAAACAAACTGAAGGTCTGGCAAAGAGGGGGGCTGGGAAGTACACAGAAATAAAGGTCACCCTGACAGGTTCATGTAACTTTTTTACTGCTACATAGATATAATACTGAGAGAGTTTACATGCCAACCAAATTATAGTGACTACCAAATTAAATGGGGAACATTCCTCAGAAAATAGAATGTAACTTTTTGAAACTGTGAAAAATAAAAGCTTCCTAATATGTTAGGCTATAATGAACTACAGAAGCCTTATCAAATCATTTATTTACAAATGAGAAAGTATCAAAAGAGACATTTTGCCTCAACTTGACTCAAGTCCACAAATTCAGCAGGAGATGTCTCTGCTCTGAAGGAGAACAGGCCAGAAGGGGAGAGCCCCCGAGCACAGACCTAGCTGCCCCTTTCTAGCTGGTTCTCTGCAAGCAGCTTCTAGCCACTGTTCCCACCCAACCGGAGCCTGGCCTAAACTGAAGAACCTCCATTTCTACTTTCCCACTTCTCATCTGAGCAGTGAGCAGATGCTTCTCAAACTGGAGAAATGCTCCATAAGTGTATGTGATGGGCAACCAATGATTCCAGATTGCCCACCATCTGTCCATCTCCTCTTGTTCTATTGTCTCAATTACCTCTTGGGGAGCTACCTCTCCCCCATGGGACACAGCCTGGTGGGACAAGTAATCAGGTTCATGCCCACTGGCAATCAAGAGATGGGAAGGTGACCTAAGTTAGACCTACTGAAGACTCCTTCCCTGGACTATGAATTGTGAGCAGTGGACAAAGAAGGCTGGCAATGGTTTCAGTTCACTCACTCCATTCCCAGAGCTGGAACGAAACTGGTTTCCACCTGTTCTAAGCCTTCCCGGTGAATCTGTAAGTCCTAGCTATGTAGCCCTCTAACCACTGCCCTTTTTAACTGAACACAGAGTGGTCTTCATTATTTTCAAAGAACTGTAAAGAAGCGAGTTTGTACCTGTACAACACAGCCCTGGGACTCAACTTCAACACAGCAGCACACTCCCTCTTTCGACACCCTCTTCACTCACTTCTAAGACGTGACACTGCTGGCTTTCCTCCTTCTCCACCCAACCCTTCTCAATGTGTCCTCCCTGCTCCTCCAGCTGACAAATGCTAGAGTGACTCCAGGCTATTGCCCAGACACCTTTCTTTCCAGATGGGCTTCTCTCTCCAGGGAGTCTCTACCCTGCTCCTATTTTCAATTAACCATCTAAATGCCTATGACTCTTTAGTGTTTTCCTTTGGCTCAGCACTTCTCTGAGATCCAGATAAATTTAAGTGCCTACTTGACACTGTCACTTGAATGTTTCAGAGAAACTCAAAGTCAACAGGTCCCAAGCAGAGCTTATGATCTCCATCGTGCCTACCCTGGTGGCCTAAGGAAAAAACTAGTCCTCCTTTAGCGACCCCCTATCTTGACAAATGCAGTGACCATCCACCTAGCCATGAAACCGTAAGTCTAGGAGACCAGAAATCTCTTTCTAGCCTCCTGCTTTTTTATCTGCTTATATCCAAACAACTATTAAACTCTTCCTATTTCGCCTTCTAGACATCTCTCAAATATGTCCAACTCTCTTTATTTTCATTGTTATCACTTTAGTCCAAGAAATACTCTCCTAAGCATCTTTGCACACCCCTTCGATACCTTCTTGACATTGGAGCCAAGAGTGAATTTTAAAATTCAGATATGGTAATCACTTCCCTTCTAAAATGACTCTGTCTTTCCCTTAGGACAATGACCAAATCCTCACCAGGGCCCCCATGGCTCCTGCCCCCCTGTTCTGTCAGTCTCATGCTAGTGCAGTCCTGGCCCCATGGAACTCCAGCACACTCATCTCCTCCCAGTGGTAAAGATGCCATTCTCCCTCTGTGTTCTGAGCCTTTGCATGTGTCTTGCTTTGTATTTCCCAAGTTATTACAGCTCACAATAGTCACTGCCTCAAAGGAGTCTTCCCTAATTTTCCGGCTTAAATCAGGCCCCCCCATTATACGCTGTCTTCTTCTATAGTGCTATCTTAGCTGTAATTTCCTGTGCAATAGGTACTTAATTTGGGGGCCTCTCCTACAAGAATGTAAACTCCATGAAAGACAATATTAAATCCTCAGCACTTAGCCCAGAGCCTTGCAAATAGTAAATATTTAAAAAATACTTATGATTTTACCTAATATTATTCACTGTTGACTTCCAAAGTACTCACTCAGCCTTACCTTCCCCCTAAGCTCTGGAAACATCTATGTAATAACCTACTCAAATTCGTCACCTTAATATTTAATAAGCAGCTTAAATTTAATGTTTCCCAAAACTCTTGATTTCCAACCCCATCCCTTCCCATCCTGCTTATGTCAATAAAGATCACCACCAGTCACCCCATTTATCAGGTCAAAATAGTGACTCAAGTGATTCTTGATTTCTCTCTCTTTTAAATCCCATATAGGGAGTCCTATTAACTCTAACTTCAAATACATACCCTAAATATACTTCTCACCCCTCCATCACTACCACCCTCATCCACACCTCTACCTTCTCAGGCATGCACTACTATGGCAGCCTGCTAACTTGATCTCCCCACCCCCACACTCTCTTCTCCACATAGGCCCAGAGTGTCCTCCTCCCACGCCCACAGCAGAAGGTCTACAAGGACAAGATCTGGTTTGACCCCACAATGCCTACACATATCCGGTGACTAGCATCATGCCCAAGAAATGGTAGACAAATAACAATTATTTGCTGAATGACTGAAAATTTTGAAATGTAGATTCCTAGGTCTATGCTTGGGAATTCTGACCCTGGGTTTCTTAATCATCCGCAGGTGACTGCCGATGGATCTACCACGCAACCTGGACCCCTCTCCTTGGAGAGGACTTCAGAGCTGCCCACCTGCTCTTGGCTCAGGATCCTTGTCTCCTCAGTGCAGAGACCTCTGAATTACCCCAAGACGTGGAAAAAATGAGAAGTGAAGCCTCCTCTGGGAAACATTAGGGAAGTCAACTTGAGATGGTTAATCTTTAGTGAAGATAATATAATGAAAAAAGTTGTTTTACCAGAATGACTGGCCCACAACCAGAGCACAGAATGCCTGAATTTGGTGGTTGGGGGGGGGGGGGTTGGGGAGTAAGTACATACAGTTCTTAATTTACTATGCTACCGGAAGCTAAAACGCTAATTAAATACATAGATTAAAAAATTTAAAAATTCAACTTCATTTATGATTAAGTCTTCCAAAAGGTCATACACTGATTGGATGCACTCTTCTTTCTTCCATCTGTGTTTACTCTGGGGTAAGTGCTAATAGCCAGGGAAAATGCTGAAATACAAACAATGCAATGGAAGAGGAATCCTCAGTCTCATAACAGAATTTAAAATAGACTTTGCCCCAAGGATTTCATGCTTTTCTCCATGAAAACACTGTTGTGGAATGCTATGCCAAATCAGATTTGCTGGAGTACATTAAGGACTAGAGTTTCATGTGTACACATCTTAATTAGAAAAAGAAAGTCAGGGATATAGCACCACATAAAATTACCAAGGAAGTTTATAACAACATTTAATGCCCTATCTCATAGAACACGAAGGTCTTCAGGTTCTACAGTTCTTATAATGGTACTGTAATATTGTTAGAAACAATCTAATCTCTGGCTCCCTACAAGTACTCTCCATTCTTCCTTTACAAGTTTCACTCATTCCAAAACTTTCGCAGGAGAAAAACCAACAGATAGCATTTTAGTTTATTTAATATGGTTTGTGCTCCAACTTTCTTTTATGATAACAGTTAAATATAATTTCATCTGTCTCAGATAAATACAAAAATAAATCCAAATAATGAGGGCTTTTTCCTTCAAGTATTCATGTCAACATGTACTGAAACAGGGGACTTTTGCCATATGTTCTTCCTTCTATATAACTCCTTCTGAGTCAGACAGAGCTGCAAAAGTAAGACCCTTCAAAAGCAAGAAGATGTCAAGTGATTCGAGAAGCACAATAATTAGTCATTATCAAATAATTCTATTTCATGGTTTTGGGAAATTTCTGAAAAACACATTCCCCCAAATCCTGGCTATACAAAAATATGCAGTCTTCTCTAACTTCCTCTTTGGTTGGCTTCCCAGGAACCCCCCTCACCTGACAGGCTTGTCCTCTGGGCCCATATCTGCGAAGCCCATTTCCTCCAGCTTGCAACGCCTGTAGAGTTCATAGTGCCGAGTGTGGGTCTGCTCGCGCAGGTCCTCCATGTTTGTGCAAATGAGCATCTCCCGCAGCTTTACGAAGTCACAGTGGTTTTCATTTTCCACTAGCCAGAAAAAATAAGAAAAGAATAACATTGGTTTTTAATCCCTGGCACCAATTAGCATTTATTGAATGAACAAATAAATGAAAACACGTGAAATAACAGTGAAATGATCAATCTGACAATAGCTATAATTATTTTATACAAGTAACCAAGGAAGAAACTCTTGCATTATACACACTGTATTTATTATAGGCAACATTAATTGAAAGACCAAGAGATTTGCTTTAAATTTAGTAGCCAATGGATAAACAGGAAGTTACAAAGAAACACAATTTATTATGTTACCATATGCTGTAGTTATTTCACTAATACTTTGTTAGCAGTTCACAAACCATCCTCAGGGCATTTCACATAGCACTGAAAAAGAGTATGTAACACTATCTCACTAAAATTTCAAAGTAGTAAATTGTGCAAACTCAAGGATACCATCTGTGCATGCTATAACTATCAAATTCTTTTTATACATTTATGATCCTATGTTAGGCACTATTCAAAATTAGTGAACACACTTTCATGGTCCTTCTTCTATGTTTACGGTGACCAGAAAACTATAAATAAATATGTTACGGTGACCAATAAAGTACAATTATTACTTTTATATTTTTTATACATTAAAAATGTTATATTTTCTCAATAACAACATTTGTCAATTTTTAAAAAGCAGCATTTAGAAACCAGTACTAGTAGCATCTATTCCCCATTAATTTCCATCACAAGTAAATAAACCAGGTAGTACTAATTACTTACTGATTATAATGCTAGATAAATAATCTAAATGTCAGGTGGACTTCACTTAGCTGACTGGTTTGTTTTGGAAATAGTTGGCAATACTTTGATCAGTAAAAATATATAAATTTACAAGACAGTTTATTATCCCCTATAGTTAAGTGGTAATTAGTTTATGTATCACGTTTAAACACTACTTTTTACATTCAAATTTTAGTCAAAGTGCCCTATGAGTGCTTCCCAGCTTCTGACAGTCCGGGCACCAGGTCATGTGCCACAGGACCTGCATGTGGCACACTGAGAATGGGGAGGCTCTGTCTGGCCCATAGTCTCTGGTTAAAATAGTACACAGCCAACTCCTCTGACAGCCCACCATAACCAGGATAATGCAACCTTGAGATTACTAGGCCACATACATATCTCTAGTCATTGTTTATCTCATTTACCTTGTACAACACCCCAAGGGTAGTGGCGAGCTTTGACCATTTTATTTCCGACTTTCACCTCATCCATACTTCCTACGACAGCAAATGGCAATTGTCCCTGAAAAGGAACTGGAATATCAATCACATCTCACAGCAATGTGAAAACTGACTAGATAAAAAACAAAAATTTATGTATATAATAATAGAGAAGAGAATAATTTATTAAATAACAAATCTATACAAAATCAAATGATCAGCTATGCCTCAGATTTTAAAACTTGGCAGTGAATATGTGTTAATTGTTCTAGTGTCATTTTTGGGCCCCATAAAGAAAATTATTTAGTGAGTATGTCCCACAGGTAAGGCACTATGCTGTTGGGAATGTAAAAAAAAAAAAAAAAAACTAAAAACTTTCAGTATAGGTGCGATTTTCCTCAATATAATCTTTGCCATAAAAGACAAAGATAATGTTGAGGAAATTACTCCCCCACCACACCCAGCATATATAACTATAATGTAGTGTATATATCTATATTTAGTATGTGTATAGATATGTTACTAATACAAAGTAATATAAAGTCCCAAATTAATGCTAATATAGTGAATGCCTTAGAAATTGAGAGGAGTGAGAGATCACAGGGAGCAGAAAAATATTGGCCAAGCCAGATCAGAAAAAAAGGGATTTAGATAGATAAGCTAAGTGGGAAGAAACACCTTAGGGAAGGACATTCTAAACAAAATGCAATAGCTAGATTCAGGGGCAAGGAGTAGACAGTCTGTCTGAAGGTGAGGATTAATATAGAGGAAAAGTCTAATGTAAGAAGTATTAAGTACTATGTTTAGTATTTAATAATTGACATTATTTAGTTTCTTAATTGTGCCTTTCTGAAAAATTATTCTAGGAGAACACAAGAAATAACATTAGATGTAAAAACCATTTAATACATAGGAATTAAGATCACTTCATTTACATTAGTCAGTTTTTACTTACTTTAGGTATCTTAATATAAATGGGGTATGACAAATCAGAAAAGGAAAAGGGAAGAAATGGAATGAACAGCTAATGAAAGTCACTGTTAGACACTTAACAAAGGTTGTATCATTAATCCTCACAACACCCTTAATATAGGTATTTGCCTAACTTTATAGATATGTTAACAGTGTCAGAGAGGTTTAATAACTCCAATAGAACATATTGTTAAGTCTGTCTGACTTCAAAACTCGTGATCCTACAAAACATAACCAAGAAACGTGTTAGCTTGAAGAAAGTAAAATAAACTTAGTAATCTTCAATTACATTAAACTAAAAGCTACATGAATGTTTAGTATGTACATGTGACACTGTAAGGGAGGAGTATAAATACCAGCTTTAAGACATCTCTTTAAAGATTTTAAGATTCTAAGGCATTCCAAGGGAGGCTGTAATGTCTTCTTGTGTTTTTAAAGACAGGATAGAAAGGCATCTTTCTAAGGCAACTAAATATGGTTCCACAAGTATATCCCACTCTCACAAATGTATCACTTCATTTAGGTGAAAGCAGAGTAGAGGGAAAATATGCTGAAAAATATATTCTCATTATACTTTTTCCAACTCAAAAAAATAAAACATTTTTCTCATACCAGACTTTCTGAAAATTCACCTTGTTTGAAGTCTTTTTGGAAGACACAAGTGGAAGTATATTAGTAGCAATGTGACTCATAAATTACAGTTTTATTTTCACATGTAAAACAATCAATATTCAACCAGCAGCTCACATTCATTGCAGCATTGATCCTAGCAACGGTGTCATCATCTGTCGGGAACTGGTATATCTGGACGCCATTGCTGACCAATTCACTCATGAGCTTGATCTTAAACTTCTGTAATTCAGTTTTAGAAATTGTATCTGCTTTGGCAATCACTGGTATAATGTTCACCTATTAAGAATAAAGAAAAACAAATCTCATAATTAAGGATTTGTTTTTTAATCCTGTAGTTGTTTTTCACTCAAAACCATTCATTCTCTGACCATAAATTTCCTTAATCTAGATCAGGGGGTTGGCAAACTACAGTCCATCTCACTGCCTGTTTTTAATGAATAAAGATTTACTGGAACACCGCCATGCCCACCGTTTATGCATTGACTAGGGCTGTCTTCACACTGCAGCAGCAGAGACGAGGAGCTGCCCCAGAAGCCACCTTCACAGAGGGCCTGTGAAGACTGGTACATTTACTGCCTGGCCCTTTGGAGAAAAGGCCTGCCGACCCCCCTGACCTGGGTAATCCCTGGTGGTGTCACTCTCCTCTCTATATACTCCTTACACAATCATTCCTGTAGGTGCTGGCCTTATAGTAATAGCATTAAAAATAGAACTCCTGTAAGGTTAATCTTCCATTTGAATTTAGGTTAGAAATCTCACATCTTCTTCTCTTTCCCTCAAAGTCTCTTACAATTCCATTACACATTTACTAAGGAAAAGGAAATGAACAGTAAGCTGAAATTGCCTGCTTAACTCACTATGAATTTTTATTTCTTAATGATCTAAACACTAAGTGATTAGGGTGATTGAACTCTCAGCAAAACTAAGAACAGGTGAAGCTTTTCTTTTTGCCTCTTGTTTCAGCACTGACTCCATCCCCACCTGAGCCCCACAGAGAGAGACTCCTAACAGATGGTAGAGGAAGGAAGGAACTGTTCCAATACCGACAAAGAGTGTTCATGATGCACAGGAATAACTTTCTCTGTATTATTTAAAGTCCTATCGCTGACACACAGGAAGAGATCTGGGATTGTGAATACTGAATAACCTGTAAATCTAGTCCTCTAAGAGATTAATGTCCCCACAAAGTTGGGATTGGTGGTGTTTTGATTTTTTTTTTTTTTTTAGTTTGTTTCTAATGAAAAAGCTCGGATTAATCAGTCAAATGTGTCAAGAAAGTGAGATCGGAATGTAATTTTAAGAATAAAAGTAAAAGTAAAAATTATAATTTCTATTCTATTCTCAATTTTTTTCCTCTTCTCCAATTTCACATATTTCACATTGACTCAGTGTGTATATTGGATTTATCAGTCTTCCGTATGTTCCAAAGGAGATAAGGAATTTTCCAACTATCTATGAAGTTGATGGCAGAAAACTTCCAGCAATTGTGAGTAAATAGATTTCATGTTAAATTAGTCAAAGCACATAAACATTTTGGTGCCAAGTCCTTGGTTTCAATATACAGATACTTAATAAATTAAGCCAAGTGAATAACTTACACTTGCTTTCACAATAAACTGCAGACGTAGACCGAATGCTAAACATCAATGCTTATGTGTCCATCTGAGGGAGGAAAGGTACAGAGACTGCCTAAGGATGGTCAGCTGTCACCATTTGCATAAGATAAAGTGACTTTCCATGCCAGTCAAGTGTTCTGCTTTTAGGAATAAAAGACAATGATCTGGAGGAGGCCTGGGAACTGGGAGGAGAAGCCAGCACAGACACCGCCCATCTTTATGTGGTGCTCCTGTGTAAACCGGGATCTCCCTATATCTGCCAGGTGGCTTGTGTGGGTAACAGCTGCCCCTACAAAAAAACCTGTGTATACCTATATAATATGCACCAAATCAATATTGAGGCATATTTTAGTTTTCCCTTTAAATCTGTAACAAAGCTTAGGTGTAATCTTCCTGTCTGGTTTGCACAATGGAAAGCTAAAGGTGGGATTTTGATAAAGGAGTTCTGATGTTAGAATTTATCCGCCATCGACTGAGTAAGACAGAAGAAAGCAGTGACAATCTTTAAATGAGTGCATGTTACCCATGATCGTCTACTGTTACCATAAAACATTTCATTTTGGTTTGAATAAAATAAGGTATAGTTCAAAAGTTAATATTGTAATGCTTTTCAACATCTGTGGTAGTAGAGTAGGCCCCCTCTTCATCTGTGGGTTCTGCATCCAGATTCAACAAACTGATGATTGAAATATTCGGAAAAAATATTCTAAAGTAACAACTATAAAAAAATACAGTAAAACAACTATTTACATAGCACTTACATTAGGTATTATGAGTAACCTAGTGGGTAGGTTATATGCAAATACAGTCATGTGTCACTTAATGATGGCGATAGAAACGCAGCATCCCAATTGCCTAATGCAATTTCATCATAGTGAATATCAGAGTATACTTACACAGACCTAGATGGTACAGCCTACTACACACCAAGGCTATGTGGTGTGGCCTATTGCTCCTAGGCTACAAACCTGTACAGCATGTGACTGTACTGAATAGTTGTAGGCAACTGTAACACAATGGTAAGTATGTGCATATTCAAATATATCTAAACACAGAGGGGGTACAGTAAAAATATGGTATTATAATCTTATGGGACCACTGTTGTATATGTGGTTTGTGGTCTGTTGTTGACTAAAATGCTCCTATGCAGTGTGTTACTCTACCACGCCATTTTACATGAGAGACTTGAGCAACCTAGGTGTCTTGGAACCAAGGGATGACTAATACGCATCTAGAGCTAGCTGTTCTAAGAGACAGCAGGTTGGACTGCTGTTCCAAGATATGCTGCCTCTGAACAAGTGCTCATAAGCTCTTCTATTTATTCCAGAAAATCCATTAAGGGACTGCATCAACATAAATTGCTCCTGGCTAACTCTCTTCTCAAAGACTTTTGACTACTCAAAGGTGACTAGGCTGGCCAATACCTCCCAAACCAGTATGTAAATATTCTGAATAAGACTGTGCCCATTAACTAAAAAATAATTTTAAATAACAAACAGTAAGTAGCAGAGGTGCTTCCTATGTGCCAGGCACTGTGAAAATGCTTTGTAATTTATCTCCACCAGTCATCATAAAAGTCTTAAAGTGGGCTCACTATCCCCATGTTATACATGAAAGAACGGAAGCTGAGTTCGTCCAGGGCCACACAGCTGGTAAGCAGCAGGGGCTGAGGCTGAATTCAGGCAGTCCATCACGGACGTCCTAACCCCTCTCAACTGCCTATTTTATTCCAGGATTGTGTATTGAGCCAGGAACTCTGAAACAACTTTCTCATACAAAATAACAGATGCAGCTGTTGTTTTTACATGGTGGTTTACATTTTATCATAAAAAATAAAGAATATCTTTAAATTACCAAAGCTGGAGATTAGATAATATATATTTATACACTGTACTAAAACAAACTTCTGTTCTATAGCTATGAAGAAAAGGAAGGGTGAACCAACATGTTTTATATGCCTAATACATTTTGTGTATTGCATGCATAATATAACCAGGGCTTTATGTACATTATCTCACTTAATCCTCATCAGGTTATGATAACAACCATCTCTTACTGGGCATGTCTATTTGCTAAACTCTCTCTATTTACATAGATGAATTTAATTAATTTTCATATCTGCCTCTTGAGGTAGGTCCTCTCCCTAGTTTTTACTTTAGAAGTAAGGAAACTCAGGCTCAGAGAACTAAAGAAACTTGCCCAAGATCTAACAGCTAATAAATGACAGAGCCAATATTTAAAACCAGCCTCCACTAACACAAAATTCTACAATTTATATATAAACTACACCATGTTGCTTTCATCTAGCTAAGACAAAGTTGCACATTCTTGTTTTTGTTTCTTTAATAAATATGACTTTCCATATAATCAGACTCAACTATGAAAATAACTGGCTAAATGGGAGAACACCTGATCACATCTGATCAGAAGAACAGACAAGTAAGCTTTATGAAGTTTTTGCTACAGTTAGGAGACTATGCAACCAGTCAAAAGTAAACCAACCTATGTGCCAAAGCTTCCCTAGCAAGCCTTCATGCTTTCCAAACTGATTTCTACAGGGAAAGCAGAAGCATCCAGAATGTTCTTGCATTCCAAACCCTACCTTATAAAATTAGTAACTAGGATTACAAAAGCCACCATTTCTCACACCATTAGTAATTATAGGAAAACTCTAGAGTAGCAGTCCCCAACCTTGGCACCAGGGACTGGGTTCAGGGAAGACGATTTTCCCACAGACTTACGGGGTGAGGTGGAATGCCTTGGCACTCTGTGGTATGGTCCCTAACAGGCCATGGACCAGTACCAGTCCTCAGCCTGGAGGTTCGAGACCACAGCTCTAGAGGTTCTTATTTTTTTTAGTATAAGATAGTTAAGTAGTCTTTAACCATCTTTTTAAACAAATATAAAAATCTGAAGTGATTTAATTTATGGATTTTTTTTATAGCTCTTTGAATTTCTATATAGCTCCTTGGTTCAGAAATTAAAAACAGGTTTTCTTGCTGTGGTCCAAATTAAAACACATTTTACTATATTTTACTATAACATGTGATGAAACATTAGACCTTAATCTTTGTCAAAGAAGGTCTTCCTCTCATTTAATAGTGTCATAAAGTAAAGTTACTGTCAACTATTTATATAAAAAATGTAGAGAATACCCATGTTCTGGCATACAATTTAATTACTAAAAAAGGAACTCAAATTTTACTTTAATGTTTCTCTTTTGCATCTCATTTTCCAAACTGAATTTCCCTACAAAATAAGCTAAGATAGAAACTTAATGTATGTTTTAAAGCTGCATAAAATAAAAGTTACAATATATAAACACATTGTAAAGATATTTTAATAGTTCAAAATAAACATTAAAGTATCATCAGTTGATTCTTTTCCTAAACCCACCTTGCTGTCCAGGTTCTTCATGGTTAGGAGATCAAGTGTCTTCAGAGAGTGGCCTGTGGGTGAGAGGAAGTAGAGGCACACATGGATGCGAGAGTCGTGGTAGTTGAAGAGAGAACGCTTAATCTTCAGTTCTTCTTGGAGATAGGCCTCAAACTGGGCATCTATGTAGTCAACTATTGGTTGGTAGCTGAAAATATAGTCAAATATTTACTACAACGTCTCTGTGCTACCTTAATATCTGTGTAACTACTAAGGTTTGAAGTCTGTATTTTCACCAATTAATGAACAGTTAATATCTATGCTAAATAGATAGCTTTAGTGATAAAACAATACACAGAACATGTACACACAGAGGTAAATACAGATGCGCCTCAGCTTACCATAGGGTCACCTCCCAATAACCCAACCATAATTTGAAAATATAGTACATCAAAAATGCATTTAACGTCCCAATAAACTCATCATAAAGTCCAAAGATCATTAAGCTGAACTACCATAAGTCCAGATGTTTTTCTACTTACAATGGAAGTTTACTGGGAGTTATGTCCCAGTAAACCATCACAAAGTTGAAAATCATAAGTCAAACCACCGTAGTTGGGCACTGTGCTTGAAATGGTATCGAATTTACATTAATTCTTTCCCACATTCATTCAGACACTGGGACTGTGTCTGACAAAGGTTCTTACACTTACCAGACTGCCCAAAGATGCCAGCAGTCTAATTTGTAACCAAACTAGTACACGGCAGATTATTTATCTGAGGAAAGGCATGGGTATCAATAACTTAAAAGATATTTAGGTCAAAGTCCATGACTTCCTGCCTCTTAGATTTGTAAGGCATGAAAAGCGTTAACATAATAAAGATGAAAGGTACACATCAGCTGAAAGTATCTAACTACTAATGCTGTAATGCTTTTATTTTCATTTAATTATTAAAAAAAGGAAAAACTCATCACATTCTCTGCTCAGACTCCTTACTCAGATAACTCCTCCCTGGAACACCAACATCCTTCTGGCTACCTCAGCCTATTCATCCTTCAAAATGCAAATCAATTCACAGGACATGTGCAGAGCAGTGTGCTAATAACGTTTGATGATTAGTTTCTGAGCATTCTACTTCATTCTGATGTGCTAAATCACTGCCTATGCAACTTACCTTTCCATTCTTAACTATGACATTAATTAAATCTGGGTTTCCAAGTGAAAATAATAGCAAATAGTTCCTACGTCAAATTCCCTGGACACTTTTGGAATTATCTTTGTGGCCCTAAAATGGACCAGAACCTTGTGCAGCTAAGATACTCAATATCCGTGTATAGAATTGAATTCTTCTATCAAAGCTGCTTGACCCTCCTAGTCCTTGAGTATCATTCTCTCTTTTAAACTTGTAGAAAACCTTGTTCTTCCTATCCAAACAACAGGAGGACACAAACAATGTGAACTAGAAAAAACACTTGAGCATTATAAGAACTCAATTCACTATCAGAGTGAATATTGTAACACCACTAAGTGATCCTTGAGAAACTGGTCTAAATGTAACCCAACAGGGTTCATTTTCTAAAATAATAAAATACTAAAAATTAATCTATAAGTACATATTTGACATAAAAAATTCTAAAGAAGCTTTTATTAATGACTTAAAATAGGTCAGTAAGAAGACCTATTATGGGACCTAAATGAACAATCATCAATGTCCCTCTATCTGAATGCTATGCCTTATGCTTTTTGAAAGTAAAAACCATAAACATTTTTTGCTAAGTAAATAATATGCCATTAGAACTTCCTCTATAGCAATCTGGAAGAAAAGATAAAAAAATATGAAAGAGAGACTAAAAGTAAAACATGGAAGACAATGAGAAGATCTACCATACACTTAATCAAAATCAAAGTTTTAGAAGGAAAAAGAGACAGAAAAGGGGGCAGAGACAAGATTTAAAGAGGCAATGTCTGACTTTTTCTTTTTTATGGATATTTTAGAGTCAAGAACTCAAAAATATCACAAGCAGGATAAAGTAGAAATGAATAAAAACCCAGATATAGCATAGTAAAAGAGAGAACAATAGAGAACAATAAAAAGATCTTAAAAGCACTGGAGGAAAAAAGGAAAGTACCGTTAAGAACTTCTCAATAGCAAAAATGGAAACCAGGAAAGAGTGGAATGGTAGCTCCTTCCAATGGAAGAAAAAAAAAATTGCCAACCCAGAATGGTATGCCCAATTAAAATATGAGCGTACAACAGAAATTTTTGATTAATAGACACATCCTGGCTATATAAAACAATAATAATAATGTCTCGTGTGTTTAAAAAAGAGAGATAAAAGACAACAATAAGTTAGAAGGGAGAGTTAAAAGAACTTAACTGTTTTGAATTCCCTTATTGTCTATTTGTACTGTTAAGGAGAAGTATGAACATTAGTCTTAAACTTTGATTAAGTTAAAGATTATATGTTACAATTTGTAGAATACCAACTACAAAAATAAAAATCAGGCAAGAAAGGAAAAATAAATATGGAACTGGCAAGACAAACAAGAAAAATAAAATAAGATGGTAAATTTAATCTATATCTGTAACTACATTAATTGTGAATGGACTAAATGCTCATTAAAAGATAAGCACTTTCAGAATGAATTTAAAAACAACTAAAGCACAAGGGTACAGAAAGTTTGAATGTAAAGGGACAGAAAAATACACCAAACATGCATGAGAAAGCTGATGTACCTATACTATCAGACAACACAGACTTTAATACAAGAAGCGTTACAAGAGAATAAAGATCACTACATCATAATAAAAGTGTCAATTTTTCAGGATGGAATTAAAATGGAGATTAGAAATTTACTGAAATTGAAAATACTATATATTGAAACTGTGAATGTAGCTAAAGCCATGCTTATAGGGTAATTTATAATCTTAAATGCAAAAGGCATGCTGGCTTTTCTAGGAGTGAAATTTTAAAAAAATAAAAATAAAAAAAAGAAAGAAAGAAATACATAAGGCAGAAAATCAATGAGAAATTAGAGAAAATCTCCCAAAAAGGTAATTATAGATTTAAGAGCAGAAAGTAATAAAATAGGAAAAACAGAAAGTATAAAATTGAGAAGACCAATAAAGCCTAAATTTGATATTTGAAAAGACCAAATATATTGACAATACTTTGTCATGGCTGATCAAGTAGAAAAAGAAAAGAAGGAAAAATAACTAATATCAGAAGAAAAGACAGAATTATCATTACGGATGATGTAGATCATAAAAAATATTAGAAGTGTATTACTAATATTTTTTAAGCCGATAATTTGAAAATTTAGAAGAAATGAAGAGATTTCTGGAAAATTATAACTTGTTAAAACGATATATATATACATTAAAAAAAAAAACTAACTCAGAATTGTCCTATAACCACTGAAGAAAATTAGGTGAGTAACTCAAAATCTTCTTAGAAATAAAACTCCAGGCCTTGATGGTTTTATTGGTTAGTTTGACCAAACATTCCAGGGAAAAATAACTCTAATCTTATATAAATATTTCCAGTAAATAGGAAGAGTATGAAAACTTTCTAAACTCAATTTAGAAGACGAATACAACCTTGATTTTTTTTCTTTTAATGACAGTGTAAGAGGCAGATACAGGCTAAAAACCTCACTTATAAGCACAGATGCAAAAAAAAAAAAAGTAAAAGAAAAAATAATCAAATGTAATATAAAAATGATACTATTATATATTATGATCTCAGAATGGTATTTAAGATTGTAAGGTTAATTTATCAATAGATTACCAGTTACTGTAATTCATCTTATTCAAAATTAAAGATTAAATCACAATTTCTCCATAGGATGCATAAAAATTTCTGGTAAAAATATATATCTACTAATAATTTTCAAAGGAAGAATTTTTACTTATAATATGAAGTAATTTCTTCATTCTATCTAAAACAAAATCCAAACCAACCAAATAAAAAAACAAAATAAGTGCAATACATGGTAAAAAAATGAAGTCTTCCCTTTGGAAAACAATCCAACAAATAATGGGAAAAAGCAAAGTATAATTTATTTTAGAGATAAATTCACATAGGAAGTGTTTCGGAGCTTAAAGACAGGTTTTTCAAATTAACTCAGTTGGAAAAAAAAATAAAGAAAAAAGACTTTAAAAAAATAAACAAAGCCTTTGAGAAATATGGGATTATGCAAAATGTCCAAAGGTATTCCCAAGTGAAAGAAAAAGGAAAAGTAAAAGGTGTGGAAAACCTATTTGAGAGAATAATTAAGAAAAACCTCCCTGGTATTGCAAGAGATTTAGACACCTAGACTCAACAGGCTCAGCAAATACCAGGGAGAAAAACCACAAGATGGACTTCTCCAAGGCATATAGTCATCAGACTATCTAAAGTAAAACATAAAGGAAAAAATTTTAAAAGCAGCAAGAGAAAAAAACCCAATAATCTATAAAGGAAACCCCATCAGACTAATAGCTGACTTCTCAGCAGAAACCTTACAAGCCAGGAGAGTCTGGGGTCTTATTTTCAATATTCTCAAAGAAAAGAACTGTCAGCCAAGAATTTTCTACCTACCTAAACTAAGCTCTATAAATGAAGGAGAAATAAAGTCATTTACAGACAAGCAAACATAAGAAAATTCATTACCACTAGACTGGCCCTATAAGAAATTCTCAAAGGAAGTTCTATCATGGAAAGAAAAGGTCAGTACTTATAAGCATAAAAAAAAAAGATGTAAGGAATGAAACCATAAAACTCACAGGTCTTATAAAACAAACAGCTGATGATACAAAGCCACTAGGTAAAAAGTAACGTGACAGGAAAAGAACCCCACTTATCAATATTAACTTTGAACATAAACGGACTAAATGCCCCACTTACAAGATACAGACTGGCAAAATGAATAAAAACACACAACCCAATGTATGCTGCCTACAAGAAACTCTCTGAACTGATAAATACTTTTATAGACTCAAGGTAAAGGGGTGTAAAAGATATTTCACACAAATGGAAACCAAAGCAAGCAGGAGTAGCTATACTTACAGCAGGTAAAACAGACTAAATCAACAACAGTAAAAAAGGACAAATAATGTCCTTACATAATGATAAGGGGACAATTCAACAGGACAATATTATAATCCTAAATATATATGTACCCAACACTGGTGCACCCAGAGTCATAAAACAAATACTACGAGACCTAAGAAAAGACATAGACAATAATATAATAATAGTGAGAGACTTCAACATCCCACTGACAACACTAGACGGATCATAAAAGCAGAAAATCAACAAAGAAACAGAGGATTTAAACTGGACTCTTGAACAAATGTACCCAACAGATACTTACAGAACATTCTGCCCAACAACTAAAGAATATACATTCTTCTTATCAGCACATGCAGCATTTTCCACAGCAGAACCCATATGTTAGAACACAAAACAAGAAACAATAAATTTTTTTTAAATTGAAATTATATCAAATATCTTTTCAGACCACAATGAAAAAAAACTAGAAATCAATTCCAAGAGGAACTCTTAAAACTATACAAATACATGGAAATTACACAGCCTGCTCCTGAATGATCTTTGGGTCAACAATGAAATCAAGATGGAAATTTAACACATTGACTGCCACACTAAAAAAAAAAAAAGTTTTTTCCCTGTGGCCATGGTCTTACATTAAAACAAAATGATCCTTTCTAATGTTATTTTTTATTGTTTTCTGTGTGTGAGTTATATGCAATGCAATCCACGTTTTTACAATTAATTGTCAATATTAATTCTAACAATAAGAACATCAAACAAGTAAGATTTTCATGAACCAACTGCACAGTTTTGCTTCACAAGGCCCTGGAGTCAAAAGTAGCCCGTGTTAAATACAACACACATGGCAGTCAATGTGTTAAAATTTTTTTGAAACAAATGAAAATAGTGGCACAACATATCAAAACCTCTAGGATACAGTAAAAGCAGTACTAAGACAGAAGTTTATACGTTAAATGCCAACATCAAAAGGATTGAAAGATCACAAATTAACAATCTACCATCACATCTCAAGGAACTAGAAAAACAAGACCATACCAAACCCAAAGCTAACTGAAGAAAAGAATTAACAAAGATCAGAGCAGAACTAAATGAAATTGAGACAAAAAAAAAACAATAAAGGGATCAACAAAACAAAAAGTTGTTTCTGGCCGGGCGCAGTGGCTCACGCCTGTAATCCTAGCACTCTGGGAGGCCGAGGCCAGTGGATCGCTCGAGGTCAGGAGTTCCAAACCAGCCTGAGCGAGACCAGCCTGAGCGAGACCCCGTCTCTACTAAAAATAGAAATAAAAATTATCTAGACAACTAAAAATATATATAGAAAAAATTAGCCGGGCATGGTGGCGCATGCCTGTAGTCCCAGCTACTCGGGAGGCTGAGGTAGTAGGATCGCTTAAGCCCAGGAGTTTGAGGTTGCTGTGAGCTAGGCTGACGCCACGGCACTCACTCTAGCCCGGGCAACAGAGTGAGACTCTGTCTCAAAAAAAAAAAAAGTTGTTTCTTTGAAAAGATAAACAAATTTGACAAACCACTAGCTACATTATTCAAAAACAGAAGAGAAAGGACTCAGATAAGCCCAATCAGAAATGAAAAAGGAGACATTATAACTGATACCACAAAAATACAAAAGATTATAGTGACTACTATTAATATCTATATGCCCACAAACTAGAAAACCTGTTTCTAGGATAAATTCTTAGAAACACACAACCTCCCAACTTTTAATCTTCAAGAAACAGAAATCCTGAACACACCAATAATGAATAGTGCAACTGAATCAGTAATAAAAAATCTCCCATAAACAAAAGCATGGGACTAGATGGACTCACAGCCAAATCCTACCAGATGTACAAAGAACTGGTACCAATCCTATTGAAACAGTTTCAAAAGATTGAAAAGGAGTGTACTCTTCAATGAGGCCAGTATCACCCTGATACCGATGCCAAGAAATGATGCAATTAAAAGAAGACAGAACTATAGACCAATATCCCTGATGAACATAGATGCAAAAATTCTCAACAAAATACTAGCAAACTGAATCCAGCAGCACATCAAAAAGATTATACACCACAATCGAGTGGGTTTTATTCCAGACATGCAAGGATAGTTCAACATGTGCAAATCAATAGACATGACCCACCAAATAAACAGAATTAAAAACAAAAACCATATGATCATCTCAACAGACGCAGAAAAAGCACTTAATAAAATTCAGCATCCTTTCATGATAAAAACTCTCAACAAACTAGGTAAAGAAGAGACATTCCTAAAAATAATAAAAGACATATATGAGAAATACACAGCCAATATCATACTGAACAAGGAAAAGTTGAAACATTCCCCCTAAGAACTAGAACAAGACAAGGATGCTGACTGACACCCATTCCATTCAAGACAGTACTGAAAGTACCAGCCAGAGCAACCAGTCAAGAGAAGGAAATCAAGGATATCCAAATGGGGAAAAAGGAAGTCAAATTATTTCTGTTTGCTGATGATATGACCTTATATATAGAAAACCCTAAAGACTCTTCCAAAATACTACTAGAGTTGATAAATGAATGCAGTAAAGTCTCATGTTTATGAAATCAAAGCATAAAAATCAGTAGCTTTTCCATACACAATAACAACCAGCTCAAAACCAAACCAAGAACTCAATCCCATTTACAATTGCTGCAAAAAAAAAAAATTAGCTAGGAAGATATTTAGCCAAGAAGGTAAAAGAGCTCTATGAGGAAAACTACAAAACACTGATGAAAGAAATTGCAGATTATACAAACAAATGGAAAAATATCACATGCTCATGGATTGGAAGAACTAATATTGTTAAAATACTATACTGTGCAAAGCAATCTACAGATTCAATGCAATTCCTATCAAAATGCCAATGCTATTCATTTTGCACAGAATTAAAAAAAAAATCCTAAAATTTATATGGAACCAAAAAAGAGCCCAACCACCAAAGGAGTCGTAAAGAGAAAGAACAAACCTGGAGGCATCACGTTATCTGACTTCAAATTATACTACGAGGCTATAGTAACCAAAATAGCATGGTACTGGTATAATAGCAGACACATATAACAATGGAATAGAATAGAGAGCCCAGAAATAAAGCAGAATACCTACAGTCAACTGATCTTTGACAACGCAGACAAAAACACACACTAGGGAAAGGACACCCTATTCAATAAGCGGTACCAGGAAAACTGGATAGTCATATGTAGAAGAATGAAACTGGATCCCTGTCTCTCACCATGTACAAAAATTAACTCAAGATGGAATAAAGACTTAAATGTAAGACCTGAAACTATAAAAATTCTAAAAGAAAACCTAGGAAAAACTCTTCTGGACATTGGCGTAGGCATAGAACTTACAACTAAGACCCCAAATGCAAATGCAATAAAAACAAAAGTAAACAAATGGAACTTAATTGAACTAATAATCTTTTGTACAGCAAAAAAATAATTAACAGACTAAATACACAACCTATAAAATGGCAGAAAATATTCACAAACCATGCATCTAACAAAGGACTAATATCCAGAATCTGCTAGGAACTTAAACAATTCAACAAGAAAAAACAAATAACCCCATTAAAAAGTGGGCAAATGATATGAACAGACATTTTCCAAAGGAAGACATACATACAAATGGCCAACAAACATGAAAAAATGTTCAACATCACTAATCATCAGAGAAATACCAATTAATATCACAATGAGATACCATCTTACTCAAGTTAGAATGGCTATAGTCAAAGTCAAAAACTAATAGCTGTTAGCAAGGACGCAGAGAAAAGTGAACGCTTACACACTGTTGGTGGGAATCTAAATTAGTATAACATCTACGGAAAACAGTAAGGAGATTTCTCAAACAACTAAAATAGATGGACCATTTGATCTAGCAGTCCCACTACTGGGTATCTACTCAAAGGAAAAGAAATCATGATATCTAAAAGATAACTGCACTCATATGTTTGTCACAGCACTATTCACAATAGCAAAGATATGGAAGTATCCATCAATAGATGATTACTAGATTTAAAAAATGTGTGTATACACACACACACACACACACCATGGAATACTACTCAGCCATAATAAAAAATGAAATAATGTCTCTTGTAGTAACTTGGACAGAACTGGAGGCTATTATCCTAGGTGACATTAACTTAGGAAAGGAAAATTGAATACTGCATTTTCTCTCTTATAAGTGGGAGCTAAACAATGGGCAAACATCACTGTACAGAATAGAATAACAGACATTGGAGACTCCAAACGGTAGGAGGGTGGATGAAAGGTGAAGGATGAAAAATTACCTATTGGGTACAAAGTACACCATTTGGGTGACGGGTACACTAAAACCCCAGACTTCACTATACAATATATACATGTAACAGAATTCACCTTGTATTCCCTAAATCTATTAACATTTCTTAAAAAAGGGAAAATAAACAAATAAATAAAGGTTAACTTAAAAAAATAAAAAAAGAAAGTTATACCCATAGTGGTCTTATTCCATAATTCAATAAAATTTATTGTACATCAAGTATATACATCCTATGTTTAGGTTCATTTAAAAAATACTTTTATTTATAGACACTAATTAGTTCTAAGCTGATATCATCTTACATGTATTAATAATATTTAAAGCAAGGTGTCACAGGCCTTTGCCCTTGCCACTAATCTACTCTTTCCAAAATGTTCACACAAAGCATTTCTTCCTATATAAAATACACCACAGTGCTGAAAAGGCTATACTGTAAAATATGTCACATTGTCAATTTGTGCAAAATACTTACCTATAAAAAATCACTTCTCATAATGAAAATATATATTTCAAAAAGGAAAAAGAACAAAAATTATTGCTTTATCCCAATCTATTTCTCCCTTTCATCATTTAAATTTGATACAGAATCTACAATCAATATTTATAATACCTTAGGAGAAATGATAAGAAATAATGACATAGGGTAAAATATAAATTAAAATTTCACTATCAAAACTTTACTGCAATTCTTAATGGAGCTGGCTATTTTAATTAGAATTTTGCAAAAACTCATACACCACGTATTTGGCCATTATATTTGCTCTTGAATATCTTGTATTTTTTTTTCCTCAACAAGATAAGTCTTACATGAAAATTAGTACCAATGACTTAACATACACTAAATCTGCATATCAGGAAATTAATTCACACGATTTTTGCTGAAATGCACATTTTAATAACATGGTTCAAAGTTAGACAAATGGATACAAAAATATCAATGTGCTAATAAGAACAAAAAATTCCTTAATACTTTAAAACATTAATGTCTGGGTGGAAAGGTATGAATTACCACGGGAGAAAATCAAACCCCAGTTCGTGGGACTAGAAGGCAAAAGTCTTTAAATAAGATAAACTTGTTTTATTACAAGAAGAAAACACATACCTCTCTTCTTTATTTATTTGGTCACCAAATCCCACTGTATTCACAATGGTCAATTTCAATCGAACATTACTTTCTTGAAGTTCGTATGTCTGAGCTTTAAGTTTCACATGTGGGCAAAAATGTGAAGATTCTTGGTCTTCAAAATTAGTATTAAATAACGTGTCAATCAGTGTTGATTTTCCAATTCCAGTCTCCCCTGAAAGAAACAAAAACACATGTTAACAGATGCACAGGACAGCTGAGAAGAAATATAACTGTAAACTCCTAGAGTGGTTTCAAGGGTCTCACATATTGTGAAGGCCAGGTTGTCCATAAAAGGAATACCTGCTCAGTCTGGTTCTGAGGTATTAGCAGAGCACAGAAATGAGAATGTAGGTTAAGTTACTCAGGATGCTGAAGACAACAATGAAATGTTTACAGAACAAACAAAATGTGTAAAGCTAAACTGGGTGTGGTGGCTTGCACCAGTAATCTGAGCTACTTGGGAAGCTGGGGCAGGAGGATAGCTTGAGGCCAGGAGTTCAAGACCAACCTAGCCAACATAGGGAGCCCCTGTCTCAAAAAAAAAAAAAAAAAAATTTTAAAGCTAAGAAAAACAAAACTAATAGAATCTAAATAACTGCAGGAAAACTCTGGGGTCATGATTTCAAATTGATGACATAAGCATCATACTGCTTATGAAAAGAATGAATTGAGCATAAGGAACATGAAGGAGCAATTTAGAGGAAGAGTAAGTGGCACTTACCCACACAGAGAATATTAAAACAGAAACCTTGCTGAATGGATCTATTGACCAGCTGATCAGGCAAACTCTCAAAGCCAACATGGCCAGACATAGTCAAGGAACGAATATTTTCTCCTTTCTGAAGGAAAAGAAAAGGAAAAAGACCAGAAACAATAAAAAAAAAAATTTGACTTAAATAGGATATAGGCACATTTGAAAGTATCAATATAATTTATCAAAGAAACTAAAGATTTTACAAGTGATTAAGTAAATTTTTCAGAAAAGAAATCTGTATCCAGACCCTCAAAATACACATTTGTCATCCCCTTCATACAATGAAAGTCCAGCATTATTTATAATATTAAAACATTTGATTTCCAAAAATAGGAAAATATCCAAGTAAATTATGGTATATTCACCCATAAAATGGAAAGCTTAAAGTCACTCAATATGTTTATAACAAATTTTTAATAACTTGGGAAATTCTTACATTAAAATGTCAAGTGAAAAAGGGTTAAACAGTTCCAGTGCCCAGTAAGAGCAGAGGAACTTATGACAAACTTACCTACTGCTGGTAGCAACAATAAGTAACTCTCCCAGGTCACCTGAGTGCAACAAAGACCCTGGAGGAATAAGACTCTTGAGGGAAGGGAAACTATTAGATGAGATGCACATTTATCTAGCTTTGCCCCTAAGGGAACTCCTCAGTCACTCTGCCACAATGAAGACACAGTTCAGGAGAGAAGTATTAATAATAGTCCTATTGGGTTAAGAAGTCAATTGGAGACTGGAGCAGGCAAACTGGCTGGAAATTGAGGGAGAAAATTCCAAAAAAGAGGGAGTCTATAATCTGCAAACATACTTCCCTCAAATCCATGGTTGACCACCAAACTGCACATAACACAGAGGAAATGCAAAGATCCCAGCAAGGGGAAATAGGAATTGGGAGGAGCCAAGCAGAGTTTTCAAGAGTGCAGTCTTGGGAGATGGACAGAGCTTGAATTTTATAAGTTGCAAGGTCTTGGGTAAACACCTTAAGCTTTCTACTGAAACCCTGGATGGGCCTCATTTTAGGAGTAAGGACCATATCCCAGGAACCAGAAATGCTCCCTAGTACTAAAGACAAAACTGAAATAGATCTGTCCTAACAAAGCCTATAACAAAGCTCAACATGATCAATGTAATCAGCCAGCAATTTAACTGCCTGTCAGAACAAAGCTTAACACTCTTTAGAAAAACAAACAAACAAATAAACAAAAAAAAACAGAATCCAGCATCTCTGCAATATCTACTATACAAAAAAAAATTATAACAATAGGAAAAAGCAGAAAAATGTGAGTCAGAGTCAAGGGAAAAAAGTCAAAAGAAAGAGATCCACAATGAACCAGATGTTTAATTAGAAGATGAGAACTTTAACTCTAATAAATATGCTGAAGAATCTACAGGAAAAGAATGTATATAATCAGTGACATGGCAGGAAATTATACAGAGATATGAAAGCTCTCAACAACAAAAAGCAACAATGGTATTTCTAGAATGGAAAAATGTAACATCTGAAATAAAAAACTTATTGAGTAGTATTAACAGCAGACTAAACAATGGAAGAGAGATTATTGCCTAAGTATAGTTATTATCTAAGCTAAATATCTTTATTTATCCAAGCTGAAAGTTCTCTCATAGAAGAGATAAAATATGACAGAGTCTCAAAAACCCAGGGGACAATATTAAATGGTCTAACATACCTGTAATTGGAATACCAGGTGAAAAAATTAGAGAGAAAGAGGAGAGAAAGTAAAGAGGGAGGAAGGGGGCAAAGACAAAAACAATGTCCAAAAACATGAAATCACAGACCCAAGATTTTTAGCAAACTAAAACTAGGAAATATCCAAAGGAACCCATATGTAGGCATGCTATAGAAAACTGCTTAAAACAAAGATAAAGAAAAACTTTAGGAGCAACCAGGTGTGGGGAAGATACATTACACACAAGTAAAAGAAACATAAAATAACTACAGATTTCTCATAAGAAACAATGCAAACTGGAAGACAATAGAATGACATCCATAAAATGCCAAAAGAAGAAAAAAAATAACAACCTAGAATTCTATATCCAATGAAAACATTCTTCAAAAATGAAGGCAAAATGAAGACATCTTCAGACAAAAATCTGAGACTAGGCCGGGCGCGGTGGCTCACGCCTGTAATCCTAGCACTCTGGGAGGCCGAGGCGGGTGGATCGCTCAAGGTCAGGAGTTCGAGACCAGCCTGAGCAAGAGTGAGACCCCGTCTCTACTAAAAATAGAAAGAAATGATTTGGACAGCTAAAAATCTATATAGAAAAAATTAGCCGGGCATGGTGGCACATGCCTGTAGTCCCAGCTACTCGGGAGGCTGAGGCAGTAGGATTGCTTGAGCCCAGGAGTTTGAGGTTGCTGTGAGCTAGGCTGACGCCACGGCACTCACTCTAGCCCGGGCAACAGAGCGAGACTCTGTCTCAAAAAAAAAAAAAAAAATCTGAGACAATCCACTGTCAGCTGACCTACATTATAAGAAATATTACAAGAGGCTCTCCAAGAGATAGGAAAATGACAACAGATCTACAAAAAGGAATGAAGATCAACAGAAAGGTAAATATATGCGTAAATATTTGCTTGTTTTAACTTTTTGAAAATATAATTGTTTAAAGCAGTAATAAAAGCAATGTTTTACAGGTTACATGTAGAAGTAAAATGTATGAGAAGCACAAAAGATGGGAGGGGGAATGGAGGTACATGCCTGTAAGGTTTATAGTATACATAAAGTACTATATTATTTGAAGGTTGGATATAAGTTAAGGCCTAGATCAATTTCTACTTAAAAAAATAAAAGACCAAAGAGATATAGCTAATAAGCCAATAGTAAAGATAAACTGGAATCATAAAGAAGGCAGGAAAGAAGAAAAGTGAAAGAACAAATGGTACATATAGAAAATTAGTTAACAAGAAAGTATCAATTAAAACTATAAGATAACATTGAACATCCACTAAAATGGCTAAAATAAAAAAGCTGACAATGTCAAGTGTTGGAGATAATGAAGAACAAGTGGAATGCTAATAAATTTGCTAGTCCAAATGCAAAATGGTATAACCACATTGAAAAACAGTTTGACAGTTTCTTATAAAGTTAAACACACATTACTATATAATCAAAAAAAATTTCACTTGGAAGTACCCAGGATAAATAACATAAGTCCACATAAAGAATTATGCACAAATGTTCATAGCAGTTTTATTCCCTATAGTCAAAAACTGGAAACAACTTAAATGTCCAGTGGTGAATGGATAAACAAACTATAGTATATCCAGCACAATGGAATACTAAACTACTGATACATGCTACAACATGGACAAATTTCAAAAGCTAGGTATCTAAACAGTGATTTACTTACTGTAATTTTAGTAAAAATATATACATATATTTTTCCATATATTCATATATCCTTACATACATATGAATATGGATGGAAATGTCTCAAAGGGTAGCGACAGACTATCGAGAGCAATTACCACTGAGGAGTGGACTTGGAGGCTGAGGTGAGAAAAAGTCACTTTTTATGGTATATAGTGGACAGAATTCTGAGATGGTTCCGAAGATCGATAGCCCCTGGGGCACAAACACTTTCTACCTGTTATTTAATCAAACACTAATGTAGACGCTGCTGAGAAGAGATTGTACAGATGTGATGCAAGTCCCAAATCAGTCAAACTCAGAAAAGGAAGCTATCCTAGGGCATGAAGGGGACTCCACATGCCAGAAGTTCTTCCCTGCTGGCCTTCAGGAGGGAAGGGGCCATGTAGCAAGGACCGGAGAATAGTCTCTCTGAGCTGATAGCAACCCCCAGCCAGCATGGAACTGAATTCTGCCAACAACTTCAAAGAGTTTGGAAGGGGTACCATCAGATGAGAACCCAGCCAGCTAAAGCCCCTGAGCAGGAAACCTGGAACAGAGAAGCGAAATGGGCCATGCCTGGCTTTCTGACCTATAGGACTATGAGCTAACAAACAGCTGCTATTTTAAGCAGCTAAATTTGTGACAATTTGTTATGCAGCAACAGAAAATTAGAACATTATATTCTCTTTTATGCTCTTTGAATCCCTTTTAGTCATGTAAGCATGTTATCTTTATGATTTTTTAAAAAAAGAGAGTGAAGAGGCACTACACTTCCAGTCATAAAAGTGTTCAAGATTAGAAAAACATCTGATAAGCACATGCTCATTACATAAAAGTTGAACTAAATGGCCTCTAGGTTGCCTTCTGTTTGTAAAATGACGTGACTTTAATGTCATAGGAACAAATGAGGCTTTTCAAAAATGAAGGTGTGGTCCCATGATTTAATGTAGAAGAGGGGCTAGAGAAAATGAGACTACAAAGCGGCCACTGAGTGGATTGTCACTGAAGATCACTAGTGCCTGTGACAGCAGTCTCAGCAAAGCAATGAATTAGAAGGTAGATTAAAAGTAATTCAAAAAAGTCTATGAGGTCATAAAATAAAGATGAAAGAGACTATCACTCCCAGTGAAAGGAAAAAAGATAAAAATGATAGTAGCTTGGTGGTCCAATTAAGATTTATCAAAATTGTGGAGACCTTGTCATACATGGAGAAAGAGGGGAGAAAAACAAGAAAAGACTAGTTATTGGAGCACAGAACTAAAAGAAATTATTTTATCTTACTGAATTATCCATGTTTACATTTGTAATATTCTTTTAAATTAAAATTAAAAGTTCACCTCTTTCACCAAATTAAATTTACTCCCTCTTTTAAAATATAAATTTTAATATGAATTACCAAAAACCATCCCTCCAAACAGGCAAGTTCAGAAGGCCCTTGGAAGCATCAGGTCTAATCCGGCATCATGAAGGCACCTGGCAAGGCTGCCCCATGGCTCCCTGCCCCCTGTCCTTCAGAGGAGTTCCATGCACCCACCACATTCTGCAACACGCTCAGCAAAAGCAGTGCTGGTCTTTCTACTGAATGCTGTTGAAGCACTTGGAGTTCTAATTTCCTTAATGTCAAAGACAATGAACCAAAAAACAAATAAATGAAAAAGAAATAGAAATAGAAAAAAAATTTGCTTAATGTCAGATAGGACAGGAACACTGTGGACACGCAACAATTATTTAATCCAGCATCAATTTTTCACTTGAATCAACAGAAAAGTTAATTCACATCCTGGGTAAGTACAAACAGAAGCCTCCATCACAAAAGTCTGTCAGCACACCAAGTAGTTATTTTAAAATCACAGAAGCATTTAGAGGACAATATGCGCTCTATTTAAAACATAAACTCACTTTCTGTTCGTCATCAGACCCTTGTGAGGACGTACAAGTTGTTTTCACTCCCATGTAAGACTGAAAGAGATGGAAAAGGAAGAAAAAGGCATAAAACAGAAACATTACTCCAAAATCCATATCTAAATAATATATTTACATTAATAAGAGGTTCTAATATTGTCATTATCACCAAGTTTTGCCTTGTGATCCACACTACTAACTCATATTAAAATTGTGGCTTTCTCACCAGATAGGTATCTGCTTAAATAAATTATATGTAATATTCAACATAAAATACAGAGTAATGCAATTATGCATGCAAAAATTATAAGAAATTAATAAACTCCCATTTACAAGTAGGAAGACAAAGAACATTAGTTGTATTTAAATGACTTTTTAGGATTAAAAAGGGAAAATAAGCTATTTCACTTAAAAAAATCCTCCAGGAGTCAAGAAGGCACTCAAAAGTAGGTATGTTCTACTGCAGCATGCCAGGGGAAACAGAAATGTTAAAAACCCTCCAACTGTAGTATAATTATGAAAAGAGGGATTTTAAAATCTGATCAAGTACCCTTAGTCACTCAATTAGAATAAAAGTATCATTTATAGAACTCTTACTATGCCAGCTCAGTAAGCACATTTTCTTATTTAATTCTTACAACACATCAGAGCTACATATATTATCATTCCCACATCCTAGATGAGAAAATTAAGCTTCAGAAAGGTGAGTAACTCACCCAAAATCATACAAGCCAGTACGCTGTAGACACAGGTCTGATCTGACTGCAAAGCTTCTACTGTCCCAAGTTGTAACCAAACACGTATTCACTGTTTGCAACAGTAGAGAATGATGGAAAAGGGTACAGAAGTTGTGCTAATTTCAGGGCACTGCTATCCTATTTCTGAGTGCAGCACAAGATACTGAGGAAATGTGGCATTTTTTAAAAAGCAATGTTATTAATATGGATATAGTGAAAAATGCAAATAGTGCCAATGAGAATACAGTACAAAATGAGTTCCGTTCCTACCCAATTCCCTAGTATCTCAGTCTTCTTTCCAAGAGGCCACCGACTCATGCATCCTTCCAGAGATAGTGTGCGTCTAAGCACACAGGCATATGCAGCCTCCTTTGTAGATGCCCATTGCTCTGCACTGTGGTTTTCTCCACTGAATCTCTCCTGGAGACTGTTTCACATGACTCTACAGATCTACCTCTTCTTTCCGTGGTTTAGTGTTCTCCTGTGTACACTACAGTACAGTCTATATGGACGTTCTCTCATCCTGTCTGTAATTATAATGAACTGTGCCACAACAAACAGCTTTGCCCACATGTGTGACAAAAGGGAGAACTTACCACTGTTTCCACCACCTCACCATCACCGTGTGTGTGTCATACACACAGGGACTGTGAATGAATACCACAAAGATAAAATAGTAAATTCATCATGACTGGATCTTACAGACTGCTAACAACAATCTTTCTCTGTACATTTTGGTAAAAAAAAGCTTTTGAGAGCTGATCCTGTGACTTAACACTACACAAACAGTGTTCTCAAATCCTGAGTAGCTAACTGAACACATTTTTCCAACAGGAAATGACTCTTGTCAGTTGGTAGGTGCTCCTGTACAAAAGCACACAACAAAAGCTCGTTGATGGACACAAAGGTACTGCCTGTGTTCTCACAATTTGAAAAGGGAAAAGTATGTAATGATACAAAGCACATCAGAATCAACCTAAGGTTTTAATGTTTGTTTTTAACTATACAAATACTTCACTTACACATTCCAACCACCACCATTCTGAAAAGCATCCCAACCCCAGTCACTGTGCAGCGCAGAAGCAGATCACATCCCTTTACTATGCTGGACAGAAAAGATGCGAGAGCCACGGGAAACCAACGATGGTGGTTACAGAAATTTGGAGAAAGAGATCACTGAAGGCAAGGGCAGTTTTCAAAGAAGATAATGACTTTGAAATAAGTCAGAAAAGAGGGATAGCATCAGATAAGGCAAATCCCTCAGTACCAGAAGGGAGGAAGAAAAAAAAGTGGGGGGAGGCAGAATTTCAAATTTGGAGAAATAAACAGTGAGTGTAAGAATCTGCTGAGGAAAAAAGAGTTCACTGTGTCAGCTGCAAAGTTATGAATGAGGTTGAGAGGAACGGACTAGGAATGATACCCAAGCAGCAGCTGAGGAGCCTGAAGTCTAACTCCATTTAGAGTTAGACTTTTTGGTAAAGGTTAAGAAGGGCCACAGAAAACACATGCTTGGGGTTCTGTTCAGAAGCCTGCATTAGAGAAACTGAGTAAGAGAAGAGAACATTCCATGCTTGGTGTTAACTCCTGACCTAACATACGATCTGCTCACCTCTGAGCATCCATGTCTAAGGGATGCGCCACACATCTAATAAACTGAGACTGTGTAATTTTGACCTGTCAACTATAGAACTTCAAGGAAAATTAAACTTTTAAAAATTACTGGTAAGAAAGTGGTTTTGGGGTTTTAATATGATAGAATATTATATTATGTATTATATTAGCATTACATTAAATTTATTAGCATTACATGAAATAGATTAGCATATTAAATATATAATTTTTTGAAATGCTATACAGTTTGCGGCTGGGTTCAAAAGTATCTATGACTACAGGCATGTGCCAGGATGCCTGGCTAATTTTTCTGTTTTTAGTATTGATGGGGTCTCGCTCTTGTTCAGGCTGGTCTCCAACTCCTGTGCTCGAGCAATACTCCTGCCTTGGCCTCCCAGAGTGTTAGGATTACAGGCATGAGCCATCATGCCTGGACCTCTGAGTTTCTAAGAGGTGTTTCTTAGAGTTCTTTAGAACAACAATAACAAAAAAAAAGGTAAGAGAGAAAGAATGAAAAGCAGAGAGTGGTCGAAATAATTGTTATCAGGGCCTGTTTTATGGGTATCAGGAGGGCAGGGGTCTTTGGCTTGAAACAATACTTTGAAAAAGTCCAAAGACTCATTATTTAAAATTATTTGATGAAATCTTCAGGTTAAGTAAACATTAAAATAAAGTTAATAGTGCTGATCTAAAATTTTCCTGAAAACAAGTTATTAAGTTATTCAAGTTAACACAGAGTGGATGCTAATTACAGCCCAGCAAAAAAAAAAAAGAAAGAATTAGCAAGGCGCGGTGGCTCACACCTGTAATACTAGCACTCTGGGAGGCCGAGGCCGGTGGATCGCTCGAGGTCAGGAGTTCAAGACCAGCCTGAGCAAGAGCGAGACCCCGTCTCTACTAAAAATAGAAAGAAATTATCTGGCCAACTAAAAATATATATAGAAAAAATTAGCCGGGCATGGTGGCGCATGCCTGTAGTCCCAGCTATTCAGGAGGCTGAGGCAGTAGGATCGCTTAAGCCCAGGAGTTTGGGGTTGCTGTGAGCTAGGCTGACGCCACGGCACTCACTCTAGCCTGGGCAACAGAGCGAGACTCTGTCTCAAAAAAAATAAATAAATAAAAATAAAGAATGTGCTTAGCTGATAGCCTCCAGCTGCAGAGCCTTCAGGATGGCAGCAGCATCCAACCCAAGACCACTCTCTTCACAGGCAGCCCTAGGAGAGGTCAGTGGGGGTGTTGGGGCAGTCTGGCCCAACTTTGTCAGATCCGGCACTGCTCTGCAGCGCTCACTGCCCAATTCTGCTTCCTCTCCACTCTCCTTGCATAGCTATCAAGATCATATCAGGGCCTGAAGGCTTTCCTCCCCCTTGAACTTCACAGGCATTACCCCGACCCATGCACCCCAACAAAATCTCTTACACTGCCAGCTTCCCCTCAGTGTCTGCTTCCATGAGGATTCTGACCAACATACCCATACAAGCATCAATCATTCTGCACATCTGACAAATTCCTAGAATGTAATTCCTGATCCAAGGTATAAACATACTGCCAAACTGCCCCCTAAAAAGACTGTACAGGCTTACATTTCCAATATTAGTGCTAAGTCAAGAAAAACAAACCATTTTTCCTCTGCTCTCACACAACATAGAATACTTTTGTGACCAAATGTCAGGGGAGGGGTTCCCCACCCACCAAGCAAACAATTTTGTAGAGGCTGTCCTCTAATTTAATTCTGACACTATCTAGGCATCAGATCCCACAGGTTGAGGGCTCAGTCTCCAAGACTGTGCCTCCCACTTCTGATGCTAATCACAAACCCCAGATTATTTCTGCCCATGCCTCTGACACACTGGCTATTAATCGGGCTTCCCACAATCCCCTCCTCAGGTTTGATTAATTTGCCAGAGCAGCTCAGAGAACTCAGGGAAACCTTTACTTATGTTTACCAGTTTATTACAAAGGATATTTTAAAGGATACAAGTCAACACCGAGATTAAGAGATGTACAGTGAAAGGTCTGAAAGCATCCTGAGCACAGGAGCTTCTGCCCCCTGTCGAGTCATAAAATCTGAGTTGAAAAGGGCCTTAGAAGATTATTTTTGCTTCCCACTCTGTGCAGAAGTCAGCTCTGCAGCACTGATGCAGGCATGCATGTGAGTATGTATGCCCCACATGTCTGGCTAACTGTAAATTCTTCAAACCCTACCCTTTTGGGGTTTTATGGAGGCTTCTTTAGGTAGGCATGGTTGATTAAAGTTTAATCAATGGTTTAACTTAAATCACTGGCCACAGTTGATCAACCTAAACTTCAGCACTTCTCCCTGCATCTCCCTCCATTCCCTACCCCCCACCCTTTTGCAGCAGGTTGGGAGTGGAACTGGAAGTCCCAATCCTCTAATCCAGTCTTGGCCTTTCCGGTGACCAGCCCCCAATCTGAAGCTACCTAGGGACTGCCAGCCACCACCAGTCATCATTACCACATAAAAAGACATCACTTTGGAGATTTTAAGGACTTTAGGAATTATGTCAGAAAACTGGGTCAAAGATCAAATATATATTTCACAATATCACAAGTATATACAGATGTCCATTTCATTATGCACTCATTAATACAGGGTATTGACAATTTTTAAAATTTTGTCAATTTGATAGGCAAAAACTGACATCTTAATTTGACTTCTGGCATTTTGAACATTTTTCTCAGCTTTCTGGCCATTTCTAGTGTTAACAGAAAAAAAGCCAAACTTTGTAAAATAATTTTAAAGAGATTTACTCTGAGCCAAATTTGAGGATCATGACCTGGAGCCACGTCCAAGAAGCCTTGAGCAAGTGGATTGGGTTACAGTGTGGTTTTATACATTTTGAGGAGACAGGAATTACAGGTAAAGTCATAAATCAATACATGGGAAATATACATTGGTTTGGTCGGAAAAGGTGGGCCATCTCAAAGCGGGGTGGGGGGGGCCTACAGGTTATAGGTGGGTTTAAAATTCTTTGACTTGCAATTGGTTAAAGACATGAAGCTTTGTCTAAAGGCTTGGAATGTTTTAAGATAAGAAGCTCTTAATCAGAGATAAGCCATTGGACATATGTTTGTTAGGTAAATTGAGGACCTACTTGTTTGTCTTCAATACACTTAGGCCTGTTAATGGGTTACAAAGGATGTCCTCAATAAGGGAGGGGAGCATGATGAGGCATGTCTGACCTCCCTCCTCCTGGCAGGGAATTTAGTTTTAGGATATCTCTTTGGCCAGGAGGGGGTCCATTCAGTCAGCCTGTGGGGGAAGCCTTAAGATTTTACTTCAGTTCACACATTGACTCCCTAGTATTCTTTTCCCTCAAATTTTCCTCTTCAATTTTAATTCCTTTTAGTGAGTATTTCTCTGTCTTCCCCTTTTCTTTAGCTCCTCTCCCAGTTGCTAATTTGATTGATGTTTCTATCACCTAGCCTGCAAGTAACATGCCCTGGCTCCCAGGAATTCAAGCCATTTACTTTTCATTTAAGTAAGCCTTGAGATTTAGTTCCACAAAGTCTTTTCACATCAATGAGATGCAGTTTTATTGTCTTAATCTACTTGTCTGTACGTGCAGTTTCCGTTACTTGTTCTTCGTTCTTCACCACATCACATACTTTTTCCCTCAATGCTTCCTCAAAGTTATAGTCATAAAATCTGAATTGAAAAGGACCTTAAAAGATCATCATTATCTTTGCTTCCCACTCAGTGCAGAAGTCAGCTCTGCAGCATTGATGAAGTTTACTGTGCTGGGCAGCTGTTGGAACCCTGCCAGGGCTCCTAGCTCAGTGCTTAACAGGCAGCCCATTCCTCTGCTAGACAGCTCTAGTCCTTCAGTCATTTCCCTTCATTGTGTCAAAATCTGCCCTTCTCGTCCATTCACAGGTCATGGTTTTTCCCTGGGGAGGTTCATTTCCATAAAAGACAGACTATGTTTGAATATCCCTTGATTTTCTAATGGTAGACAGGTTAACAATGTGGGAAAAAGTTAGGTTTCCTTGACTCTACAATATTTTAAAACTTAGGTGTAAGACATTAAACCATAGAAGAACTTAGAGAAAATACAGATGCGTGTTTTTAAACCTCAGGGTATGGAGAGATATTCCAACCTTTTACATTTAAGGAAGAAGAGCTGAAAAGATCAGTGACAAATCAGGAAAAGATATTTACAGTTCACATGATAAGCAAAGAGGTATATCCAATAGCTCTTGTTAATAAGAGAAACAAAAGAATACCCTGATAAGCAAATGGGGGAAAAACATGAACTGATGGCTTATGAAAATATACTGGTGTGAACTAAAATAAAATTTTAAAGTTCACCCTCCCCACCGGCTGATTGAATGCACCCCCTCTTGGCCAAGGGGATATCCTAAAACTAAATTGCGTGCCAGGAGGAGAGAGGTCAGACATGCCTCATTATGCTCCCCTCCCTTCTTGGAGACATCCTTTGTAACTCATTAAGAGGCCTAAGGCTATGCAACACAAACCTGAAGGTCCTCAATTTACATAACAATTAATGTCTGGTGGCTTGTCTCTGATTAACAGACCTCCTTACCCTAAAATATTCTAAGCCTTTAGCCAAAGCTTCATTGTCTTTAACCAATTACAAGTCAAAGAATTTTTAAACCCACCTATAACCTGGAAGCCCCACCCCCAAGATGGCCCACCTTTTAAGGCCAAACTAATGTATGCCTTCCATGTATTGATTTATGACTTTACCTGTAATTCCTGTCTCCTCAAAACGTATAAAACCACACTGTAACCTAGCCACAGTGAGTCCACTTGCTCAAGGCTTCTTGGGCGTGGCTCCAAGTCATGGTCCTCAAATTTGGCTCAGAATAAATCTCTTTAAAATTATTTTACAGAGTTTGGCTTCTTTTCCGTTGACAAGCGTGAAGTCTCTAACACACTTGCTTTACATTCACTCCACAAATGTATAATATTACTAAAAAAGCCTCACATTTTAAGGACAGAATAACAGACCTCAGCCATTGTGGATCAAATCTAAATGAGGTGATATCCTTGCAATTGGAATTTTAGTAAAGGTGGGAAACATATATACAATTAAAAACATAGACAAGACACTCGGGGTATATATAATGAACTCTGCACTATCAGAGAAGACATTGCCAAGGAAAGGCTTGAGTGGCGACTTGATGGAGAAACACGATTTTCCCAGCAAATAAAGGAAAGACAGTAGAGGAGTCAGTGTGTACAAATGATGCCAGTATAACCAGTATGGTGGGAAACTATAGTGAGCTCGTTGTTGCTGAAGCCTACAGAGGCTTATGTGTAAGTGGAAGGACTGCAGAAGAGATGAGGCTGCAGAGAGAGGGCCAGGAAAGCTGTTATAGAGGATATATTAAGACATACACATGTGGCCAGTAAGGACATTACAACATCATTAGTCATTATGGAAACGCAAACTAAAAGCACAATGAGACACCACTACACACCCATCAGAATGTCTATCAAACAAACAAAAAAAAAACTGGCAATGTCAAGTACTGGCAAGAATTCAGAGCAGCATGAACTCACATTCATTCCTGGTGGGGCAAAATGGTACAGCCATTTTGGAAAATAGTTTGGCAGTTTCTTATTGAGTTAAATACACACTTTCCATATTATTCAGTAATCCTACTCTTAGACAAGGACCCAAGCGAAATGAAAACTTATATTCACATAAAAACCTGTAGGCGAATGTGTACAGTAGCCTCATTCATAATCGCCAAAAGCTGGAAACAGCCCAAATGTTCTTTAAGTGGAGAAACTGAGGCACATTCATACAATGGAACACCATTCAGCAACGAAGAGGATCCTGCAACAACATGGATGAACCTCAAAAGCATTATACTGAGCAAAAGAAGCCAGCTCAAAGGCTATGTTAATCCCTATATAGGAAAGGCAAAACAACGGGCAGAAAACTGGTCACAGTGGTTGTCAGCAGTAGGAGGAGAGGTTGACTACAAAAAAGCACAAGGGTATTTGGGGAGTTGATGGAACTGGTCTATAGCTTCATTGTGGTTATGTTGCCGCCCAACCATGTTCATTTGCCTGCTGTCCAAGAGGAAGCCAATACGCTGAGTCAGCAGGGTTTACAAGGCAGAGAAAGTGTCTGCATAGCACTAAGCAGACAGAAGAAATTTCTCAACAGGGAGAAATTTCTCAAATCTGCCTCCCTGAGAATTTGGGAGACAAGGCTTTCAGCAGTAGTTTTAGGGTAGTTTGATAGGCAAGGGATTAGGCAATTGGGTTTGTTAATTGGGGCAAAATTATAGGGGTATAGAAATCATCTTCTCAAGTTGTTTCAGTCCCTGGGGTCACAATTCCAGTTGAGTAGGTGTCTTGGTATGGGCAGCTGGTCCAATGGGTGGGTCAACCAATCCACTGGAATGCAGGGCCTGGAAGATATCTTAAAAACTACCTTTAGGTTTCAAAAAGGTGATACTATCTATGGGGAAAGTTAAGAATCTTTATGGACACCAGCTATAGGGAGAAGTTAAGAATCTTTATGACCACCAGCTGTGTGGCTCCAAGTGGCAATTATAGAGAAGCAGGTGGACAGTTATTATTATCATTATTTTTAGCTAGGCCTGTGTATTATTTTAATAGCTAGGCCCTTACCCCAGTTCTTGCCTTGCACCCCATTACTGATTTGTGAAAAAGGTGGTTTCAGTTACATAACAGTATGCATTCATCAAACTCATAGTACTTTATACTAAAAAGGATACACCTTATTATATATAAATTATACTTTAATAAAAGTTAATTCGTAAAAGTATAACAAAATTTTCTGACTAAAAGTAATCAATACGTGGGAAAGTAGTATCTAACAAAAACTAACTAGAATATCTGAAGATAAACTAAATGATTAATATATGTGTAATTATTTGTAAGCAACAATAAAAAAGAAAACATACAGTAAAATATGCAAATACAAAACAAAATTAAACTATTTTCGCCAATAGTTCAAATTATATTGCTGTATTAGGATCCTTTGGCTCTCAGAGCTATGTGGAAACTGTAAATTATAATTCTTTTCTATACAATAGGATCTCTGTTTCTATATTAACAAACACCCTATCTTCTACCAAAACAGAGAGCCCCTAGAAATCATCTCAATGACCTGTGTCACAGTGGAGAAGAGTTAACATGACATCAGAATAAATGTATGGCTTAAGAAGGCTGTTAGAATTAACTGCTTATAGTGGCAACACATGCAAAATGGTGGAGCACTGAGGAACTGCCAAGGCTGTGTGAGAGGACCTGGGGCAAGGAGGTACGATGACAACTCAAACGAAATGAGAGATATTCTGTTCAACTAAAGTTGACTCTCATCCAAAAAAATGGAGATAACAGTACTCAGCTTATGAGTTGGGAGGGTAAAATGTGATAATTTAAGTCAAGTATTTGCCATGATAAATGCACTTCACCATCTGGTAGCATTCAATTACCGCAGTGGACATAGTTATAGCAACAAAGGACAAATCCATAGAAAAATATATCTTGAATACTTTATCTTTTGCAAACATCTTTAGAGATTACTAGACCACTAAAAACATAAAAATATGTCCAAAGAAGTTGAAAATGGCTGAAGTTCACTTTCATTTAAAAAATATAGGCATTGGCCGGGCGTGGTGGTTCATGCCTGTAATCCTAGCCCTCTGGGAGGCCGAGGCGGGTGGATGGCTTGAGGTCAGGAGTTCCAGACCAGCCTGAGCGAGACCCTGTCTCTACTAAAAATAGAAATAAAAATTATCTGGACAGCTAAAAATATGTATAGAAAAAATTAGCCGGGCATGGTGGCGCATGCCTGTAGTTTCAGCTACTCAGGAGGCTGAGGCAGTAGGATTGCTTAAGCCCAGGACTTTGAGGTTGCTGTGAGCTAGGCTGACGCCACGGCACTCACTCTAGCCCGGGCAACAAAGTGAGACTCTGTCTCAAAAAAAAAAAAATACGCATTAAAGGAAATTTTAAAGCTATTTTTTTCATGATTGGTAAATTAACTGAAAGGCTTCTCATATTATTTTAAGGTTGAGTATATAGACAATCTGAGATGGTGAATCTTCTTCCCACCTAAATGTTTAGCTAATTCTTCCCTGCTAATCCATGGCCATCTCTTTAATACTTAGCTCAATATTGAGCTTTGGTAAAAAAGCTTTCATTCTACTTATTTTAGCTAGTATGAACTGTAATCGCATTAATAAGTTGTATTTTCCAAATGTTCATATTAGTAAGCTGCTTAGATTTAGAATACAGTCTCCATAGAAACAATATCCTAAACAGTTAAGGCCCTGAGTAGGTTTTCAAATGCCTATTTAATCTATTATGCACCAAGTATTTTCAGTCTTAGACTGTTTTCAAATCTAGTAGCAGACTTAGAAGAAACGACATTTGTTGCCCTATTTCTAGACTGGCTAATTCTAGATCATGCATTCTCAATGGGGGCAATACCCATATCACGCCCACCCTCCAATGGGAGCAGAAACTAGTTCTTGGAGGATGAAAAAAGTCAATGGTTTGTGTTCCTCCCCCTGACTCAATCCTATCTGAAAAAAACTTTATTCTTTTATATTCATTTCCTTTCATTAGAGAGAACTTACATTATCCAGGCTAGTCATTTAATTAATATTAATTAAATTTGTTATCAACTAATTAAATTTGATTTAAGTTTAATTTTTGTCCTGAGGAGGCAATAATGAAAAAAGTTT
This sequence comes from Lemur catta, assembly GCF_020740605.2. NCBI lineage: Eukaryota > Metazoa > Chordata > Mammalia > Primates > Lemuridae > Lemur > Lemur catta. The sequence goes on from NC_059131.1 coordinate 81,341,557, forward strand.
GAGAAATAATGTTCTACATAAACCTTGAAACAGGCAAAGTTTACAGTTAGTCTTTTCCCACCTCCCTTTCTGTACCCCTCACCACCCGGGACTCCTTACCCAGCCTCGCCCTACATCAAAACTACTTACTTATGTTCATCCCAAAGGAAAGTCAGACTTTCTTGATTCCCAAGATTTCACTATGTGTTAGGAAAGTCAACTACTAGCTAACTTGCCCAGAGGTATCTATACTTTCACAAGAGGAGAAAAGGACTTTCTATAAACTGGATTTCATGCAGTGTACATGGGAAAATGCTGAAGATTATGCTGGAGGTGGGCAAAAACTCAATGTTGGTTTCTGAAGCCCAGAATCAATGAATGTCCTTGGATTGAGCAGTACTAGCTACTCATTTGTTAAAGAGGACAATTTTTTATCTATACATACACATAGGACTGCCTTAGTCAATCCATTTCTCTTAAACAGAGTCCCTGTATAACAAAGACATCTTTTTATTTTAATTTTCAAAAATCATTCAAGTAATTCTGGCCTAATTCACAGCTCAAAGTAATGTTCCTGCTAAATAGTGTATACGCAACTAAGCACACATATATGTACTGTGTACAACTTCTATGTGTCCATGAAAAAACTGGAGTACAGACCACTCAATACAACATTTAAGGTATCCATCAATACACTCCCTAATATTTTACGATTTATGATTTATTTCTATACATCACAATCTCTACTAGAACAATAGGACTCCTTGTTGTCCCCATAAACATGGTCCACACCAAGGTTAGGATAAACTTGATCTGGTTTTTAAGAGGGGAAGGTAACAATGATCAGAGAAGATGCTCACAGTTCTCCCACCTTATCTTTGGTAAGCCCCATTGGTCACCGACCCTAGGCTGCCTGAAACTAGCATGGCAGAGCTGGGTGCCCACCCTACCTGGCACAGACATGTAGGGCCAAGCCAGTTTGCCGTCCTCCAAGTCCCTCCCACATCCACACTTTAAAAAGAAATTAGGTACCTCCTTTCCTCCTCCGGACCTTAACCCCTTCTTATTCCTCATGATGTATATTTTATTTTTTTCAACTTATACCACTGTTTTAATTCACATTTCAATTATATTACTCAGGTCTGACATCCCAGTAAACAACGCTATGCCTTCTATTTAATTTCTACTTCTGGTAATAAACAACTCTGGAACACATCCTTTGTTAACTAAATGATTATTGTGTAATCTCTACTAAACTTCCATGTATCTTATTTTACATTCATCAGTTGTCCCAGCACTATGTAACAGAGTAATTAGGATTCTTTAAACAGAAAAATATTTCGGTAGCCTTAAGTGCAGTAAGGCTGAGGGGGTGTATCTTTATCCCTCACCCCTAACACAGGTTCTACAAGCCTCAACTTCCCCCCGTTCATGTTACCCCAGCACAGACTCCCACTGACTCTTACGTGAGTCTCCAAGCATCTCCCCTTCTGGCAGAAAGAAGTACAAGTGAAGTTCTAAAGCTGAGCTCATGTTCCCTCAGCTTCATTTCCTCCCCAAGGCTGCACTTCAGAAATCTTTCAGGTGCTCTTCGACTTGACTTTCCTTTTCTAGTCTCAACACTTATTTTACTTTAAAAACGTTTCCCAATAATTTATTTACTCCATAATTTAAAATCTTTTAGTGTTTGATAAAGTACTCTGAAGGAAATCTGGAAATTCTAGACTTCCCAGTACAGTTAATTCATGGTTACTGAGAGAATATAACAATGTTTCTGAAAACAGAAGCTCCAACACAAGCCTGGGTATCCTGGTACTTAGACAATTGGCACTGTTCCAGAATATGCAGGACTCAGGACTTCTCTAGATAAAACTCTAATCACACACTTTCATTTGTCTGAGATAGTAAGGATCGTAGGCAGCCAGAACTGGACCTGTCAAAAGTGACATAATTTACTTATCACAGATCAGGAAATGTTATAGACAAGGTACTACACCAGGGTTTTTTTGTTTTTTAAGAGCTTTTATCAGCTCTGTAAACTCAACCTTAATTCCTCAAAGCAGTCTGAGCATATCTGAAAATATGTCATTCTAGTCAAAGCCTTGGTAAAATAACCAGCATGTCTAAGCACGTCCTGTTATAAAGAAAGCAGATTTTTACTGAACTTATGTAAGTGAGATCTGAACCATAAAATTGATGCAATTACTAATAAGGGGCATGTTGGAGGTAACAGTGGAGATAATATGGTACCACTGTGTTCCCCAACCCCCAGGCCACAGACCACTACTGGTCTGTGACCTGTTAGGAACTGGGCCACACAGCAGGAGGTGAACGGCAAGGGAGTGAGCAAAGCTTCATCTGTATTTATAGCCATGCCCCATCACTTGCATCACCACCTCAGCTCTACCTTTTGTCAGATTCAGCAGCATTAGATTTTACATTATTGTCAGTTGTATAATTATTTCATTATATATTACAATGTAATAATAATAAAGTACACAATAAATGTAATGTGCTTGAATCATCCCAAAACCATATCCCACTCCTTCCAACCCCACTCCCAGTCCATGGAAAAACTGTCTTCCATGAAACTGGTCCCTGGTGCCAAAAAGGTTGGGGACTGCTGTGATACAAACTAGATCTCACCATTACTAGCTGTGATTCCTTGAGCAAGATACTAAACCTGAGTTTTATTATTATCCTCTTCTATTAAAAAAAGTCTGAACATATGTTAAGAGTATCAAATGAGATTTAACACAAGAGCTCTTTAAAAAATAAAGGCACAATGAAAGTGAAAATAAAACATATTAAAATCTGTGGAACACAACTAAAGCTGTGCTGAGAGGGAAATTCATACCACTAAATGCACACGTTAGAAAGGAGGAAAAGTTCTAACCAATCATCTAAGCTTCCCCTTCAAGAACCTAGAAAAAGAAGAGCACAATAAACTCAAAGCAAGCAAAGTAAATAAAGAAGGAAACGTAGAAGAAAATATTTTCAAAGAAAGGGAATAAAGATCAGAAATTGATCATACTGAAAAACAGAGAAAAATCAATGAAACAAAGAGTTCTTTGACAAGATCGATGAAACTGACAAATTACTAATAAGATTGACAAAGTCAGAAAATACAAATTACCAATATCAGCAATGAAACAAGGATATCACTGAGACCATGAAGACATCAAAAGGGTAATAATGGAATACTATGATCAACTCTATTCGCACGAAATTTGAAAAATTGGAAGCAATGGATCAATTCCTCAAAAACCATAAACTACTATAACTCACCCAATATGAAATAATATGAATAGATGAATAGCCTGATAACATTAAGGAAGGTTGAATTCATAATTTTAAAACTTTTAAAATATAAATCTCCAGGCCCAGATGGTTTCACTGAAGAATCCTACCAAACATTTAAAGAATTAACAGTAATTCTACACAATCTCTTTCAGAAAATGCAAGAGAAAATACTTCCCAATACATTTTATGAAGCTAGTATTATCCTGATACAAAAACAAGGATAGTACATAAACCTACAGACCATTATCTCTCATGAACTTGATAAACAGTATCTACAAAAAAAAAACAAAAAACCCACAGCTATGGTGAAAGACTGAATGCTTCTCCCAACATCAGAGACAAGCAAGGAGGTCTGTTCTCACCACTGTTATTTAACATAGTGCTACAATCTAGACAACACAAGTAGGATGGAAAGAAAAGGCACATAGATTGTAAAGGAAGAAATAAAATTGTTCCTATTTGCAGATGACATGATTGGTTATGCAGAAAATCTCAAGGAATCTACAGAATCCCAACTCCTAGAATAAATGAATTCAGCAAAGTCACAGGACATAAGATACACATACCAATATATATATTGCTATATATTAACAATGAATATGTGAATGATGATATTTAAAACAATTATTTACAATTGTTCAAAAAAATTAAATACTTAGGTGTAAATCTAACAAAACACATGCAGGATTTGCATGCTGAAAACTGCATAATGTTAATGGAAGAAAACACAGCAAATATAGAGAAATTAAGAGAAATACCGTGATCATGAGTTGGAAGATTCAACATAGTAGAGAGATCACTTCTCCCTAAATCAATATACAATGTAATTCCTCTCAATATCTCAGCAAGATTTTTTTTAGATATAGACAAGATGATTCCAAAATTTACAATGAAATGCAAACAACTAGAATAGCTAAAAAATTTTTTTTGGGGAAAAAAAGGAATAAAGTGCGAGGAATCGGTCTACTATATTTCAGAGTTACATAGCTACAAGAATTAAGATTGTGTGCTAAGAGAGAAACCCAAAAAAAGACATACACAAACATGCTCAACTGACTTTTGGCAAAACTGCAACAATAATGCAATAGAGGAAAGAGAGCCTTTCCAACAAATGATGCTGGAGCAACTGGACATCCATAGGCCAAAAAATGCCCCTCGATTAAGTATGATACATTATAGAATTATTAACTAAAAATGAATCATTGGCTTAAACATGAAATGTAAACTATAAAATTTTTAGGAAAAAAACAAGAGAAGATCTTTGGGATCTAGGATTTAGGTAAAGAGTTTTTAAACACGACATCAAAAGCACAATCCATAAAAAGGAAAGTTGATATTAATAAAATGAACTTCATCAAAATTTAAAATATTTTCTTTGCAAAAGACTATGTTAAGAATATGAAAAGACAAACTACAGACTGACAGAAAGCATTTGCAAACCACATTATCTGAAAAAAGACTAGTATGTAATATACATAAAACTTTAAATTCAACAGGCAAAAGATATGCTATGATGAGACATTTCACCAAAGAGGACACACAGATGGCAAATAAGCAGGTGAAAAGATGTTCAACATCATTAGCCACTAGGGAAATGCAAGCTAAAACCACATGAGATATCACTACACACTTATCAGAATGGTTATATTAAAAATAGGGACAACACCAAATGCTGGCGAGGATGTGGAAAAACTGGATCTCATACATTGCCGGTGGGGATGGAGAATGCTATAGCCACTCTGGGAAACAGTTCTTGGCAGTTTCTTATAAAATTAAACATGCAACTACCATATGACCCAGCTGTTGTTTTTCTTGGGCTATTTATCCCAGAGAACTGAAGACTTAGATTTACATTATGTTACATTATGAGTTACTGTACATGAATGTTTATAGCAGTTTAATTCATAATAGCCAAAAACTGAGAACCACCTAGATGTCCTTGAAACAAAGTATGGTACATCTACACCACAGAAAACCACTCAGCCAACCACTGATACAACAAACAACATGGATGAATCTCCAGACAACTTTGCTGAATGAAAATATCCAATCCACAAAGGTTACCTACTTGGACAGTCCATTATATAACAATCTTGAAATGATAGAATTACAGAAATAAAAAACAAATTATTGATTGTTGGTAGTTAAGGAAGAGGTAGGGTGGGAATAAAATGGGTGTGGTTATAAAAGGGCAACATGAGGGATCCTCCCTGTGATGGGAAGGTCCTCTATCTTCCCTGTAGTTGTACCAATGTCAGTATCTTGGCTGCGGTATTGCACTATAGTTTGCAAGATACTGGGGAAAACTGGGTTAAAAAAATCTGGGTAAAGAGTTCGGGAGTTGTCACTATACTCTATTATTTCTTACAACTGCAGGTGAATCTAAAATTATCTCAAAATAAGAAATTTAATTAGAAAACAAAGGTAGCCTCAAAGCAAAGTACAGGCAATTGACAAGAAATCCAACATCAGCTAAATGAAGTGCTCTCTTTTGCTCGTTTGATTTGATGCTGAAGATTACACTGTGAATTAAAGAGTTTATGAAACACACCTTCTTCACCAGTATCCCCCAGTATCTCTCCCTCACCCACACATGCACACAAACACAGCAACTGTAACAAGGCAGTCCAGATAGAAAAATTTAGACTTCTCTAAATACTTGATAGAACAGAAAGAGATCTGGGCTGAATCAGGGAGAAAAATCCTTGTCCAGGCTCTATAAAACAAATCAACTGTGTCACTTTGGACAGATCCCCCAATCTCTCAGCCTACAAGCTGAACTGTTTCTACAATTTAAACTTATGTACGAGATTGCTTAGACCAGTAGTTCTCAAACTTTTTGGTCTCAAGTCTCCGAAGAGCTTTTGTTCATATATATAGATTACAACCTTTGATATTCATAGTATCCGAAATTAAAAGGGAGAAAATTTTTAAAGAATACACAAAAACATTCCATTAGCCCTCAGAACAGTGAGGTCATTCCACATCATCGAAAATTGCTCCCTCTGGAAAATTCGTGTACACTTGTAAAGACAATGAGAGTGGCAAAGGCAAATAACACCTTGGTATTATTATTAAAATAACTGTGACCACACTGAGAACCACTGGCTTACCATCAAACGAGATATACATACAAAAGAGATTCGAAAAGTACAAAACTCTGGAGGAATGTGTTCTTTTAGAACACAACGATGCTAAGGCGGGAAAAAAAACCCGGTTCAAACCCCAATGGAGGACAACTTCGACAACCGCACAGTTAGGTAAAACGGGAAAAGCTTTCGAAAGGCCTGGAAGCTGAGGTTTATTGAGTGAGCAGAGTGTTACAGAAGTCTACACAACTGTACAAGATTACTACTACTGTATTAATCTGCACTGCGCGCACAAAAACCGTTATAAAAGCGATAGAGCCACATTGCTGTTTTGGAGTTAACTTTTGACAAAGACGGGGAAGCCAACTAGAGAACTGCCCCCAACGCCCGGCCGCCCAGCACTGCGCCTCGGCGAGTGGGGTCCGCCCGCACCCCTCGTTCTTCGGGCCCCGAACCGCGCGGCCGCCGCGACCGCCCAAGGAGGGTGCGGGTCACAATCCCGGCCGGACCAGGCGCGGCCGGGCGGGGGGCTGAGGAAGGTCCGCGGGGACACGGGAAGCGCGGGGCGGGGGCCCGGCGTCGGCCCCGGCGGAGGGGTGTGGGAGTCGGCGGGACTCACCAGCTGCCGCGCCACCTCGGAGGAGGCCATGGTCGCCGGCGGGAGGGCGGCGGAGCGGCGGTCCGGGCCCGGCCCCGAGCGGCTAGTCCGGGCGGCTGCGGGCGGGAAGGCGGGCGGGGCGGGGCGTAACGGGCAGGGCACGAGGCGCGAGGCGCGGGGCGCGGCCCCAACCGAGTGACGGGCGGGGCAGCCTCAGGGGCGGGGAGGGGGCAGGGGCGGGGCCGAGCCGGCGGCCGCCGGACGCGCCATTGGCCGCGCCAAGCGGCTCGCGCGCGGAGCGAGCCCCTCCCAGGAGTGCCCTTCGACGTGTTAAGAGGACGGAAAGTCAGTGCAGGGAACCAGGACTGAAGAAGAGCAGGGACTTGAGAAGCAGACGCGAGGATTCAGGCAGAGACTCCTCAGCCGGCCGCCCGTGGCCAGTGGGGAGCAGTGATTGTGGGCTCCAGGGCATCTGCCGGAAGTGGGCGGGGCCGCCGCCGGCGGGCGGGAACGAGGAGAGCAGTTCTTAGTGTGGACCGGAAGTGGGCGCGGCGGGGCGGGCCTGACGGGGGCGTGCCCGCTCGGGCGCTGCCCCAGAGAGGCTGTGGCTGGGTCCTCCGGCCGCAGACGCCGCCGAGGCGGGGAACCCGCGGAGCCAGCCTGACTGTGTCGCCGTCGGGAGCCGGGTTCTCTGAGCGCGCTGAGATGGCGCTTGGCTGAGCCACCCGCGGGCAAGGAGCAGCGGGGTCGGAGATGGAGGGACCGGCGGAGCGGGGTCCCGAGGCGGAGCTGGGCCACGAGGCGGTGCTGCGCTTCCTCGCGGAGCGTGGGGGCCGGGCCCTGCACGCCGAGCTGGTGCAGCACTTCAGGGGCGCCCTGGGCGGCGAGCCTGAGCAGCGCGCCAGCGCCCGGGCCCGCTTCAAGGAGCTGGTCAACGCCGTGGCCACGGTGCGCACCGACCCCGCCGACGGCTGCAAGTACGTGCACCTCAAGAAGCGGTTCTGCGGGGGGCCTCCGCCGCCCGAGGCCGCGCCCCCCGGGCACCCGCCCCTCATCGAGGTGACCGCCGAGCCGGAGGCCCCCGACGGCCCGCCCGCGCCCGAGGACCGCAGTCCGCTCCCCGAGGCAGCGGCTCCTGAGGCGCCCCGCGGGCCGGGCGATGGGGAGCCCCCGACCGCCGCGTTTGGCGCGCCCCTGAGCGGCGGGGCCCGGAGGAAGAACTCGCGGCGCGACGTGCCGCCCCTGCCCCGGCCGCCGGCCCCCGGTCCCAGCGAGGACCTGGAGCGCTTGCCCCACGGCAGCGAGGAGGCAGACGGAGGTAGCTCCCCTGGGGCTGCTGGCACACCGAGGTCCGCCCGCCAGAACTTCCGGGACCTGGTGATGGGCAGCTCCCCGCAGCTGAAAAGGAGCTTGTGTCCTGGGAGCAGCAGCCCTGGGAGCTCCTCCGCCGGAGGACGCAGCCGAGGCGGGGGCGACTCCGACAGCGCCTCGGTGGCTTCTTCGTCCGCGGAGGAAGAGAGCACTGGCGGGGGCTCGGTGACGCTGGACCCTTTGGAGCACGCCTGGATGCTCTCGGCCTCCGACGGCAAGTGGGACAGCCTAGAAGGGTTGCTCACCTGCGAGCCGGGCCTGCTAGCCAAGAGGGACTTCATCACCGGCTTCACCTGCCTGCATTGGGCCGCCAAGCACGGGAGGCAGGAGCTACTGGCCATGCTGGTGAACTTCGCCAACAAACACCAGTTGCCGGTGAACATCAACGCCAGGACGAGCGGCGGCTACACCGCCCTGCACCTGGCAGCCATGCACGGGCACGTGGAGGTGGTGAAGCTGCTGGTAGGGGCCTACGACGCTGATGTGGACATCAGGGACTACAGTGGGAAAAAGGCCTCCCAGTACCTGAGTCAGAGCATCGCGGAGGAGATAAAGAACCTGGTGGGAGCCCTGGACGAGGAGGACAGCGAAAGCGCTGTTGGCAGCGGGGGTGGGCGCTGGAGGCTTTCAAAAGTGCTCCCCTCCCATCTCATCACCTACAAACTCTCGCACGTCCTGGAGGATGGGGGCGAGCATCACCACCATCATCACCATCACCACTTGGCTGAGGGATGGGCTGGAGGCAAAGCAAAGGATCCAGGTCGTAAAGCCTCCGGCAGCTCTAGTGGGCGTATAAAACCTAGACTCAACAAAATCCGCTTCCGAACCCAGATCATCCACACCACACCCTCTTTCAGGGACCCAGACCAACCACTGGAGGAGGGGGAGGTGGAGGAGGAGGAACGGTCTTTTAAAGGTCACTCATCCTCCTTCAAATTGAGACCAAAATCCAATGTATTTGGGTGAAAATATTTTCGTTTAGAAAATGCTAAGGTTTATTTGTTTTCGGAAACAGAATACTAGGTGTGGGTAAGGAAATGAGACCAGAAAAGACGGAGGCTAAATTGTGCATTCTCACTTGAGGGGTTGGAATGGATGGGAAGCAGTTCTTTTCAGGGCGAAGTGGATATTTTTTTAAGTGATTCATCATACTTTGATCTATATCTCTTTTTCCCACTTCACCTCTGTTCTTGAGTCCTGTTTCTGAAAACTGAAATGTATCTAAATTGGGAGGGACAGAATTGATGACTGTGAATTCCTTTGCTTTAACTATTACTGGATCCCCTGCAAAATAAGGAATATTGCACTTTTATGTATCTGTTTTTATAAGTGGTTACTCTTACTAGAGCAACAAAAAATGCAAATTGTAATGAAATTGGTAGTATTTGTAAGTTGGAAAACTACATGCTGCCCTTTTTTTAATAATTGCATTTGCTTTTTAAGGTACTACTGAAGGTTAGAGTTGAAATGCAAAAATACTAATTAGAGAACAATGAATAAAATGAGAATCCTGTAGGTATCCTATTTGTATTGTAAGTAGCAGTTCAGTTTTTTAAAAACCAATTTTAGTTTTAATCACAGAACTAAAGAAATGGGGAACATGCACTTTTGAGTTAATCTGTAGTACGGTTTCCACCTCATTATCTCTAATACCGCTGTTAAGTTACACCAGTCTTAAGGTACATTATTAATTACTACACAAGTTTTTATTTAAAGAAAAAAATACTGTTAGCCTATGGTATGTTGAAATAAAATATTGTCTCATTCTGATTCCCACTGACCTGTGTTGCTATTCTAAAACTCTAAATTTGCTGGAGTTTTTATTCTGGAAATAATCTAACCATTGGTTCTATTTGGCATAACCCTATTTAATGGAGCTTAGAACTGAATTACCTACAGAAACTGTTTCTGGTTTAGGTAAGTAGCAAAAATTGGCATAAATATTAGTGAGCCCATGCTTCTGTGAAATAATTATTAAACCAACTTAATGATTCTCAATGTAAGATACACTTTTAATTTTACTAATACATTCATAGTCTGTTTGCTTTGCAGTAATGTTTTGCAAATGCTTAAAATGCTAAATCTTTTCAATATTCCAACATTTCCTTGAATCTATTAGATACCTATGGTGTAGTTACTGAAAAGCTGTGTAGTAAATCTACCCAGTTAAAATGGCACTTTATGAAAGGGAAAGGAGAAGAAATGGGACTATTTCTACATATAAATGCTGCTGGCTATTGAATTCCATTGTATACTCTTCATAAAATACTATTCATTAAAATTAAGGACTTGTTTAAGTATGGTTCTTAATTACAATTCATTTCATTTATGTTAGAGTAAATGGCTTTATAATTACTTTAAAATCTAACTCATAAGCATATTAAATGTTTGCAACAAGATTAGAAACAACTTTTGTGGGAGACTAATTTGAACAATTCTTTCTTCCTTAGTCTTTTGGGTCTCATAATTGCTGAACCCTAAGTCCTGACAGCCTACAGGATGACAGAGTGAGTGAACAGCCTCTGAAGGGTGAATGAACCCATGTACAAAATGCTCAGAGCTGCAGCATTTAGAGCTCTTAGATCTTTAATTTTCTAAGTCATAGAAATTTGTCACAAGTTTGTCACATCTCTCTCTACTTGGCAATTGAATTTGTTTAAAGATGGATGAAAAATATTCACATAAAATATATATAAACTATTATCCATTTGTGTGCCTTTTGTTTCAGGATTATGGAAATGGACAATGTACATTTGAAAAGCACTTTTATCCATACATGTGGGTGAAAAACCAATCTAATTTTGTGTAAAAGAGATTCTTTGAAAGTGAAAACCTGTCATTTGTTCTGAATCTATACATGTTACCTTTATCTAGTGCAGAATAAGCTATAACTTCCCATTGAGGAATTATAATTTTCGTAGACATGTAAAGCTCAAGTAACTTTAAAAACTAGACGCTTCAGAGCCATCAAAAGGTACTATTGAATCACAGCCAGTATTAATCTCTTAAATGAATATGTTAATAACTAATTGCACAAAATCTACAATTTGCTAGATCTTTAGAGATTGAGTCATACATCATTTACCTTGCTTTTCACACTAAAGGCTTTAACTTTTCTGATAAAATATTTTAAATTTTTTAAAATCATGCCTGAGGGGAATTCTAGCATTCCTTGTCATGTGCAGTAAATGTAGCATTTTCATCTGCTTAACTCTACATTCCTCTTATTTTCCAATTTCCAAATGGATTATAAAAAGCAAATGTTTTGTGTAACTGATATTCAGAGTTGTGCCTACCATTAATGGAAATATATATGTAAAATACTTCAATGTTTATTGATATGAGACTATGGGGTTAAAAAACCCAAGTATGTCCATGTGTTTCCTATAAGTACACTTGAAGCTAGTGTTTGTCACAATTCTCTTCACTTTCATGGTATATAAAATGCAGCTAGTTTATATATAACTTGAAAATCTGGTACTATTTTATTCATGCCTGAAATCTTGGAATTGTCTGCATTGTCTCATTTTTTAAATAAGTGAAAGTTTGGGAATTTGAGAATGTAAAGTCTTTGTAAAATTCTTTTTGTCAAAATAAAAGGTTCAGGATAGAATTTTTCTCTGAATTGTCTAAATTTCTGTAGTCCTTTAGACTTTTTAAATGTAAGTGTTATATGGTTCACAGAATGCTTTTTGAAGTTTCTGTTTATTTGACCCTTTTCCTTTCTCCCTAATTTACAGTTATGGAAATGAAGGTTGGTGGCTATTCAGGCTCATGCAGTTAGTGAGATCTTAAAAGTCGGTCTTTAACACCACATTGTCTTTTCTACACTTTGAATAGCAAATATTTTAGCAAAACTGCTGTAGTTTGGCACCAGTGATGGAGGAATCAACTTGGAAAGAAGATAGTACCTCCACCACTGCCTTTCAAAAAAACTACAGGAGTTGTGCATTCACTATCCATAAACCCTCCCTACATAGACACAACCTCAAAGCAGGTGTGGAAGTGCCTTTTTCCATTTTCTTCAACCTCTATCAAGCATGGGGCGTTAATGAACTCATTTCTTTATCAGAGCTGCCTGTGATCTATATTTTTAACAAAATCCAACTCTATCATTAACAGATGACAAAGGGATGTGGGAATCCTTGGTGTAATTGCTATTTCTGTTTCTCAGGGAAATCCCACTATGATTGCTACTGGGGTTTTTGTTGTTTTATGACAACTCGTAAAATATTTTTTAGTATAACTGAAAGATAAGACAATTAGTTTGTTTTTCTAGAATGGCTTTTTTCCTTAGAAGTACATGTCTTAAAAGGATTCATTGAGCGGTTTAAAGATACTGTTGAAATTTTTCTTAGTGAAAGATTAATTTTACTAAGTAAATAGCATTATTTGGACTTTCTTGTACAGTTAATCCCAAAATTAAATACTCTGAGGATTTGCTGCAAACCCCTGTTCCTTCGATGATGAGTCAAATCTTTGTAAATAACTTATTACAGGTCTGGAACAGGACTCTAAGTGAACATGTTTCTCAAGATATAACAGTTGGGTTCATATCACTACCAGTTTTTTCCGCTGAAGAACAGCACCTTCATGTCATCATACTTTTTTCTCCTTTATCTTCTCTTTAAATGTCAGTTTCATCTCAGGAAGTGGATTTCCCATTCTGTTAATAAATTGCCTGTTTTTTTTCATGTTTGTGTATTGCTGTGGACTGTGTGACAAATGCCCCACTCTTGCACAGTGCCTGGCATGCAGAAGGTATGCAATAAGTGGGTCTTTTAATGGAAAACATTAAATATTTCACAGTGTTGCATAATATAGATAATTCAACAGTATGCATTCATGCTAAGTGAATGAAGGTAAGTATTTTTCATAACAACATGACTTAAATGCCAACCAACCACTTACTTCATCTGCAGCTCAGCCAAAAGAACAGTAATTTATTCCGGTCCTGGAGGTAAAACTGGGTTTATTGGAATTTTACACTGAGAGCAACTTAAGAGATTTCCAAGGTAAGTTTGATTATAAGAAAGTTTTACTTTACAAGCTGACTCAAGCACACGACTCCTAGGAGAATCTACTCTAACTGGCCTTAAATATCCTAAGTACTGTCAGGGATACAAATGACTACTTATTTGGTGAAACCTCAAAGAACAAATAAATAGGGAAATGAATTTTAGTTTAGGTTAGAGAACTTTATAATAATCATTTTAAGCATGCCATAGACTGCCTTATGAGGCGCAACATTCAGCCTTTGGAAGTAGTGGGTCAAGAGGTTACATGAGCACTTGAAAAGTTAAAATAGATCATTTTGAAGCATACCTATGGTGATTCTGTCTCAAGAAACACGGTTCTAAGCCATATCCTTTCTGACCAAAGCTTTAGCAAAAAGTGCCCTGACTTAGAATGAAGTTAACTAGCACTTCACCAGTGGGCTTAAATAGGATCATGTAAGTTTTTTTTTTTAAATAGCCAATTTTGTGCTATTCTGATCAAAGAATCTGGGAGCCCATATTAGAATACTCTTCTGGGTCTTTAGGAAACTTGGAATTTAATAGTCTAGAAATATAATTGAGCATCCTCAAGACTGGTCCAGAAGTTTTCGATATTGACATACCAAATCTTTGAGTTTTTGCTCAAGAGGCAATTACTTAGTTGCGGTCAGTATTTCAATACTATGGTCATGTGCTTAGTCTGCACCAAGGAGATTCTAAAGCTGGTTAAGGATTTTCTTTGGCTGTATGAAAATGGCTAATGCTTTTAGGAAGCTTACTGTGTGTCCCAGGTGAGGTTTTAAGCACTTTATAAAAAGTAAGCTGTTTAATTCTCACAACACCCATCTCCTGTCTATTGATGGAGAATTGAGGTGCAGAGACCCAGGTAGCTGCTATTTGCCCAAGTTCACATAGCTAGTTCTTAGCAGAGCCTGGCATGGGGCTCAGGCAGCTTGGCTCTAAGGTTTGTGGAAAGTACTAGACCACCCCACTTCTCTGGGAATGTGAGTCACCTGTCCTGACACTTACAAGGCTACTGTCTAGTGATGTACAAGTAATGTAGAAAATTCATACAACTGTATGAGACCAAACTAAAAACCACAAACAAGCATTAATGATCCTGACTGATAATAACCTCAATGCACTAATATTATTGCACAGAAATAGGATTAGAACTAGATTTTTAGATTTTTGGTTTTTTCTAAGTCTCACCTAGAATCAAATTAATCTGGGTCAGGAAATAATACTTCCTTAGCTCAGAATGGTGGAGTTGCTAAAATGTTTGGGATAGTTATATTCCTTCTTTTTTTTTTTTTTTTAGTATCACCTCCCCTCTCCCCAGCCTCTACTGATTATACCTCCTCTGAGCACTTGAGCATTAATAGATGGACTCAGGCCGGCATCCACATAATCAAGATTAAAGCCAATGTGGAAGAAAACCAGCGACACATCATCCATTTTCTCTACTGTAGATTTATACATTTGTATCCCGCTAAATTTGAATTTGGTAGTTCATTTTAGAATAGGCAAGAGCTCACCTTTGCTCTATTACAGAGGGTGCTATTTTATGTTTCTAGGAAAAAAATCTTTAAGGTATTAACTCATTGTTTGCAAAGTGTTATTAAAAATGAGTCACTTGCTACTCCATTGAGGCCCAGTTAACTATGCATGTACTTCAAATAAATAAAAATATCTCATTTTAATTAACTATTTCAATATTAGAAATGTAATATATGTCAATGGATTTAGACAAATTACAGTATAGAAGGAGATAGAGTGACAAGTAAAAATTACTTGCTTCTCCCCCGATACATTCCCTAGCAAACCATAGTTTCCTTCCATACTTTTGGGTTGATAGTAATTCAGGCTGACCTGTTGATCTAAAATAACTTACTGATTTTCACTGGATTATCTCTAATGTAGATATGGGTGGGGAGCTAGTATTTAGCGATACAACACTTAACCGTGAGGCTTCAGAGATGGGAGGACCATACGCTACAGTGCGGGTTATGTGGGAGGCTCCGCTCAGGTCTGGGTCCATCTCGAAGCGTCCTGCGATGGTCTCTGAACTGGTGTACTCGCCATTCTCAGAAGGAGATTTCCACATGATCGTCTGCCCGTGCCAGCCCCTGCCTTGACCCACCAAGAAGCCCTCCGCCCTCCGCCCCCCGCCCGCCGGCGTTTGGACCCAGGTGTCCTCACCGCTGCCTCCCGCCCAGGCACCGCGGGCTCCTCGCATCCGAACACACAGCGCCCTGTCGGGCTCTGGCCCTTTCCCCCCGGTGTGCTGACGGCTGGAGCTCACTTCCGGTAGGTGCCCTCCTCCCTGACCCCACCCCCGCCCCACCCCCCGCTGGTTCTCTGCGTCCCTCTCGCGGCCGAGGTGTTCTTGCCACGTCTTGTGGAGAGCAGGTGTCAGCACTCCCGCCATGCTGGCGCGGGCTTGCACTCGGGACCTGCTTACGGGCTAATGGAACGAACCCCTCTTTTTGTCAGCTGGCTTCCCACGGCCTGTACTCTGCTCCACGACTTTTGGATCTCTAAGATGGGACACATTTGGAGCTGCTTTAACCAAAGCCCAGGGAGGCCCTGACAGGTGGCTTTTGGCAAGTGACTCTGGTTTCCGTGTGGTCGGATGTCATGCTTCTAAAAGCTATCCCACCCTGATGACCTTTCCCAACATCTGACCTCCAAGGCCAACACGTGCATGGATTAAGTTGTCCCCCCCTCCCCAGGGCATGCCCGGGAATTCCTTCCAGGAAAGGTAATGTTTGAATTCATGACCAACCCCTAGAAAACCATGATTCCTTTATTAAAAAGCTGGACACCACCTTGGAAGCCAAAATCAATCTCCTGTGGGAACTTCCAAAACAAGGTTGGTAAATTTGGCATGTGGGGAAGAAAAAAGAAGAGAGAGAGGACACAGGAGAGCCTGAGATGGGGTCTGGATAGCCAAGGTGTGCTCATGAGAGTCATGGGCAAAACTGCAAAGGCAGAGGCTGGACAGGGGTCTTCTTCTAAGTCATCTTTGTGCCAATTTAATTCTGCAAGAACTTGGTGGCTGCCTTCTGTGTGCTGTGCGGCTGGGGAAGTAGCTGGGTCTGCTGCAGACTCAGTGCTTTGCAGGCAATTGCTTAGTGAGTGTTCAAAGGACTCCTGGGAATGTTGAATGGTGACCTGAGGCTAAGACAAAAATAAACACTATGGTTCAGCGCATCTTAGAAAGTTCTTTTAAGGTTTCTCCACTCGGGGGCTGCTCCAGGCAGGGCCAGTAGGAGACAAGCATATGAGAGCAGGTAGGAGCCATCTGTGAGCATGCTTTGAAAGCCAGACTGCAAGGTTTATTCATAAAGAGGCTCTGGGGAGCTTTTTGAGCAAGAGGATAACATGATGCATGCTATATTTTAAGAAAATTCATCTGGCAAAATCAATTGCTTTTACTATCCTGAGGGATATTCTGGACCATGGCACGTGCTTTCAGCTGCCCTTGCCCATCTCCCAAACATGGTCCCACTCTTAGACTGTTCCTTCAGGCTTCCATTTGATGCCATCTGTGAGTTGTCTGGGAAATGTTACTTGAGGTCTGCTCCGCTTTTACTTCCTTCGTGAGGAAGTAATGAGTATAGTCTAGAAGTGTGAGAATCTTGTGCTGATAGCTGCAGATTCTCTCAGTGTGTGTGTCTCCTTCCACACATCTCCCACTGTCTCTGGCTTATACACAGAAAATCTATTAATTGAGATTTGGGCAACCCTGAAATTAAACTCTTAGCTAACTACAAACAGATATTTTGGTAAGGAAGTGAGCAGAATGAAGGAGTATTTTAAGGAAAACATTGCTAGGAAAAGGTTTTATTTTTGAGGGCTTTAAACCACAAACACATGCCTTTTGTTGAAATGTCAGCAGAGGCTAACATTAGTGTAGCATTCTGAAGAGAGAATTTCTGAACTGAGTGGGAAGGTGGAAGAGGATAAGCTTTCATGTCATTTTAACTTAGTAAATTCTGTGATATAGATGCTTATTCTCATGCCCCAGAAACCTAGCTGCCAGTCACTCCTAGTGTTCATTAATGGTGAGGCCTTTACAGAAGCAAAACTTTGTCAGCCTGCTTTGAGTTTACCTCATAGAAATGAATTGCACTTGTAACATCTTATAATTCAGATTTTTCATCAATTCACATTGATTTAACCTCCATCAATACTGATTATAGAATATCAAAATATTTAATTGACTCATGCAAAACATACATTCTTTATTTTCTCCTTAAAAGTGATCACTATTTCTTGATCACTGGAAAATTCATCTGCCATTTATGTGCCATCTAAACTTAAGCAAGGTATTTATGAGTTTCAATAGTTCATCTATAAATTGGAGGTGATATATCCAGCCTGTCACACAGTTGTTTTCAGATTCAAATGATGTATCATGTGGATTATTAAAAATACTATAAAGTTAATGCCTTAGTCCATTTTCTGTTGCTATGACAGAATACCTGAGGCTAGATGATTTACAAAGGAAAGAGGTTTATTTAGCTCACGGCTCTGGAGGCTGGAAAGTCCAAGATCAGTCAGCTGCGTCTGCTCAAAAGGTGGTCTTGGGACCAAGAGCATCAGATTTTTAGAGATGCAGAATCTCAGGCCCCACCCAGACCTGCTGAATCAGAATCTACATTTTAACCAGCCAGGAATTCCTGAGCCCTGGCCTGGAGATCTCAAGCATGTGTGTACATGTTTGTTGCAGCTGTGTTTCTAATAACAACAGAAAAGGGAACAACCCACATTTCCAAAATAAGATCAGATAAATAAATCATGATACTATTGCACAATGACATGCTTCAAAGCAGTTAAAAATAAGTGAAATAGAGCTATAGATGCGAGCATGGATTAAATTCAAAATCATAATGTTAAGTGGGGGGAAAAAAGCAAATTGCAGATTGAAGTGTAAAGTATGATACACTTTATATGAAATTTAGAAATAAAACAATATTCTGTTTTAGTTGGGGATACAAGCATGTATTCAAAAGGCACAGAGACAACATACACCAAATTAAAGATGTGGTTTACCTCTGGGAGAAGGGGAATGATGTGGAGAAACTGAACTGCATGTAGAGTGTTTTGTTTCTTTAAGAAAAAAGTTAGAATCAAACATAGCAAGATGTTTAAATATGATAAAACTGGGTGATGGGTATACATTTGTTTAGTATATTTTTCTATGTGCTTAACATATGACACAAAGTGAAAAAAAGCATTAAAAAGCTAGCCTTCTCAGGCTACCTTTTAGTTAACAGACTAAATAGACAACATGAGGAAGACACCAGGAACATCAGCGCATCCGGGGAAGGTGAGGCCGATGTGTAGAGTGACCCCTCAACTCCATTCCAGCCCGCAGCCGCCCACGCCTCCTTCTGGAAGCTGGTGGGTTTCTCAGAGTGACAACTGTGCGCTCAGACCCTCCTATCAGAGGATTTTAAGTAGCAGGCTTCTGCCACGCCCCTGCCTTGCAGATTAATAAGGTCACAGTCAGGTGCCGGCTGTTCTTACGCGCGACTCTGGTTCCCGCAGCGAGCCGGGGCCCACCTCGTGCAGGTGTCAGGAACAGCGCCCGCGTCGCTGCTGTCGTGTGGGCTGCGGCTGTGCTGTGCGTGCCCAGACTCTTAGTGGAGGCAGTAGTTTGGAAGTAGCTTTGACTTAAAAAAACAATTTCCTATGGAAGAATGTAAAACACCTACAAGAAGGCACAAACATTCTGCATATGTAATGACTTTTCGTAAACCAAACACACCTGTGTAACCAGCACCCAGCGCAAGACACAGCACACTGCCAGCTCCCCGGAACCCCTTTCGCGCCCCCGCCAGTCACGACGCTCCTCACAAGGGCGATTCTTTCCTGACCTCTAACACAAAGTGTGAGTTTTGACTTTGTCTTTACACCCATATAAATGGAATGATAATGAATGTACTCCTTGTGTCTGACTTTTTTGCTTAACAGGTAAGATTCATCCATATTGTTGCTTATTGTTGTAAATTATTTATTCTCATTGCTATATAGTTATGTGACTATAACAATTTATTTATCCCACTGTTGATGGTCAATTGAGTAGTTTCATTTAGGTGGCTATTCTGAGTAGTGCTGCTATGCACATTCCAATGAAAGGCTTTTAGTGAAAATATGTACGATATTACTGGGCTGGAGAGCGTGCCTACGTTTAACTTTGGTAGACCCGGAGCAGTGACTTCTTGATTTTCCATCTTCCAGATTGTCACTGAGGAGGCAGTTCCAATGGCCCACTTCTTTGGTGGTGTTCTGGGAGGATCCTGAAACCTAGGGCTACAGTCGCCTCTCCAACACTGCAAAGATGCTCCAGGGTCCTAAATGACGGCTGGGAATCCCTAAACACTAAAAAAGATATTTCCCATTATTCTCAGTATGGCTACATTCAGTTTATATTAATTTGAGCCTCCATCACTTATATCCTCATTTATATTCTCATTCATACTTTCCCATGTGGGTACATTTTCATGCTAAACTCATCCTCTTTTCCCCAAAGCTGTCTGCTTGGTTTATCTCTTTTTCAACCTATCCACATTTTGTTTCAAGACATTTCACCAATATGAGGACATGCTACATATCGGGTAGCCCATTTAATCTACTTTTATACAGTAGATACTTTTAATCTTACAAAAAGTATTTGAGTTGTCGTTATTTTCCTTTCCCTTTTGAGGAGGTTCATGTTCTAGGCCAGTAGAATGGCAAGCATTTAGAGGGTCTGACTAATAAATAAAATATTACTGAATGGGTAAAAAAATTCTGAAGAACCAGCTGCCAGCAAGTCCAAATGTTACTTGGCCTAAAGTTAAAAAATATATATATATATTTTTTTCATTTCTTGGCCCTTATTTCCACAAGCTTGAAAAATGATAAATATACATCTTAATATAAAAATTAACTTACAAGTATTTACTAAATTGAGAGTTTATCTTTGAATCTTGACATTCTATACTAATTTCAATAGTAAATATGAAAATACATATATGAATATGGTTTTGTAGATACATACTCTGCTGAGTATTTATTTCTGCATTAAAGAGTAATCCTAGGCCAGGGGAGGTGGCTCATGCCTGTAATCCTAGCACTCTGGGAGGCTGAGGCGGGTGGATCACTCGAGGTCAGGAGTTCGAGACCAGCCTGAGCAAGAGCGAGACCCTGTCTCTACTAAAAATAGAAAGAAATTATCTGGCCAACTAAAAATATGTATAGAAAAAATTAGCTGGGCATGGTGGCGCACGCCTGCAGTCCCAGCTACAGGGGAGGCTGAGGCAGTAGGATCACTTAAGCCCAGGAGTTTGAGGTTGCTGTGAGCTAGGTTGACGTCACTCACTGTAGCCCGGGCAACAAAGCGAGACTCTGTCTCAAAAAAAAAAAAAAAGAAAGAAAAAGAGTAATCCTAGAGCTCATACAAGAGGAGCAGCAATATGCTTTCCCTTCTAGAGAAAACAATGATCTAAGGGTCCCAGGTTCTGCCATCAAGGAGCTTACAGTTAGAAGTAAAATAGAAGGCACCCACACATAGCTGCGTGCAAGAAGAATAAGGGAAAAATCCATGTGGGTTATACAGACAAAGTGATACTAAGGTTTAGGAGACAAGAGAGAAATTCCGTCTAGAGGATTGCATGTATTGTGTATATGTATATGTGTGTATATATAGGGACATATATACACAAATATATATAATACATATATATATTATATTAGGATGTTTTGACATGTTAAAAAAAAAAACCTTTCTAGCTGGGGGAGACTGCTATGGAGCATGCCTTTGATATGCAAACTAACTAAGCCAGAGCCAGCCCTCCTCCATCTGGCCTGCAAACCCTAGGAGACAATTCCTCTGCCTTAATCATCCCAAGGCCAGGTAGTACCAGGCAACTCTGAACCACCCCTGCAGGTCAGAACCCACCAGAATTATTCACACTAGCCAGTCCTAAACTGTCCACCCACCCTGCCTTTCCTGCAGAAACCTCAAAAAAGGCCTCAGCCTAAACTTTCCCCTGGTTCCTGTCTTTCCCATGTGGCCCTGCGTAGCCTGGCGTGCTTCCCCTCTCTGGGACCTATGAGTGTAACTTTGTTTTCCTGAGCCTCTCCTCTGTCTCCTCTTGTGGCCACACCTGCTCACCACCTCGTAAAAGAACACAGGACAAAGATCAGGGAAGACTTTGTGGAAGTAACATTGAAAGACGTATTAATAGAGTATAGAAAATTGCCAAGATTAAAAACTTGAAAAATAAATATTGAAAATATTCTAAGAATGATAGTTTTTGATGGTTAAACAGACATGATGTCATTGTTGTGTGATCTGGAAATTGACTGTGGCAGTCACAGGATTGTGGATATCATCTCATTCCGCTCAGAGAAGGATGCATCACCTTCTGGCAGAGCCAGGACCTGGACCTACGTCTACAGATTCTCAGTCCAATACTGTTGCCTCCATGTAGACTATTTTCTATGAATTGAACAAACTATACTTTCTTATCATAATGGAATATTTTGAAAAGAAGTCTTATTTGTAATTGTTAATCTTTTTTGGAAAGTGAGTTAAGTACGTAGATGTCAATTCATAGGTTTCATGACAGCATCTGTCATAATTTGTCACATCCTTAATTTGGGAAACCCTAATTGCAAATAATGTCCAAAGTTAACTTGTATGTTGATTTGTGTCCTAAGTTTCCACCACTAAAAATGCGAGGTTTGAAAATCAGGTGCTCCTGAGAAAACCTACAAATTCATTAAGGAATCTCATGATGGCTGTTGTATAATAAAGAGCAAAGTCTGGTCTTTGTTCTGGGCTCCTGGCATTGAGCCTCTAAAAACCCTTGGAGTTTCCTGAGTGGTAGGACTTTGTTATGCTAATGAGGCAATTGTGGGCCCCTAGGCAGGCTCAAGATGGGTGCTGGTCACCACAAAGACCAGCCAGGTAATTAGAGGATTGGGACTTTGAGCCACCTGACCTTTGAGGAAGAGAGGGGAGTGGAACTGGATGTTGAGATCAGTCACATGGTCAATGGTTTAATCATGCCCACATAATGAAACCCCAATAAAAACTCTGGACTCTGGGGTTCCCAGAGCTTCCTGGTTGGCAAATATACTGATGTGCCAGGAGAGTGAAGTGCCCGATTCCATGAGACAGGGTGCTGAAGCTGTGCATCTGGGGACCCTCCCATATATATATGCTTTACAACAAAACTGCAGTTGTAAGTATAGTGCTTTCCTGAGTTCTCCTAGTTGTTTTATTGAATTATCAAACCTGAGGAGGCCATGGGAACCCTTGAATTTGTAGCCAGGCAGTCAGAAGTGCAAGTGCCTTGGGGACCCTCTGAGATTTGTGGCTGGTGGTTGAAGTGGGGGGTGGGCAGTCTGCGGTGAACTTTGCCTTTAATCTGTGACATCTGCACCAGCTCCAGATAGTGTCAGAACTGAATTCCCACATGCACAGTTGGTGTCAGACCAGTTTGAGTGGGACCAGAATGTCTCATTATCTATTCAAAACTTGATATCCAAGATGTAATACACCATTATCATTTTAGATTTCTTTCCCTTCGAATTCCTTTTAGCTGCAAGGTCTGATAGGTTACTATGAATGTTGTTACCTCTTTTCTGTTGTACTCATGCTCTCTGAGAACAGAATGGTTTGGGAAACTCTTCGGTAGGGTCCTGATGGGAAATAGAAGGCATGCTCGGCTGGAATTTTTAAAAAGAGTTTCAAGTGAAGGCATGATTTTAAAAAGAATAGACAGGATTAAGGGAACAGCAGAAAATGCTGAGGCACCTAGGTAGGGAAGCACGCACCACCCTGGAGCCTGCAGTTTCACTGGTGCCTGCTGGCAGAGAGCCGTGGAGAGGGCCGATCTAGCATTCTCACCCTCATGGACCGACCCAGCCACTGTGGAACCACTGCTAAGCAGGCAGCCAACCTCTGCAAGCAAGTCCCAGCCTCTCTCGCCTCCTACCTACCCAAAATAAAGCTGAGATAAAAAGGAAACCCCTATGATTCACCTCATAGGTAGAGAATGAACTGGAGGTGAATGGATGATACCTAGCATTAAAATGAGCATAGGACTCTATGTAAGAGACTGCTAGATTCCAGGACTATCACAGGTGGGTTGATTTTCAAAAAGTCAGTCAGCATTTATTTTCTCACATAGCATAGAGCTGACTTTGTTTAATCCTCTTAGAAATCTAGGGTGTGGAATAGCTGATATCACATGATTGCTATTGCATAAGAGGAGTATGGATTAACTGGTGATTTCACATAGAATTTGGGAAGCCTTTGCTGAGTTGGCTACATTTGAATGCTCTGAGTTCTCATTTCATTTTCCCTCATGATACTGCAATTTAGTTTTTCTACCTGCCTATTTTCCCTCCTATACCATGAGGTTTTTCAGGGCACAGACTTTCTTGTATTCCTTTCTGAAACTCCGCACAAAAAAAAAATGTGAGCATGGAATAACAGACTGTAAGTTGATTAAGCTTATGTAAAAAATAAATAAAACTTTTATAAATAAAATGCATAATAATTGAAATTTAAAACAAACTTAATGGACAGGCTTAACACCAGATTAGACATCTCAGAAGAGAAAATAAAATAAAATGGAAGACACATTTGAAGAAATTATCTAGAATGCAGCTCAGAGAGACAGAGATATACTTTTTTAATGCAAAAAAGAGGTTAAGATACATAAAGGATAGGATGAAATCAAACACACTTGCATTTGGATTTCCAGTAGAAGAGAATATAGAGAAAGGGGAAGAGGCATTATTCAAACATATAATAGTTGGGAATTATTCCAAATTGATGAAAAACAACAATCATTGATTAGTCTAACAAATTGCAAGCAGAATAAATAAATAGAAACCCACACCTAGACACATTATAATAAAACTGCAGACCACCAATTACAAACAGAAGACATTAAAACAAACCTTAATAGTCTCCCCCAAAAAGATGATTAGATTGAGAGTATCTTAATTGCAGCAATAAAGGCCAGAAGGCAAGGGAATGATAGACTCAACGCACTCCCAAACATAACTATCAGCTGTCACTGAAGATGAAGCTTGCAGTTCTTTCAAGACGAAGGGCAAAATAAAGATATTTTCAGACAAATAAAAATTGAGTTTGCCTCCAACATAATTGCTCATTAAAGAATTATATTCAGAAGGAACTAAAGTAATCCCAGATGGAAGTTCTGAGATTTGAGTGGTAATGTGTATAACGATGCTTTTATGTGGGAAAATCAAAAGAATACTGACTTCATAATACAATGACTTATAACGTTAAAAATTAAGAGAAAACTAACATAGGAAGGTGGTTTAGATCAGCACACAAAATAAATGACCAGTGTTCACTATAATACCAATTATTTGCATATAATGCCAAGTCACAACCACAAATGACCCATGAAGAAATAAAAGAACTGGTAAACAGTCATGATCATCTCTTTATGATTGAATATTCCTTTGTTGACATGTTTACTTATTTTGTCATCTACCAGCAACCACTGACAAACAGGCTATGGCAAGAGCCTAAGTGTTAACACAAATTTTTGGAGAAACTTGAAACTAATGATGCTCTAACATTTTCCGTAAATTACAAAAAGAATTGGTTTTGATTGTTAGTGATCTAGGTCTTTCATCTACTTGATGAAACTCCAGTGTTTAGCAGAATTGAAAGAACTACTTGACATATTCTATTTTATTCATTTATTTATTCAATAATCAAACATTCATCAAGCCCTAGAGTGGCAGATCCTCATGGTGAGAGTTTTTACCCAGTTCATGAATGCAGCCAGATGTCATGTCCGAAGAGGGAGCTGTGTCCAAATCGTTTGCCTGTCCGTGTCTTGTCTCAGCTGAGGACGAAACCCAGATTGAGAAGACAGCAGAAACCAGTAAAGATGAGTTGTGCAGATGAAGTGAGAGTACTCTCTTCTTCGAAAAAATTCATTCGGCACATGTTACTGAGTGCCAATTAAATGTTGTGCACTTTATTGGGTGCTAAGTTGTAAACATGAATAAGATATGCTCCCTAACTTTTCCTGCTTCTGGAAACTGGTAAGTAAATACGGAATTGTATTGCAGTTATTATGTACTATGGATTGAATGTTTATGTCACCCCAAAATTCATATGTTGAAATCTTTTTTTTTTTATTTTTTATTTATTTATTTATTTTTTTGAGACAGAGTCTCGCTTTGTTGCCCAGGTTTGAGTGAGTGCGGTGGTGTCAGCCTAGCTCACAGCAACCTCAGACTCCTCGGCTTAAGTGATCCTACTCCCTCAGCCTCCCAAGTAGCTGGGACTACAGGCATGTGCCACCATGCCCGGCTAATTTTTTCTATATAGATTTTTAGTTGGCCAGATAATTTCTTTCTATTTTTTAGTAGAGACAGGGTCTCACACTTGCTGAGGCTGGTCTCGAACTCCTGACCTTGAGCGATCCACCCGCCTCGGCCTCCCAGAGTGCTAGGATTACAGGCGTGAGCCACCGCGCTGGCCCATATGTTGAACTCTTAACCCCCAGGGTGATGGTATTAGGAAGTAGTAGGGTCTCTGGGAGGTGATTAGGTCATGAGGGAGCCCTCAAGACTGGCATTAGTCCTCCTACAAAAGAGGCCCCAGAGAGCTGCCTCTCCCCTTCCACAGTGTGAGGACACAGCAAAAAGACGGTCGTCTATGAACGAGGAAGTGGGCCCTCACCAGACACCAAATTTGCTGGTGACTTGATTTTGGACTTCCCAGCCTCCAAAACTGTGTGAAATAAATTTCTGCTGTTTCTAAGCCACTAGGTCTATGGTACTTTGTTATAATAGCTCAAATGGACTACAATGTGAAGAACCTGATGATGATTTAGAACTTTCATGTTTTCTTTTTCACTGAGATCATGCTAAGATATATTTTTCTATTAAAAATAATATGCCTTCTGATATGATGTACTGAAAAGAATACATTCTTTCTGTGAAATCTCTGCCAAAAGTGCATAACCTGGATAAAACACCTGATAAGCCCAAACGGAGGGACTTTCTTAATATTGGTATGTAGTCTTCAAATATAAAGTAGTGTAAAAGACTGATTGAAGAGTCATTCCAGATTAAAAGAGACTCAAGAAATAGGACAACTGAATGCAACACATGATTCAGACATTTGCTGTAAATTAAATAGATAAGTGGCCAAATCTGAATAAGGTCTATAGATTAAAATAGTATTGCCCTGATGCTAGTTTCCTTATTTTGATCATTGTTCTGTGGTTATGTCCTTGCTTCTAGGACATGCATGCTAAGTTTCTGGGATAAGAAGCATCATGACTATACTTACTTTCAAATCAGTCAGGAAAAAAAAAAAAAGCAAGAGATAGAGAAAGGTAAAGCAAATTTTTTCCAAAAATGGAAAAAAAATGTTAACATTAAGGGAAACAAGATGAACGATATATGGGAATTCTTCTTGTTATTACAAATTACATTTAAAAAAGGTAAAAGAACAAAACTATTATGCTAGAGTTAAGATATAGGCTTTTCAGGTATTACTCTAGAAGCAAATGAAGTTTATTTAAAGAAAGGGGTAAACACTATGTCTACTTTCTGAAAATAGTTTCCAAATGAGGCATAACTTTTCCCTGAAATTTTCATTGTTATGTTCCACAAAAGCAAGCTCAGGTTCCAAATTCCCCACCAGGTGTGCACATGTGATGTGTTTGGACTGGTGTGGGGTCTTTTTTCCCCTAAAGGTGACCTCCAGAGTGAAAAGGATAACAGTGATCTCATTGCTGGCCTCCTGCGTGTCCTCTTTCCATTCACTAGCTTAAAAATTAGATTTAGCTTTCAAACATGTGTCAATAGCATCAATTCCTGATTTCCCATGTAATATATATTTCCCAAGAATAGGTTTGCACAATAATACCAAAAAGAAAAAGAAAAAAAAAAAGTGTTTTTTGAATGGAGACTCAGTAACAGAGCTCAATTGCCTTTTAGGTTCTTTTAATGGCTCATTCATGAGGGCTTGATCCCAACTCCAAAAATGGAAAAAAAAACAAAAAAAAAAAAACAAAAAAACCCCACAGTTGTAAATGCCTAGGAAATTGTACTGCTGAAATAATGTTCTTGTAAGACTCTCTGGTTCTTCTGCCAACCCCCTGAGATAATGTTTCTTGGAATAAATAGAGATTGGAGACTTTTCCCTACCTCTGGTAGAGTCTGGGCATGCTCCAAACAGAGCAGGGACCCAGCAGATGTTGCCAGAGGTCAGACCCTTTCGTGTCAGACACCAGGGCAATCCAAGAGATGGCACCTGGACTTCCTACACAATATTCTTGCACAGAAGGGGCTGGTTGTTTAAAGCTTAGAATGCTTTTTGTTGTTGTGTATTCCTGTCACATGTCAAGATAGTTAGATCTGCAGCACCGCCTCATTTGCAGATATTCACTCATATTTTCAAGTGCTTTTATTTTCTACCTTCTGAATTGAGAAATTGATAGTAGTCAGTGATAGATTTAAGCATTAGGCCAAATCTAGGCTAAAAAAAATCAGATGTTTTACTGTCTTACTGGACATTGTGGAAAAGAAAATTCCTCCAAAATCTTTTGCAGGCTTTAAGTGTTATTGGGCTCTAGAAATCATATGAGGTCATCTTGAGGCTTTGACCCGCCTTTTCTAAAAGGTTATTACCAGCTCATTCATGTTTTCTAACAATATTAGATTAAGAGCAAAAGAGAACTCAAATGATTTCCTTCTCAACAAGGCTGGGAATTTCTCTTCTTCCGATTTCTATTTTTTTCTGAAAGCATACACCAAACAGAACGGAGGGTGCACGCAGATGTTTAGGAATTATATGATTCCTTTTGTTTTCAAAGCCTGAATCTACTTTAATATTTAATTTTTCCTCACAATAGCTCTGACACATAAGCATGTATTGCAGGATCCCTTCTCTAAACACAGGTGAACTTACGCCCAGGCAAAATAGTTGACTCACTGAAGCCAGGCAAGATTGCAGCCTGGCAGTGTGGCAGCTTCCAACTGCTCCTGTGAATCACAGCCACTCTCAGTCCTTGCTAAGGGGAAGACTCAGATGCTTGGGCTCCATTTTCATCCTGTCTGACTGCTGTTTACTGAACACACATTCCCAATCCCCAAGCCTGGAGGCTCAGCATGTGCTGTTCCAGGCAGGTGAAGGTGTAGCAGGAAGGACTGAGTCATGACTGAGTGCCTGTCCACACCCCTGGCCCTCCTTCCACATCAACTCTTAAAACCTCCTGACACTTAGTGGCTATTGCTTTTATGTGGGGCTTACCAAAAGATAGAAATTGAGGGTAGATCTTCTAGAATTACTGAAAAATATAAGGTGGAGAAAGAAGGGAGATATCTAAGAAGTACAATGGCAAATAATGGCTTCCAGACATGGACTGGGCTGGGTATATACCCCAAAGAATTGAAAGAAGGGACTTGCACAGATATGTGTACACCAGTGTTCACAGCAGCATTATTCACAATAGCCAAAAGGTGGAAACAACCCATATGTCCACTGATGGATGAATGAATAACCCAAATGTGGTATATACAAGGAAATCTTGTCACATGCTACAACATGGATGAATCTTGAAGACATGCTTAGTGAAATAAGCCAGTCACAAAAAGTTAAATACCATATGACTCCACTTACATGAGGTGCCCAGAGTAGTCAAATTCATAGAGACAGAAAGTAGATGGTGGTTGCTAAGGGGGCAGGGGGATGGGAAGTTATTTTTTAATGGATACAGTTTCAGTTGGGGAAGATGAAAAAGTTCTCGAGATGGATGGTAGTGATGATGGCAGAGTGTGAATGTACTTAATACCACTGAACTATGCACTTAAAAATGCTTAAAATGGTTAAAATGTTAAATTTTATGCTCTATATACTTTACCACACTTGGAAAAAATTCATATGGATTGGGAAATAAAGGGACAATATTCTAGCCAGTTATGTAAATAGCAGAGATAGGCTCTTCTTTTCTCAAATACTCTTTTTTTTTTTTTTTTTTTTTTGTCCTTTGGCTATTTGCAATGCATTTAAAAAAGGAGTTAGGATTAATACAGATAACTGAGTAATAGCCACTTAATGAGTGGTTCAGGGTATTTCAGCCAGATGGTGTGCTTTGGCAGCTGAACATTGGTCCCTGCAGAAGTGTCATGGTGTAAGCAGGAAATAAAAGTCCCTTGTGTATGCACAAAATAACACTTTATTTAGAGTCCAGGGGAAATCTGCTAATATCCTCTGTTAAGGTCAGAAGACAAAATCGTCCCACTAAGCCCAAAGCTGTCACCAGGTAATTCTTTCTCCTCTAGGCAGACTGCCTCACTTCTAGCTTTCTTTTTCCTAACTTTACTTTCAGATATCATCATGTTTTTCCTCCCAAGTTTTCAAAGCTCTACCACTAGCATTTAATTGATTACTGCCAGTTAATTAAGCTGTATTTATAATGGACCATAGTGCTATGTGTACTGAAAAGTGCTGCACAAGGTTCTTGTTCTCAGGAACTTATAACCTAGAAAGAGTGGGAAAGTCACATGCACATAGAGAGGTAACTAACAATATCGGTGCTGAAGGTGAGATACACACACTCACACGTTATTGATGAACAGAGAAGGGAAGATTTTATAAGGTGGGAAGCATGAGAAGAGATGAGACTTAGGCTAAATTGTGTGTGACATGTAGAAACCATATACTTTGAGTGATGACAGAAGGCTTGATTCCAGCCCAGGATGGTACAACACATGTACTGAAAGTCTGGAGTCTGCATCTCATATTGGAAGGTAAAGAATAGTCTCCCAATTTGGCTGGAAGAAAAAGCACATGCCGAACAGTAGCAGATAAGGTTGGAATTAGGAATTGTTGTCAAAGGATTGTGGGCCTTGAGAACTAAAGACATTATCTCGCAGGAAATGGTTAGCTCTTGGTGGTCTGTTGTTAACTTTTCATTTTGAAAATTATCAAAAGTATGGAAAAGGGAATACAAGTATGAACCCCAATGTATCCACAAACTAGTTTTCATAATTATCAACATTGTGGTCTAATCATCTTTCATTTATTACCCTGCCCACTTCCCTCATCTCATGTAATTTTAAAGCAGATCCAAGACATTAAATAATTTCATCTGTAAATATAAAATATGATATTAATATGATATTAAGGCATCACTGCTAAATTTTTAGACGTGATAATGCTATTTTGGTTTTGCATGTTTATATTTTATAGAGTGCTTACCTTTTAGAGATGCAAATATCTAGGTGAGAGAGAAGGTGCCTTGCATTCTGGTTCTGTCAGTGAGATGGTGAGAATCGGGTAAATCTGGGATGTATTTGGGGAGCAGGGACCATTTTTAGTGGTATTGGGAAGGGACAAATCAATCATGAGTCTCAGATTTTTGGCTTTGAGCAACTGGGAGGATGGCTGTGAGAAGTCAGCAGGGAGGCAGAAAATCAGGAGAGGCGGGCAGAGCTCAGAAGTTCAGTTTTGGCCTTGCTGAGTTTGAGATGGCCATTAGAAACCCAAGTGGAAATGTGAATCCCTGGTTATTCATCCAGCCCTGGCACTCAGGGCAGTTGTGGGACCTTGGGACATACCTTTAGGAGTCATCAGTCCACAGACAGCATTGAAAACCATGGTCTATGATCAGGTCACTAAAGGAGAGAGTAGGTTAAAGAAAAGTAGTCTGTGTTAGAGTTGGAATTTTTCAGAATCTAAAGATGAATGTTAAAAATCATCTGCAGAATCTCTCTAAAGCAAAAAAGGAAAGGGGGTTTTACAGTAACCACATTCAAGCAGTGAATCGGCTTCTGTGTTCTCTTTATCCCGGGGGCGCCTGGAACACGGTTGCCTCCCCTGGGCTGTCCCAGCAACTGCCTGGATGCAGCATGGGACTGGAATTTCAGCTGCAGCCCTCCCTTCGCCTTCCTAAGTGGAGCTGGCATCTAAACCTGGACCTTGTTTTCTGCCCTGCCTCCGAGGGCTACTTGTCAATATTTGATTTCTAGATCACAGGATCCCAAGCCCCAAAGCCCAGCACTTAAAACAAACAGAAGAGGAAGTCAACAAAAACCACTCTTGTGAAACTGTCTACTTTTAGGGCCTTTTCCCTAGTTGGTTTGCTGCTGCAGTTCCCACCCCCAGGAATAGCGCTGCAGAGCTAACTCTGAGCAGCTTTTGTTTGCCTTCCCACTGTGTGGCCCCAAAGGACAATGCCAGGATTTGCAGGCCAGTGGGATCCTAAATGTCAGTGTGAATGCCAGCGGCAAGGTTACTCTTCAGTCTCTTGGCACAATCCTTCCACAGCATTTTTACTTCTCAGGCACGCCCTCACGGGCCCAGCGAAGTTAATTCCTTGACTGCTATCTTGGAGCCTTGATTGTCACTGAGCGGAGGGTTCATGTAATGTAAATGACACAGACAGGGGGACAGAGGTGGGGGGGGAACACATTGCAAATCCTCCCCAATTTAGTAAGTAAATTCAGCGACCTC
This sequence comes from Lemur catta, assembly GCF_020740605.2. Classification (NCBI taxonomy): domain Eukaryota; kingdom Metazoa; phylum Chordata; class Mammalia; order Primates; family Lemuridae; genus Lemur; species Lemur catta. Next base: position 81,373,426 of record NC_059131.1, read on the forward strand.
GCTCTAGAAAAGCAAGTATCTTAGTGACTTGGCAAAGTGGGCACCCAGCCCCTTCTGCCCAAATCCCTGGTGGGTGATACCTGAAATTCATCCTCTCAGCTTAGGATTTTGTTCTCTGCGTAAAGCCAATTGGTGCTGCCATTAGTAAGTGAAACCATGCCTTACTAAAATAAATCCAGGTCCTCCCAAGTTTATTTCTGAAAGGAGACTTTCTGTGGGAGGAGGACGCTGTGCTAAGCTCCTGCAGGGGGGCCCTGCCTGCAGGCTGCCGGATGGCTTGGGGACGGATCCCTGAGAGGTGGGATAGCCTCCTGGTCCTGGTGCCTGGACTCAGAAGTCTGCCTGTCTGGATTGGAGTTCCTGACCCATCACTTAACTGTGTGCACCAACCTCTTTCTGCCTCAATTTCCACATCAGTGGAAGAGGGATATTAATGGTGCCCACCTGCTAGAGCTGCTTGGAGGTTAGAATTTGTAAACCTAGTTAAAGCTCCTAGAGTTGTGTCTGCACATAGTAAACCAGTGTGAGTGTTAGTCGTAACTGTTTGATTATGGCTGTCACTCTCATGCTGGCTCCCAGGGGCGCACTATTTTAAACCCTCTGTTCGAAGTGTGGACAAAATTCTTATTCCTCTCAGCACAGATAAGAAAAGCTGCAACACTCGAAAAATCTTCACTAAGACACAAGGGAGAGCCCAAGGGAATGAGAGCCAAAGGAAACCTGAAGGCTGAGCTCAGGGGAGGGAACCTTCACCACTGGGGCTCAGGCTCCCAACCTTCCCTCCTCAGGCATCCTGGTCCTCCTGGGGATGACCCGCCGTGTGCTTACCCCAGGCTACGTTTTGGTGTTGGCTGCATTTCTGGTCTCTTCTCTGGCGACTGATCCTTATCCTTTGTGCAAGTCCTGACTTCATCCAGGAAGTGACTCTGAGTTCAGAGGATCCAGGGTCAGGTGAGTGAAGCACTCACCTCAGAGCAAAATATAAAGTGGGGGGTGAGGTGGCGGCGGGAGGTGGGGGGAGGGGGCGGGGGGGGTCAGTCATCCAGATAAATAATATTTTGATGCAATATTTTTAAAAAATCAAATGAATGCAAAAAATCCATGAAAAATAAAATATTCCTATTTTCAATACGGACAGGATTTGACCGTGCCACGCTGAGCCGTTGGAGCCTTAGGCAAAATGAATGATGTGCTCCTCTGTATACACGTTTTCATACATTTGTAAATGGCTAACGACTTTAATAAGATTGTTTAAGGGTTTGCTTTTTTCAAGGCCAGGAAGGTAAAATGATAATAAATTCTGTTTGGGGAATAAGTGAAATAGTTACATTTAAAACAATGCTGTGAGTTTTAATAAACCAACTTTTCAAATTTTCAGTATTTTTCTCACTACTTGATTGTTTTAGGGAATAAAAAAGACCCTGAAAAAATACATAAAACCTGTAGATGAGATGCAGTGTCACCCTTTGCCTGACCCACTGGAGATCTGCCTGTGTGCATGGACCCCTTGCCCGGTGTCAACACAGCCAATGGCTCGCCTCACTTAAGCACCTTCTTTTTTTTGAGACAGTGTCTGCTCTGTTGCCCAGGCTAGAGTGCTATGGAATCAACCTAGCCCACAGCAACCTCATCCTGGGCTCAAGCGATCCTCCTGCCTCAGCCTCCCGAGTAGCTGAGACTACAGGCACCCGCCACCATGTCAGGCTAATTTTTTTCTATTTTTAGTTGCCCCGCTAATTTATTTCTATTTTTAGTAGAGACGGGGTCTCGCTCTTGATGAGGCTGCTCTTGAACTCCTGAGCTCAAGCGATCCTCCTGCCTTGGCCTCCCAGAGTGCTAGGATTACAGGGGTGAGCCACCACGCCCCACTTAAGCACCCTTCTTAAGTGGCCCCTGGAGGTCCCGTGTGTCCAACCCAGGCTGCCCCAAGCAGAGTAGCTCCTACCTGAGAATTGGGAAATGAGGGCCAGAGAAGCCAGCCTGTCCCGGGGACATGCTGAGCTGGAAGCTAGGGCACGGCTGTAGCCCCTCATGTACAGAGTCTCAAAGTCAGAGAAAGCAGGCAGATGTGCAGAGGAGAATGGAGACGAGAGGCCGTGTGACCTGGGAGCAGGACTTGGAAACAACTTTTTAGTTCTGGTTATTTCCTTACGAGTAGGCTGAACACCTGGTGTAAGTGGATTTCTTATACCAGCTATTACTTAGAGTAAAAAAAATCCTTTAGGCAAAATTGGTGAATCAAATAGGCTAGTGGAGGCCTAATAACCTGGCCACAACTTGTAAGGCTGTCATCAGCAATGACCACAGAGCCACACAGGCAAGGTATGAGAAGGTCAGAGGTGGAAAATATTAATGGACCCACGAGCAGGTGTGGAGTAACATGGGGCAGTTCCAGGTGGCCATTCCAAGCAACTGCAAGAACCCTCAGGTCTCAGTTTAAACACCACTTCTTCGGTGGTCCTTCCCTGAATCCCAGGCTGAAGTGAGTCACCCCAAAATTATTTAATCAAATATATGGTAAGAATGTTTTAGTATCTGTCTTGCCTGCTAGAATGGAAGCTCCCTGTGGGCAGGGGCCTGCATCTGTTTGCTTACCATTCTACCATCCCCAGGACCTGTACGGTGAGGGGCAATGCCAGCTGTTTAATAAATACTAGCTTACTAATATAGATTAACAAATACTTAGGGTAAGACTGTATCTTACTGTAACATCATGACCCTAAAGCAATCCTATGAGCCACAAATACATGGTTACAAAGGAGTCCCATTCTTCACAAATGCATATTTGTTGTTTGATCTAATAGAACTAATGCTTAAGCAGTACTTATTCTATACCAGTGCTATTAAAAGCACTTACAAAGTTAACATGTTGATCCTTAAAACAGCCCTACGTGGAGAGCCATGCAGAGGTGGCGTTTGAATTGGCTCCTCCAGCCTCAGGGACTATACCACCTCTGTAACTGAAGGCATCAAATGAATGGATGCTGAAACAGAAATCATTAAGTCCCAGTGTCAATAGTCACTCACACCTTATTGTGAATGGAGCGTCTGAGAAATCATAACAGGAGACCAGAAGAGGCTTCGCAGGTCCTGGCACCGAGGTAGGCGTACTGAAGTTGAGGTCGAAGTCAGCTGTGTAGAGAAAGAACACACAGGACTATGCAGATTCAGCGTTAGAGCTGGAGAAGCAGCACCAAGCTTGCTTTTGTGCCCTTCCTTCTGGGAAGCCCCGGGTAGTCAGGTCTGACTGTGACTTTGAGAGCAAGTATCTTCCACAGAGGGGCTGTGGCGAGGCATGACCCACCGCATCTCTGCCCGTGAGTTGCTTATAGGCTGTTGGAGGAGGCAGAAAATAAACGAGAAAATGGACAAACCAGCAGTTATCACACAACAGGAGGGGTCACGGGAAGGAAATGGAGGACGCAAGAACAGAGTGGCCGGGCTGGACTGAGGGGATTTGCTGGCCGAGCAAGGTTGGGAGAAGAGGCGTTTCCCACAGAGGGGGCACCTGCCAGGGTCCTGAGTAGGGAACGTTTGGTGTGGGCTGGAAGCCGAAGAGAGAAGAATGCACCCACTGAACCGTCAGCAGAGGGGCTCAGAGGGAAGAAGGAAGCTCCGCTGGGCTGGGGTCTGTGGACCATGCATTTTGTGCAGTGGGAGGCCCTGGACGATTTTATGCAGCAGAAAGATGCATCTGATTCACATCTTAAAAGGGGAATTGCTGGCCACCGTGTGGAGAATGGACTGGTGGGGGTAGAGGAACAGAAGTGAAGGCAGGACGCCAGGTGGGCGGCTGTAGCCACAGCAAGACTTCACCTGGACCAGCTGATGGCTGGGAGTTTGTGTTGGTGTTAGCATCCCCAGTTCTTACTGATGGAGTGGACAGAGGAAGTTTAGGAACAGAATCAGGAACAAATCCTAGTTATGTTTTCAAAACAAGTCCCTGTCCTTCAGAGACATGCACTGAAGTATATTTGGATGAAATGATGCAATGTCTGGATGGGCGGGAGGAGAGGGTGAAGGTCTTGATGAAATAAAGATTGGCTCTGTGTTGATGATCCCTGAAGCCTGGTGATGCTGTGTGAGTTCATTGTACTATTTACCTTCTCCTTTTGTATATGAATAACATTTTCACAAAAAGAAGGAGCTAATGTTTATATTACACTTGGTCCTGCCAGATACCATTCTGAAGCAAGATTCACAAAAGGCGGTGATATAAACGGAAATAATTGCAAAGCTAGAGTACTTTGACTAACTCCATGCCTCAGGTCCTGCATACTAAATGAATGAAGCTTCAGTGGAATCTTCTGATGTAAGGTGTGTGTTCCTGAAAATGGTGCTTTAAATATATTACAGGAATTTAGTATTTAAAGGTATTATAGATTATATACCTTCCTAAAGTGAAGAATATTTTTTATAAAGCATCTGATTACTTCCTTATTTATCTATTTTGAAAGACAAATGAAAGTTTCAAGTTTTGAAAGTTTCAAGTTTTTTCTATCTTCCATTTTCTTAGGATCCGATTTCTGGAACACAACTTTTCTTTAAGAAAGTTTTCACCTTCATGTGTTTAAGGGAAAAGGGTGCTACTTATGCAAAGATGAAGCTTGGAAAGGTGTCACAATGATGTCAGCCCATTGCAGGCCATGCCCCTCCCACCAGCACGTTTTACTAGATGCTGAAATGATAATTCTAGGATGCAACCACTTGTTGCAAAACAATTGTGACATCTTAGGGCAGGGCTGTGATGATTTTAAAGGTTCCCAGAATAGTCTTTCTTCTGGATATTCCCTGTGGGACAATGACGTGTGTGACTTTGGTTTTTCAATTGATTCACAAATATTTGCACTCATTTGTATTTTGTGGGAAACGGAAGTCACTGAAATTCATAAGTCATCACAATACATTCTGGTGAGGTAACAGCACACGCACCACGAGTCAGTTTTGAGAAACAGAGCTTATGTTACATAGATAGGAATTTAATCTGGGGAATTAGGAGTAAAGTTGGGAGCTGACAGAGCAAACAGTGGAATGCAAGGCCTCCCAGCGGGTAGCCATTGCGGGAAGCCAGGGCTCTCGGAGCAGAGAGGGAGACAGGAGGTGCAGCCAGCCGGGCATCCAAAGCCAGGCCCACCTGTGTGAGCTGGAGCCAGGACTGTGGGGGAGGAGCTGCCCAGGCGGAAGGAGGCACAGAGGAGAGACAGCTGGGGGTGCTGCCAGCACAGGGAGGGGTCCCCTGCTCCTAATCCTTCCTGCCAATCTCTTGCCAGTGTTGCCACCCAACCAGGTTCATTTGCCGGCTGTCCAAGAAGCAGCCAATACGCTGAGTCAGCAGGGTTTACAAGGTGGAGAAAGAGTCTTTATGACACATAGCACTAAGCGGGAAGATGAGAGAAGTTTCTCAAATCCGCTTCCCCGAGAATTTGAGAGACAGGGTTTTTCAGGATAGTTTAGCAGGCATGGGATTAGGTAATTGGGGCAGAATTATAGAGGTGTGGAAATCATCTCCCTGTGTTGCTCCAGTCCCTGGGGTCACAATTCCAGTTGAGTCAGGTGCTTGGTCTGGGCCACTGCTCTGGGTGGGCCAGTGGATTCCCTGGAATGCGGGGCCTGGAAGATATCTTGAAAACTACCTTTAGGTTCTGAAAAGGCGATGTTATCTACAGAGAAAGTTAAGAATTTTTATGGATACCAGCTATGGGGAGAAAGTTAAGAATCTTTATGACCACCAGCTACCTCTGGAGTGGCAATTACAGGGGGACAGTTAACTAATTGTTATCATTATTTTTAGCTAGGCCTGTGGATGGATTATTTTTAGCTAGGCCCTTGCCACAGTTCTCGCCTTGCACCCCATTACTGAAGGGCGGTTTCACCAGTGCCTACTACAGGCCAGCCTAGCTGGAGGCTGGCAGGGGAGTGTGGGAAGTGCAGTCTGCAGGGACAATCCCAGTGTTGGAGAGCAGACAGAGGAGGGCGGGAGGTCCCTGAGTGTGGTGGTAAACAGCCGGCACAAGCACATCTTTGCCACCAGTGCTCGTTCTCATGGTTCTATACACATGAGAACCAGGACCACCTCTCCTTCATGCACCCTTGCCCCCAAAATGGGCTGACACAAACCCCAGCAATCCCCGATCCCTCTCAAAGTCCAGGATCGGCAGTGAGACACAGCCCTGCTGTGGGAGTGCGTGTTGCTTCAGGTGGCTGCCATCCTGTGGACTGCATGCGTTAAGTGCCACCAGTTCTCATCTGACATACCAGGCAGCAGGTTTGAGATTTTAAAATTAATGTTATTTATTATATTTTATATTCTATTTTATTTATTTTACTGTTTAAAACAACTACAGTTCTCATTTCTGTAACTGTCGTGAGGTCAATATCACTTTTTTTTCCTCACCTCCCATTCCAAGTTTCCTTTGGTGGTTGGAGTCTTTACCTGGCAGGATGATACAAGCCTTTTCTTCTGAGTAGTTTGAGTCTTCAGTGGTCCTGCCTTTAGCGGGCAGCTGTAGTTTCCCATTGGCGTTTACTTTTGGACATGACAGTACTAAGTGGGGCCCACTAAATCCCCTGGGTACCAAACCTGGTCCTCTTCCATCCCCAGTGTCCAGTGCCAACCCTGTGTCCCCTTGGAGATTAGGACGTTTTACCCAGCCAGCTCAGTCACTCCCCTTCTCTCTCTGCCTGTTGACTCTGGTATGAAATCAGGTCTCAGCATGCAAGTCAGTGGGAATGTTGTTGCTTCCTCTGACAAAGTGTTTTCCCCTTGGCAACCAAGACCTCTGCACCTCCAGAAATCAGGTTTCCAAAGGTGGGAGGGGGTTATTAGGTAATAGTGGAGGATTCACTGCCATTCCCACTCTTTGATTCCTGGACCTGTGACTTCCTTCTGTGGAAGAAATCACACCACATATTGCTCCCTGGCTCAAAGCATCTGATAGGCCAGTACCCCAAGCTTGTCTCCCAGCCATCTCCATAACTGAGTATATATGTATATATAAGACAAGACTCAAGCAGGTCCAGAAGGTACAAGCATTGAGTGGGTGAACCAGAGTCCCATGACACCTACTCCTGCTGCGTTGCTCTCCCAAACTCAAGGCCCTGTGGAAGCTCCTTATAACCATACATGGGGAGTGTGAAAACTTGGGTCAGGTTTACAGATAGATCAACACAACATGTTGGCACCAACAAGAAATGGACTGCTGTTGCATTAAGCACCTCTCAAGGGTGGCCCTGAAGGATGGTGGTGAAGGGAAATCTTCCCAGCAGGCAAAACTTTGACTGCTTTGCCTAAAAGGAGAGATAGTCAGAGGGGAGGATCCACACTGATCATAGGTAATGGCTAATGATATGGCTGCTTGGATGGGGACTTAGAACACAATTGGAAAATATAGGACAGGGAGGTCTGGGAACGCATCTGAGCTCTCAGAGTAGACAGAGCATGATGATGTCTGTGTCCTATGTGATTGTTTTCCAGTGGCATTCATGGGAGAGGAGACTTTCAGAATTCAGGTGCACAAGATGACAGTAATGGTGAATATATTACCTCCCTTCTATCCCCAGCTTGCCCACTGGCACGTATGCAAAGTGGCCATGGCAACAGGGATGAAGGCTGTACATGAGCTCAGCAACACAGGCCACCCCTCACCAAGGCTGATCTGACTGTTGCCACTGCTGGGCGCCACCCTGCACTGGCAGAAGCCAACACTTCTTCCCCAACATGGCACCTTTTCCAAGAGGGGGGTGGTGAGCAGCCATCTCCATGGCAGTAAGTGGATGACATTAGATGTCCTTCCATCATGGAAAACGAGGCAATTTGTCCTCACTACAACAGACAACTATTCTGGCTGTGGATTTGTCTTCCCTGCCTGCAAGGCTTCTGCCGGCCCCACCATCCATAGACTTAATGTTTTATGTGCCATCACCGTTGCCTGAAAGACCTTGCTCTGGCGAAGGGCCTCTTACACACCAAAGGAATTAAGGTGTTTTGCACCTGGTGGAGCAGTCCTGCTGCACCTACACAGCCAGGCAGCCTGGGGGTCAGACAGCAACCGGCTCCTGGCGGCAATTTGAGCATCTGGTGTCCTGTGGTCAAGCTTCCAGTCTCTGCCAGAGCCCAGCAGGAAGCCAGAGTGGCATAATTACAGTCATCGATAGGACATGGTGTAGATTTGCTCTGACTGGTAGAACATAACAATGTTTTCGTTTTCCAGAGATTAGTGTCAACATACATTTAGTGCTGAATAAGTCCCCAAAGTCTTGGTATTTCCCTTTCCCAAATACAGTCACCCTGGCAAATGGTTTCAGGTTCCTTAGGGGAGGGCTTGGAGGAAGAGCTATAGAATATTGTATTTCTGACAGAACTCAAGATTCTTTCCTAAGGAGACCTGGCTTCCTCTCCCACAAAGGGCCAGTGCCCTGTGAGCTCACAAAGATCTGGGAACTGACAGAGAAATAACTGCCTTTTGTGGTTACTCAAGTCAGTGTCTGCTGACTAGACCTAGAATTTCTCTGCTTATATCGATTAGTGCTATAGGAGGGCGTCCGTTTGTTCCATTTCAGAGGTAACTGTGATCCCTGTCATTTAGCTGGCTTTCTCACATTCCTAAGTTTTTGAACTCCTTCATTGACATTAAGCCAGAGAGATTCTGGCCTCCCTGTTTTGTTACATGTAGTCCGCTGTTGGGCCTCGCGTTCAGTCTGTCCACCAGCCAGACCATCAGGGCTGCTTTCAGGTGGCACATTATATGCGGAGTCTTGGATAATAGTGTCCATCTCAATAAATGTAATCTAGTCCAATATCATATTCCATCTCGAGTTCTTGTGGACATACACAGCAAAATTGTGCAGTCGTTTTGGTGTGTAAGCCATCTCCTCTAGGAACAGACCCCAGGATGCAAGTATCTGACTCTGTGCATCTGGAAGTAACGAGCAGGGGTGATGCTATGTCTTCAGGAAAATAGGTGCATCCTTGTAAGGCAATTATCCCAGGTGAGGTCTTTGAGCAATGAATGGCGAGTGGCCTCAGACAGTGTGGAAGAGGATGTTTCTGCTGGTTTGGATGTCTTGGTGGATTTGGAGTTCAGGGTTCTCAGATTCTTACAAATCCATCCAAATGTCTCCATCTCAACCTCAAGGTCCCATTCCCCCTACTAAAAATGCTATAACCTTACCATAAGAGACCTGACAGAGCTGAAGGTTGAACTTACCTTGCAGTTCGAAAGCCTGCAAAACTAGATTTTGTGTCTCTGCTTGTGATACTGAGATAAGAAATTCTGTTAGCATCACTACCACCATGGCAGTTCTCAGGTTCAAGCCATGCCTTGACCTGAGCTAAGAGTTTAAGGCCCTGAGCTTAGCTTTTCTTTTTCCTTGTGAGCTCTTTGTGTCCCAAAGCCTTGCTTTCCACTGGCCCTTCACTGTGAGCAAGCAGAGATGACAGCTTAAGCCTTTGTGATGTCATAGAATTGATAGAGCTCATCACTGCTCAAGTAGCTAAGCAATCCCAGAATTCCTGGGATCACTTCTGGGATCAAGAGGTATGTCAGTCAGGGCAGGGAATGCTTTGAGACAGAGAGATGAGTTTCTGGTGTGGAAATGGGTTGCAGAGTCTTTACTTGCCAAGTTACTGGCTGTGTAATCTTGGAATGTTGCGTGATCTCCTCAGGGCGTTCTCATTTCTAAAGGGCAGGTGATTGTGTTTCCCTGTCACACCACATCCTGCCATGTGGACACAAACCATGTTTCTCCGCTCCCCCTGCTTCCATTCAGAATTCTCTGGAACCAGGGGGATGTCAGACCATGGCTGATGGATGGCAGGCCGAGAAGTCTCTGTCCAGATAGAAAAACTGGTTAAGCAATCCAGTCTCATTTGCGAATTAGAATGGATAAGGCCTGCAAGCTCCTTGGGTTTGGGAAAGTTTTGGGGCCATGGATGAGCTGAAGAAGAAGCAAAGGTGACTTACTCACAGGAGGAGAAGGTTGGAGAAGAGAAGAGCAAACTGGGAGGGGAAGGGACCAGAGCACAGGAGCAGAGAGTAAGGCCTCCTTGGAGGGTTATCCCCCACCTTGGGGCCCCTTCATCTTTATTCAAAAACAGAAATAACAAAACAAAACCCTCCCTTTCACTTGTACTGTTTGTGTGTTCTCTTTCCTTTAAATCCAAAAGATCCTGCCCTGGGAACAAAAAGGACATATCTGGTACATTGTTGTGAGTATTAAATGAGGCAGTTTGTATGAAAGCCTGGTGTACTGGGGGGAAAAAAACAAATGAAAAACTTGTTTTCGGAATCAGATGGCTTAGGGTTCCAATTCTGGGTCTACTACTTATAATTAGCCTGGTCTTGGGCAGCTTCACCTCCCTGTGACTCAGTTTCCTCAATTATAAAATGAAGGTAATAGTTCCATTTGGAATGGCCTTCCAGATTTGTCAATTTTGATTTGTGAACTCCCAACCATTTTTCAAAGTCTAATTCAAATGACATTTCTACAAATTCTAAGTCCCTAAGGGGAGCCTCAGCAGACTGATCCTATTCTGTCCCTATAATACTGATTTATGCACCTGCCTTATCTCTGCTACCACTCCATGAGCATCTGCAATCAAGGGCCATGTCCAATCACCCTTTATCCCAATGGGACATGGCAGAGAGCCTCTCAGAGAGCAGGTGCTGGATTAATGTTTCTTCAATGTGTGGAGCATATACTGTCCATTTTTGCCACATTCTTTTAATTTACAACTCCTTTTCTGAAGAGTAAAATTCCAAAGGAAGTCCAGATTGACTTCAGGTACTTATCATATACAATAATTTCTGAAATGTATCCCATGTGATTGTTAGCAATTATAAAAATAATTTTCCCTTTCACATTAACGAATGTCTTGTGAGTGTTCTGACTTCTTCAACTAAAATTTTAGTGAATGCGAATAAGGCCTCAAGAAGAGAAAGAGACAAAGCATGGTCTACTATGATCGTGTTAAGATAATGGAAAGAATTTGGAAAAAGTAGGATGATTCATAGGAGAAATCAAGATCCCCCAAAGGAGAAGAGAAAAAATGCAGATGGTAAAAATTAACTACAGGATGGGGAGGATGTTTTAACCTATTATTTCAACAGTGGAGCCAAGAAGACCCACATGATTGGAAAGATGATGTCATTTCAGGTAAATTAGAAACAACTTCTGGATTTCCAGAATTCATGAATGGCCCTAACCTAGACGTCACCTGCATGCGGAATGGTTAATGAGCATGCTCTGCTGGGGACATGCAGACATCCCTGCATTTCAACATGCCAGACAGCTGCTTGTTAAGCAGAACTGGGACACTCCCAACAATGTTCTCTGCATTCCCATAGGAAGAAAATTGTAAAAGTGTGCTGACTGAAGTCCAACTTAAAATAAATATTTAAATTGGTTATACATTCCTGTTCAGTTGAGTTTCACCATGAATACGACTGGTGTCTTTACTAAGGGTGAGGAAGGAGCAGTAAATCCCTCGAAGGGAATTGAATTGACTGAAAGCTCCAAAGACATCTATTCGTTGAGTTTGTCATTAGTTAGTTATTTGTTGTGGAGATCTCACCTCAAGTTCATAACACTGAATTAGCTCATGGTATCTAAGCTGAGTCTCACTTTTTTACTCAATATAATGATTTCATTGTCAATAGACATAAATCAGAATCACAGTATTTTCTTTATTTAAACAGACCACCATCATATCTAGAGATAAGAAAGATCCTTTTACAATAAGGTTGAGTCATAGTGGAAGGAGCTTATTAAAGCCATTCAAAGATTGACAAATGACATCAGTGATAGCCCAAGAAGGAAATTAGATAACAAAATCACATAAGCTCAAATAGTACCCTGGTGGCCTTGGCTCAATGGGAGCTCTGTCTTCTGATGGGGAGTGTGCTGGGATTTACCCAGACTGCAGTGAGTATGGTCAGGGCTAACAGCACGGGGTGGGACAGATGGCGGGCTGGGGGTGGGGTGGGACAGCCTCTGCAGCAGGTGCTGAGCAGAAAGAAGGTTTTGTCTGGCAGACACATTGTCTGTCCAGGGCCAGAGCAGAAGGGGCCCCCAGATGAGGTTGTAGGGCTCATGTGAGGGGAAGCACAGGGACCAGGAACCTTGAATGAGGGGCTGTCTGCAGGCCCCAGTGCTCCATACCTAGGAGGACAATGACAGCACAGCACAGCTCTAGTCTGGAGAGCTGAGGTTCTGAGCAGATTAGGTGAACAGGGCACTCAGGCCAGACCACAGCCCAGGAATGAGAATTGGGGCCCCAGGCGGGACTGAGTCTCAGGCACAAGCAGAGACCCTGATGGCGAAACTGGGGCACAAGACGGGGGTCCAGATTGGGCAGCAGGAGCTTAGCCCTTGTCTCAGGCCGGGATTGGTTCCAGAAAACCAAAGAGAGGAAGAGCTGAGCCTACAGGGAGGGATCGAGTCGCTGCCAGGCAGGGAACAGAGGGGGAGCTGAGGGGCGTTCACGGCCGGGCTGACAGGGGCCTGAGCAGAAAAATGCTGGTTCTGGTTCTGCCACCAAATGATCTCAGACAAATCTCTTGGAACCTCATTTTCCTCTTCTGAAAAAGAGTGGTGGTAACACCAGCACCTCCTAACAGTCTGGGTTGAGGTCTCAATTCCCTTCCCTGACTCCTTGCCGTCCGCCTGGCCCTTACATGTAGAGAAAGTGCTAGTTTAGTGTCTGTTTTTAGCTCAATTCTCTCATTCTGTGCTTTCTACCTGGGTTCCCTCTACTCCCACAGCCTTGATCTCTGTCTGGACCTCATTGTACTAGGTAGGCCTCCTTACGTCAGTTAGGGCTGGCTTATCTGCTGTAACAGAGATTTGATAACTAGATAATGGCCTAATACAATGAAAATGTATTTCTTGCTCAGGTGAACAGCCCAAGGCCATGCTAGGTGGGCAGAGGAACTCTATTCCATGCAGTCCTTCAGGGACCCAGGTTTATGGAAGTTTTGACACCTTCAACATGTACCTTCATGGTTCTCCTGCCAAGCTAGTGGAAGGGGAAGGGGCATGCGAGAGCATGGGTAGAAAGTTTTAAGGGCCAGGAATGGAAGTGGCACATGCTTTCACATATATTCCACTGCCTAGATCAGTCACCTGGCCACACCTAGCTGCAGGGAAGGCTGAGAAAGGTAGACAGCGGATGAGCCCAGAAAGTGGAGGACACAGGCCATGGTGAGTAGCTAGAATCTGCCACATTCGTCTTTGATTCCCAACTACCTTCAGCATGTATCCCTTGGATGACCCAGAGGAATCTCAAACTAAACCTGTTCACAGTCAAACTCATTAATGCCCCCAGTAACACCTGCTCCTTCTACTCTATTCCTTCCTCTGTTAATGGAATTATCACCCACTCAGATGCCCAGCTACAAGCTTTGAGTAAACTTGACTTCTCCTTCCCCGCATCCAACTTTCAGTAAGTTTTGGTGATGGCCATAAAGATGCACAGCTCGTGTCCCCTGCTGTGGGGACCATAACTGATTGAAGGCCCCAGCTGCTGCCCTTCAGGGTCTGTGTCTGCACCTGCTCTGAGACCACCCTTTCCCACCCATGACTGAGCACACACCCCATTCCTGCAAGATGCAGGACTCCCTCTGAGGGAGGCTGTCTTGGATCCATGCTGAGCGTGAGCCTCTCCTCCCTGTCCTTCCTTTCCTCTCCTTCACTGAGGTCAGGCCTGCCTTGTGATCTGTGGGCGGTGGCTACGTTCTCTGCCTCCCCCTTTGTCTTTCACAGGTGTTCCCCTCAGCACATCTCTTGCAAACCAGGCTACCGTGTTGGCACCTCCTCAGAGGAGTTGACCTAAAGCAATTTTCAAGTTGTCCTCTCTTTTCTATTTCCACTGCCTTCTCCCTTGTACCATTGCCCTAGTGCCCTAGTGGTCTCCCAGCCTCCAATCTAGTTCTCAGATAGGACATCTATACTGTCACAATATAGATATTAACATGTCACTCCCCTGATCAAAAGCCTTCAATCGCTTCCACCTGCCAATTTCTTGGAACATCATTCAGAACCTTCACAGTCTCTGCTCAGCCTCACGCCACCCATTGTCCTTCCCTCTCCCACACCTGGATCACTTGCTTCCCCCTGAAGGTACAGTGTTTCCACTTTGGGCTCCTCCCTCTACCAGAATGGCTTCCACGCATTTCTCATTCTGTCAAAGTCCTGTCCGTACAAGTTCATTAGAACCAGCTCAAACCCTCCTTAATCCTCAAAGACCTATTCCTTCCCTTTTCTGGGCTTTCTCAGCACTGTGCACAATCTCTTTATCTTGCATACCTTTATTTAAGTGTATGTTTATCTCCTCCACTAGCTGAGGAGACTCGAAGGCAAGGATGGTGCTTGTTTCATTCATCCATTCCTTCCCCAGTTAATTATTGAGTACCTACTATGCCCCAGTTCCTGTTCTGGGTGCTGGAGGTGGGTCAACAAAACAGGTAAAAATCCGTGCTCCCATGGGCTTCTTTCTAGTACATACCCAGTGTTGACTAGTGCTCTTGCATGTAGCAAGTACCTCACAGTTTGCTAAATAACTGAGAAGGAGATCATCATTTTAAATCCCCTACAGATGAAATATAGAGCTAATGGCAATGCTGAAACTCACAACTATATTAGGAGGACAAAATGGAATTATGGCTGGAATGTCTGTGGAAATTGCAGAAGAACTACACAAACGGAAGTGAATTTAGCTCAAATAAAGCCAGGAACACTTGAGGCAAAAGGTGTGAAGATTGATAGAACATCCAAATTAAAGGGAACAGCCTCTGTGTTGAAGCTAACGAGAATCCACATGTCAGCAAAGAGACCAGACGTGTCTAGGAATCATTTCCAGAAATAACCCCTCCTCCAGTTGGCTTTGAGTGAGATGCTGTAATGAGACTGAGATGCCTCCCAAATGTCACTGGGTAGCAGCCAACCAACGCACAGTTATGGCCTCAGAGCTGGAAGGCGCTTGGGGTGAAAAACTCCCCAGAGACAGCCCTTCATCCTCTTCTGCCTGGACACTGCCAAAGTGAGCAGATTACTCTTCTGTAAAGCAGACTTCTTTGTTCTGTTGTTGGGCAGTGCTAATTACATTTATTCCTCTTCTAATACATCTTGGTTTTTACCCATCCTTCCTATTGAACAAGATCTTTTTGCTTCATAGCAAAATCCCTTCACTGTATTTCTGTAAAAATCATGCATGTGTTATGGAAATTTAAGCATTAATACAAAGAAAAATTTAAATCACCTCAACCCCTACCATCCAGAAAGAACCTTTATGAATGTATGGTGAACATTCTTACAAAAATCTCTCAGTGCATACATAAACATGGAGCTGGAGAAAAATAACTGTACAAAAATGAGATATCACAATCCTACTTTTTAGTTTTAACATTATTACTAAAAAACTTTATATTGAAGTACAGCATACATACAGAAAAGGGAACAAATCAAAACTGGAAATGCAATAATTATCACAAAATGAATACATCTGTGTAACCTCCACTTAGGTCAAGAAATAGAACATTATCAGCATCCCACAAGCTCCCCTCCTCTCCTGCACAAAAGTCCTAATCACTATTCTCTCCTTTTTCCCCAATACCACTGCCCAGACTTCTTTTTTTTTTTTTTTTTGAGGCAGAGTCCTGCTCTGTCACCCTGGCTAGAGTGCTGTGGCGTCAGCCTAGCTCACAGCAACCTCAAAGTCCTGGGCTCAAGCAATCCTACTGCCTCAGCCTCCCGAGTAGCTGGGACTACAGGCATGCGCCACCATGCCCGGCTAATTTTTTCTATATATTTTATAGTTGTACAGCTAATTTCTTTCTATTTTTTTAGTGGAGAAGGGGTCTCGCTCTTGCTCAGGCTGGTCTTGAACTCCTGAGCTCAAATGATCCTCCTGCCTCTGCCTCCCAAATGCTAGGATTACAGGCATGAGCCACCGTGCCCAGCCTAGACTTCTAACAGCATAGATTCGTTTTACCTTTTTGTTTTCACTTTTTATAAAGAGGAATTAGATGTTTTTTCTGGCTTCTTTGGTTTAAAATTATGTTTGTAAGTATGTTTGTAAGATGTGTTGACAATGCCTCGCTTATCTATTCATTCTCATTCCCGTGTTGTATTCCACTGTCTCCACAGTTGACCTATGTGTTCAACCATCATGGATATCTGGGTTATTTCAGTTTGGGGCTATTATAAGTGATGCTCTTATGGACATTCCTGTTCATGTTTTGGTATACATACGTACACATTTTTGTTAGGAATTACCCAGGAGTAGAATGTTGGATCATAGAACATGCACACACTCAACTTTAATCAGAAAAAGCCCAACAGTCTTCCAAGGTAGTTGTACCAATTTACCCTGCTCTAACAGTGTATGTGAGTTCCAGGGATCCCCCAGTGTTGTCTACATGTGAAATTGTCAGGTTTCCCCCCTTCATTTTAGCTCTTCTGGGTGTGATGCTCATTGTGGTTTTAATTTTCATTTCTCTGAAGACCAATGAGGTCAACCCCTTTTCCTTGTCTTTGTTAGCCAATTGGGATAACTTTTTGTGAAGTACCTGTTGAAGTCTTTTGCCAAATTTTTTTCTACTGGTTTTGTCTGCCTTTTCTCACTGGTTAGTTAGGATTATGTTGCAAATTCCTTTTCATAGCCTCTGGCTTTTCCTTTAACTCTTTTAGTGCTGTTTCTTGATGACAGCTTTTTATTTTATGGTTAGTGCATATATCCTATTCTAAACAATAAATATTGAGTGTAATTTTGCTTGAGTTTAACAGAAAAAAAGCTGAAGTAAAATTGAAGGAAATGTTGCATTTCAGATAAATGTTTCCTCACCATAAAAAACACTAGTTTCTAAAATAACCTGATACAATTAATGAAAGGGTTTGTGTAAAACATGAATAGGAAGCAGTTATTTTGAAATGTGTTTTCATTTCACATAGTGCCTACTAACTCCTTGTTATGAATAAGATTAACATTCTTACATTTCCTCTTCCCTCCTCTCTCCTAGCCTCCTGAGTTTGCTAGCTTTACACTGTCAAGGTTTGCATTTTATTCTGAAACCACAATTTCTACCATAGTCTGGGCCTAACTCTGTTTACAGGGCGTCATTTCTCTTCACCAATCTTTTCCCCACGGCTTCTCCCTCCCTTCGCTTCTCAATTTGCTTCATCTCTTGGGTGGCTAGACTTCATTTTCAAGTACGTTTTAAAGGGTCCTTGGGAGCCGTTTCCCTCTAATCCCAGAGAATGTTTGAGGGACAAGCTGGCAAGGTAGGAAGTACCTGGGCAGGGCCGTGTGTGAGGTTGTCACTATGCCTCCTGTGACAACTGAGGAAGCAGCCCTCTGGCTTACAAGTCCTGTGAGTCTGAGTTAATTTCCCCCTGACACCTCCCTTCTTGGTGCACTGATAACACCTGTTCCGGACTCTGCAGAGGGCAAGGCTAGACCCTGAGAGGAGACAGAAACCCTGGAACCTGGGGCTTTCCTTCCTTATCCTCCTTGCCTGCCTCTCTCTGCTGAGGGTGGGTCTGCTTGACAGTCGTGAGTCGAACAATCCCAGGCGGCCCTGGCCTGAGGGCCCCACCATTCCCCACCCCTGGGTGCCTCTGGGAGGACTCTGGAGAGCTGTTTGTTAGGTTTCACTTCCAAATGGCCTGTCTGGTTCCCATAGGAACAGAGGGGTGAGTGGGTCACTATGATCCTGTGGCCAATGAGGAAGACTGGACTTAGGTACCCAAGTCATCCATGCAGTTATTCTTTCAACACGCATTGACATACAAGGTGCTCCTCGTGTGTAAGAGCTGTCGCAGTCTTGCTTTCTGTGTGCAGGCTCATGAGAAGTCTTTTCCAACAAGCTGGCAGGACCAGAGCCAAATAACTGCAGGTAGCCCTTCCTGGCCCCTCCCAGAGGCCTGAGCCCACTTACTGGGGCCCTTGCCTTGCATCCTACTTCCACCCACAGGGCCTGGGGGTGTGGGCGAAAATGGGAGCCAGGCTCTTCCTTAGCATCTTCGCCCATTAAAGGGCAGCCTTTCCCTCAACATCCTCCACCTCCACACTGGATGATGTGCTCTGGGCCCTTCCTCACCACCCACTAAGTGAGTAACTTTGCTGAATGCAACGTAATTGTCCTGAAAGCAGAAGCAGGGAATCCCGCTGTGTCTGATGGCAGGCAGACACATCGAACACACCCATTCCCCAGGGGTGGGCTGTTCAGTGCTGTCAAGCAAATTTCTACCTCTTCAGCACTTCAGGGCGGAAGAGTTGGTTTTGCCCTGAGTGCAGAGATGATCTCAGAGCAGACGCGGGAGGCAGGTCACCACAGGCCCGGGAAACGCCAGCTGGGGGAGGGGCCCTGAACTTCCTGGGGGAAGGAGAGTAGGCGTTTTTTTTCTCCCCAAAATAAGGAGGCAAGCAAGATACTACCAATGCAAGTACTTTGCAAACTCTGAGGCAGGCAAGACAGCATGATGTGTTAGTTCCTGCAAGTTTCAATCCTTTTGTGAGCTCTGGGCAAGAATACACACTTAGACTTTATTCGTGAGAGACAGAAATGGCTTTGCTTTCTCTTTGGTGTCTGTCTTTCTGTCTCTATCTGTTCATCCATCCATCTATCTGTCATCTACTTCAGGTCACAGCCTCACTTGTAAAGGCAGATCGAGCCATCCTTGTGGGAGATTTGATTTGAGAAAAACATGTGGTTGTCTTTTTCAGAAGATATTATAGGATGTCATCTAGGAGATTTTCCACCCCTGCCCCACTCCACGCTCAATGGGGACTAATTCCCTATTTTTGGAGGCTTGGCCTGGCTCTGCACATGGCCCTTTGCTCTGGTGGCTTTGGCTGGAGCTCATCTCCTTGGCACTTCCTCCTGTCCCCTCCTGCAGGCGTTTGCGTGGGCGTTGCCCCCTCAGGGCACTTTCCCCAACTCCCCAGGCAGGGTCCGAAGTGCCTCCTCTCACCTTGCTCACGGGACAGCCAGGCACCCCTTCAGATCTGGGCAGGACCCACCCCGATCCCATTACCCAGCTGCCCAGACTGGAGCCAGCACCCTGCCAAGGACTTCTCTGAATTTGGGGGGCAGGGGCTTGCGTGATCAAGGTCACCTTTGTGCCAATTTTCCCCCTTGGCCAAACTGTTCTTTCTTTTGTATCCACAGCTATATCTTTACCTCTGCCCTGGCGTCAGCCAACAGGAGTCAGAGCTCCTCATTGATCACTCCTTCCCTGGTAACTGTAAACAGAATTCTGCTGGGAGCCCAGAATGTTTATTGAAGCTTTACAGGTCACTGGAGGTGCTTTGAAAAGTAAAACACTTAAAATCCACGTCACTCTTCAGAGGGTGCTCTAGCCAGCATTTCCCACAGCCGGCCACCTGTCCAAGTCCTGCCTTCTCTTCCCCTGTCCTTCAGGAACTCCAAGCCCCAACCCTTCTCTCTGACAACATCCATGCCCTGTGTGTCCAAATGCCATGACCCAGAAGTTTATCAAGCTTATTTTCCTGAATAAAGCCGGTGCTCTCCTGATAAAGAACTCTGGCATCAACTGTTCAGATGAGACAGTTTTTCCCTTACATTAGCATCTTCCATACTGTAGTACAATCATTTGTTTCATTATCTCACTCTTAAGCAGGCTGGACTCTCACTGAAGGCAGAGGCCTATGTTTGGGTCTGTGTATTCCCAGTACCTGGCAAGGAGACTGGCAGGCTCTCACATGTCACCAGAGCACACAACTGGGACCCAAGGAGGGGAGTAAAACTAGCCATTGGGCGACGAAACAGGCGATCCAGCAGCCATGGTTCCAGTAGCCCGAGGGTCGCACCAGCCAGCCTGTTGCTAGGAGATGATGGGCTTTCAGGAGGGATGTACAGTGTTGCTTAGCAACATCTTTCCACGGCCCTATCACTCAGAACAGACAGGACCAAACAATTCTTATGGCAAGGGTCTTTTGAACTATTTTATCTAAAAATAGGTAAGATCTTTCCTTCAATCTCAGCTCAGAATACATAATTTTTTAAAGAAACCACAAGAGCAAAAAAATGTTGAGGATTCCAAATACTGACACCGGAGAATCTACTTTGTCAGAAGGCTAAATGTGAATCAGAGGGATGCCAGGAGGATTTCCAAGAGCCCACAGCCTGCCTTCTGTTCCCTGGAAGGACAAATTCAGTGAGCTGTGATGCCACTGGGCTTGCATACCCCCCCCCACCCCAAATCTCTCCTGCAGGCTCAGAGAGAGAACTCGCTAGCTTGGCACAGCTAGGAGTCTCCAAATCCAGCTGGTCGTCAAGGATAGAAATGCCTTCTTGATGTGGCTGACATTTTTCTAACTAGTTTAGACCAGGAAGAACATTCAGATTTATTGTCCATCTGTAACCTAGAAAACCCTTGTGTGAACTTAAGTTCCTTGAAACATTTGCATTGAAAAGGCCACATAGGAGTCAAAGGATTGATAAGGAAAACCCCCATTTATTACTTGGCACAGCAGCCACCTGAGACTCCCACCCCTCACGGAAGACCTGCATCAGCATAATACTAACCTAACACCTGGACCATCAACTAATCTATTACCTGGCACATCAGCATAACACTAAACCTATCACCTGGCCCATCAACTACTCTATTACCTGGTGCATCAGCATAACACTAAACCTATTACCTGGTGCATCAACTACTCTATTACCTGGTGCATCAGCATAATACTAACCTATTACCTGGTGCATCAACTACCCTATTACCTGGTGCATCAACATAATACTAACCTATTACCTGACACATCAACTAACTTATTACCTGGCAGGCATTAGTCACCTGAGACTCCACCCCTCGGATTACCCCAACTTGATAAAAGTTGGAAAAATTGGGTAGACGGGGCTCAGAATTTGGTGGCGAGACCCTCTGAGCGCGCTGGCGAATAAACCTTGATTCTCCGACTTTCTGTGCGGTTTATCCTCGGGACCACTCACTGTAACACTTGCTAGGATCACAGATAACTGGCCAGATTTCCCTCCCTGTGTGCCAGAGAATGCGAAGCATACACTCCATGATTGTTTTTCCTGCCTTCCCTTCCCTGCTAGCTTCCACAAAGGGGAGGGTCCACTGGTGGGGTCCGGGCTGTGGGGGGCCCACGCAGCCGTGGTGCTGAGGTGGGATTCCGCAAACCCAGAGCCTTCACTCAGCACCCCCATGCGGGTAAGGGCCTGCATGACACCAGAGCTGCCAACGCAGAAGGGCGCGCTCCCCACACTCCAGGAACCAGGCGGGTGAGCTGCCTCCCTCCTCGCAGCCCTCGCAGTAGTTGTGTCCCATAAAGTCACCTCCAACACTGACTTAGTGAGCACTGAACTGTTGCTTCTGGGGAAACACAGTTAGGTCCTGAGACCCTCCAGTCACAGCATTTTCATCAACCAATCAAGACACAAGTTTATTTTATGTGTGCTTCTATTTAAAGACACCTTATTTAATATATATTGTTGATCCATTAACATTTAATTTTTGCCAATAGCATTATAGCTTATGCTTCAGTGAAGCTTCTTTAATAAGTATTTTCCCCTTAAGGCACATCGCAACCTTCCTCTACTTAAGGACAATAGACAGCACTTCAGCCCTGTGCTTGGGGGGCATGTTAAACAGCAACATCACCACCAAAACGCACACCAAAAAATGCAAAAGAAAGTGGCACTAAATAGATCAAGAAAGGACCCTGGTTTGTAGCATGCAAGCTGGAACAAGGAGGCAGTGTGTCACCTCATTTGACCTCAGCTAGGAATGGGTGTGTCAGGTGACTCAATTTTTTTTTTTTTGCTGCTCTGCGCATGCCTTAAATGACCACAAAAGCACCAAGAGTATTGATTTTGAGATTAAAAATAAGTTTTAGAGAGTGGGTGACTTTGCAAATGCAGAATCTGTGACTACTGAGGATTGACTATATCTATATATATGTATATGTGTATGTATAATGTTACCTATGAAAGTTGAACATGTGTAAGTTGTACATAGACACACACACACATTTCTGTACATATGTATGTATTTTAAAAGCAAAACTTAAATGTGCTTATACCCCCTACTCCAGGGTGGATGAGAAGGCATGACCCTGGCACCTGTCACACCACCACCTTCAGCTGGTTGCAGCAATCTCCGGTCACTTGATGTGAAGACTCTGGAGAGTAGAGGTTCCCACCCCACCCCGGACGGGCCTTGCTTGTATAGCAATTCTCAGGGGACCCTGCTACAAATGGGCCCTAACCCCATTCCTGACCTACTGACGCAGAGTCCAGGGGAGGGAGCGCTGGGGCAGAGGAATGGCGATTATGTATTTTAGTTTACACAGCTCACCATTCAAGATTGAGAACCACTGTGAAGAGGTTCCCAGCCAGGTAGAGAAATCAGCCCCTGAAACCTTTTTCTGACCTCAAGCCAAGAGGTAATATAGACCACCCACCCTCCTTGTGAGCAGATGAAATCAAAGCCAAGAGAAAAGTGCTGTGTGCCACGTGGAAGACCCTGGGCAGTTCCGAGTAAAGCTGGGCCACCTGGGGAAGGTTGTGTGACTTCCCTGTGCCCCACCTGTAAGGGGGGGGGTGGGTAATAGTAATAGTTACTCTTAAGGTTGCCAAAAAAATTGAATGCGTTGATACACACACAGCATGATGAACAGTGCTTCATATGTAGGAGCAGTCAACAACCGCTTACCGTCACCATCATCACCGTCACTGTCCACTGTCACCTGGACGGAGCCAGATCCCCACCGGCCGAGCACCTCTTCCTCACGCTCACTTCCTCAGCCACATGAATCTCACCTCTTTTCAGACCTTTCCCTTTCCAGTCTGGATGTTTCCCTTTCAAATTGTTCCTTTTCAAAAAATTGTGTTTAAACAAAAAGTAGGACTACACATCCACCTGGATGGAGACAATAAAAAAGAGAGACAGCACTCAGTGTTGGCACAGATGCGTAGCAAGTGGAATTTGGGCTTTGCTATTGGAAGTGAAAATTGGTACAATCACATTGAAAAGCTCTTTGACATCATCTATGAAAGGTGAACATTTGCACACAACGTGACCCAGCAATTCTCCTAAATTCATAGGTTCGTTCACCAAAAGGCATGTATGAGAATATTATTTGTGATAATCAAAAACTAGAAGCATGGCCAGGCATGGTGGCTCATGCCTGTAATTCTAGCACTTTAGTAGACCAAGGCAGGGGGATCACTTGAGGCCAGAAGGTCAAGACCAGCCTGGGAAACATAGCGAGACCCCATCTCTATAAAAAATTGTAAAAATTTAGCTGGGTATGGCGGTGCCTGGCACCTGTAGTCCCAGGTACTTGGGGGCTGAGGCAGGAGGATCGCTGGAGACCAGGAGTTCCAGGCTACAGTGAGCTATGATCACTGCACTCCAGCCTGGGCAAGAGAGCAAGACCCTGTCTCTAAACAACATCAACAACAGAAAACAAACAAAAAACAAAACAAAACAAAAAACAAGAAGTAAACTAAATGTCCACGAACAGTAGAATGGGTAATTGAAGTGAAATATTCATACAATGGGATACTGTACAGCAACTAGGATGGACAAACTGCAACCCCCTCAGTGCAGGATCACGAATAGAAGGTTCAGTGAAGGCAGCCAGGCACTAAAGAAGGCACGGGGGTGGAGGGGGGTGGGGAGGGGGTTCTGTTTATGTAAAGTTCAAGGACAGGTGAAGCTAGCCTATAAAGTCCGGAGTGGGTCCCTCAGGAGGGGTGCTCAAGGCTGGCAGGGGGACGTGAGGGTCCCAGGCTTCCGAGTGTGCTTGGCCCTGTGCTGCTCATACCTGTGTCTCTACCTTGTGAAAATTCTTTTTATTTGTACAGTTATTCATGCACTTTACTAAATATTTTTTAGTAAAAGTTCACATTAAAAAAGAAAGGCAGGATTGGAAGATGTCTTTGGTTAGGGATGGGGGAGAGGGTACAGGTGGCAAACAATGGTGTAGCATTCAAAAAAGAGATGAGGATGTCAGAGGGGCTTAAAAGAACCTTTTATCTGTAATTTTAAAAGGCTAAACACGCAGAAACCCAAGAATTCAAAGAAAAATGGCAACGATTCCCAGAATGAGGAGTCTGGAGAAACATAACCAGGAGGTGGAGCAGTGAGACCCCAGGGGCCCTTTCGCAGGGACCGGGAGTCCCCTGGGAGGGCGGCGGCCCCACCATGTCGCCTGTTGTGTGAGCTCTCGTCCCAGCTGCCGTGTGCTTCGTGCTGAGTGTGTCTTGTCGTCATTCAGCCAGCGCAGGTTCATGGAGCACTTAACCTTGAGTCAAGAGGCTCTTCCTACGCTTTCCCAGTGTACCTTAAGCCCCAGTGAGAGTGTCGGAGCACAGAAGTGGCCTCTTGTCCAGCATTTCCCAGGCCTGCCTGTCCAACAGCATCACTTGCTGGAAACGGGTTCCCAAGGTCGTTCCCTGGAGATGCTGATCTGGTTGGCCTGGGGTGGGGCCCAGGACCCCAGGCTCTTCTTCCAACGGGGCAAGTTTAGGAAACAGAGCTTTAGTGCAAGGGGATATTCTTTTGAAAAGAGCACATCATTCCGAAAAGTGAGATAATGTTTTGAAAATAATCCAAAATATTGTAAAAATATTCTAATTTCTTATTGGAAGAAAGGAGAAGGGGCATCCTGACAGTTTGCTGGCAGTGAAGTTGCTACATGGAAACACGGGATGCCCAGTTAAATTGAAATTTCAGATAAATAACGCATAAAGTTTTAGTATAACAGTCTCCCAAATATTGCACGAGATGTACTTACACTTTCTTGTTGTTTATCTGGAATTCAGATTTGGCTGGGTGCTCTGAGGGGGCTGTGACTGGCCGTGGGCAGGGTGGGGGCAGAGAGAGACTGTCAGGATCATGATGGGAACATTGAAGGCGCTCAGGAAATTTCACCCCAAAATATGACTCCTTGCTATAAAGAGTATTTTGAATTAAAGGCTCTTAGAGATTAATAGGCCCTTGGAAGAGGCTTTCCCTCTATCTGCATAAAAACCGACTGACCTGATCAAAAGATCAAAGCGGGCAATTGACTTCCCTTCCTCTCCTGGTTATCTCAATATATTGCAGAATGTAACCAGACCCGGCCCCAGTCATTTAAAACATAATACCTGTCCCTCAGGTTAATTTACAAGTCAATCTGTGTCCCCCATCTATTCATCCTCCCTAGCAACCGTTTATTGCCACTAAACAGAATTATCTATACTCCTCATTTTCACCCTCCCCTCTAAAAGGGTGTATAAAAATATCTGAACTTCACGGGATAATGAGTAACCACTCTGTGATTCTCCCCCAGCACGTGGTAAATAAACCTTTGTCTTACTAATCTGCCTTAATTGTGAGTTGAGCTTTCAGTGAACTTTCATGGGAAAGAGCAGATTCCCCTCACCCCTACAACCTTTACTGACTCTTTATTCACGGAGCCAGGAACTACTGTAAGTATTTCACATTAGCACATTTACCCCACACACTAAGCCAGGACGTAGATACTGTCTTTATCCTCCTTGTAAGGATTTTGGAAAGGGAGGCAGGCAGAGGTGCAGTGGGACGCAGGACTCCCCCCAGGTAGTCTGCTCCTGGGGTATGGGCGAGCCATAAGCCTGGGCCGGCCCACGGTGAGAGGAAGGGCTTTCTCCCACTCGGTTCTTAACCTGGGGCACGCCGGGAACGTGGTCTGCGAGTGGTTCCTAAATCCCCTGGCCTGCCCCAGTTCATTATTTTATTCAACAGTGTTTTACTCTGTGCCCAGCACTTCTTGGGGATGTGATGGTGAACACAACAGAGCTTACCCTGCTTTGTGGAGCTCATTGTTGCGGGGAGGGGAGCTGGAGCAGATGTTTCTAGAGCTCCCAGCAGAGGCTCAAACAGTCCCTTAATTCCCTGGCCCAGCTGGAGGATGCAGAACCACAGGCTGGCTTCTCCCTCCCCCAGGGTCTTTTTCTCAAACCTGTAGCTGCTTCACTTTGTTCTTCTCACCTGCAGCGCCTTATCGCTGTTTTATGAGTCCCTGCCTGTCACTGACCTGCACATTTGAAGCAAGTGGCAAATGACCAGCTGACACCCTGGGCAGAGTCCTCAGAGCAGAAGTGGTGCTGCTGGAATGTGTTGGAGACCTCGGAGTGGGCATCAATTCGGGACAGAGGCAGGAGGGGAAGAAGGCTGGTCCCTGGGTGGAAGTCCCACCTTTCCTGGTAACCTGGGATAGGTGCTCCAGCCTAAACCAGGTCTTCCCTCTGCTGAGAGTCTCCCCACAGTGCCATCAAAAGGCCTCGGGGAGTGTTCTGGCAGCTGTGTGGGCAGCCCGCTGTGCCCCTCTCTGCCTTCCCAGGAAAGCGTTCATTCTGCATCTGCCCTCACTCTGTCCCCACCCAAGGCAGTGATTTGAGGCTGCTTGTTCTTGTTTTTAGACATTATTATTGCCAGTATCATAATGAAGGAAGTACAAATCAAAACTGTGAAATCGTTTTTCACTTATCAGATTGGCAACATTTATGCAGGTGCCAGCCTGCGGTGGTGGAGGCGTAGGAAGACAGGTGCTCCCGTGCACGCTGGGAGAGAGCAGATCGGAGCACGCTTTTTGGAGAGCAATTTGGTAATATCTACAAGACATATACACTCTTTGACCCAGCAATTCCCCTGTAGGAATTCACCATGCTGCACAACCCAAAATATTTGTGGAAGGATATTTAACGCAGTACTGGGTCTAATGGTAAAAACGTCAGAAACCATAAACCTACATGTCCATCAATGGAGAAATAGTTAACTAGATAGCAGTTTCTTTGTAAAATTGGATTCTATGTAGCCATTATAAAAGAATGGGCTAGGTCAGTATATACTGAGTTGGAAAGAGCTGCAAGATACATTTCTTCATTTCTTTACCTATTGTTGAATGATTATGTCATAATTAGTATGTGCCAGTCACGTGCTAGGTACAGGAGAAAAGAAAAGGGCCGGGTCAGAGTCTGTGGAGGCTCAAATGCAAGCAAAGACCAGTAGACGAGGGCACTTGGCTGGGGGTGGGGCCAGCAGGAGAGGTGGGGACCCAGCAGAGGGGAAGAGAGGCTGGACAGTGGGGAGCATGATCAGGTGGTGCTAGCATCTGGTTGAAGGAGGATGAACAACAAAGAGGATGAACTACGCCGCTGGGAACCTTAGCGATGGCTGTGCCAGTGGGAACAGATGCCAGATGGGAGTGAGCCCAGCAGAAGATGAGAGGTGAGAAAACAGACCATGGATACACGGGACTCTTGAGAGATGTGTCTACGAAAACAAGGAGAGAAATAAGGTGGTGGCTGGAACTGGGTGAGGGGAGAGAGAGATTCATTCTTCTAAATGGGACAGATTTGAACATGTCAAAGCCAATGGGAAGAATTCAACTCGCAATGTGCTATTGAGTTAAAAAAACAATATCCAGGCCAGGCGAGGTGGCTCACGCCTGTAATCCTAGCATTCTGGGAGGCCGAGGCGGGCAGATTGTTTGAGCTCAGGAGTCTGAGACCAGTCTGAGCAAGAGCGAGACCCCGTCTCTACTAAAATAGAAAGAAATTATATGGACAGCTAAAAATATATATAGAAAAAAATTAGCCGGGCATGGTGGCTCATGCTTTGTAGTCCCAGCTACTCGGGAGGCTTAGGCAGTTGAATTGCTTGAGCCCAGGAGTTCTAGGTTGCTGTGAGCTAGGCTGATGCCACGGCACTCTAGCCTGGGCAACAGAGTGAGACTCTGTCTCAAAAAAAAAAAAAAATCCAGAAATATATGGACATATTAATTTCCACTTGTGTAAAAACTTAGACTGTTCATATGCGGGTATGTGAACTAAAATAAAATTTTCATAATTTAGAATCTTAAAGTCCTTATGCTAAGTTGAAGAAAATAATCATAAAATGTCTGAGTCATTTATAAGGTAAAATACTAGAACATTGGTTCTTAAACATAAGTTGAAGCTTATACACCTTGATATCTTGTTTTTATATTTAGGAATGCTAATACAATTGGTGAACTGTTATGTTCAAAGTTACTTTAACTTCCTAGGTTTTTCTAAGAGTGGACATTATGCTTAATATATATAATTGAAACTTCTAGATGGAAGGGAAATAATTCTATATAAAATTTTTTTAATAAAAGTTATAAGACATAAATATTAATAGTTTTGTTTAAAAAAGATAATTTTGTCTAATTTATTGGTTTTTGAAACTGCTTTAAAATTCAATAAGTAAATGATCATTAAAAATTAAATGGATATAAAAGTTAAAGGTTATAAAAGATTTATAAAAATCTTAACTTACAGTCAAATTGGCTAAAATTAGATGGATTTGTTTATAAGATTTTATTAAAATTAACTGTCATTAATACACTAATACAATGAAAAATTTGGCTTTCTCTTTTGAACTAGATTTTCATATTATGTTACTACAAATAACAGAAGATTTTTAGGAATAACTCCTTTGTTCACCTTTTGAATAAACTGCAAAAAGGGGAGAGTAGGAGAGAAAGAGACAGATTCAGCTTCCCTCCTCATTAATTTGTACTTCAGTCTGTCTATTAGGTCTTATACTTGTTTGAGAAACTGAGTCTCCTCTCTATCAAAGAATATGATTTTTGCATTTTAAAAATATTTGAATTATCAGTTTGGCTAAGTAAATGTCTATAATTTTATAGTAAGTAACCTGCAATCTTGCTTCATGACAACAAGCGTCTTATGATGAACAATTTATAACTTCCTGCTCTTTAAGCTTTCACTAAAATTTAAAGTTACTAAAAATAAGAATTCTAGTCAATGCATGTGATTCCATACATAAAGTGTACCAAAGAATAAGATATGTTTTAGTAGGAAAAATTCTAAAAGAAGCATAGAATGTATTCTTATTAAAATATATATAATTTTGTCTAATTCAGAGGTTACTTAAAGGTTGAATCAAAAAATGGATTTAGAAAGAAAATAAAAACAAAATAGAAAGTAACTTGTGAGTAATAAAAATATGTAAAAAGGCAATGAATATAGAAATATATATATTTTTTTTTTGGTAAGAAAGGTTAAACAGAAAGAACAATGTAAAGAAAGGATCTTGTAGGGAATTCTTTGCCCTACAATGACTGGTTATTTAGGAAAAGGGAATGCCAGGACAAAACAGAAAGTTTGTAGATATGTTTTGTAGATAGTCTATGGTCCATGCAGGTTGGGATAAAGTTTATAAAGGGAATTTATGAACGAATTTGTATGTGGTCCAGTTGACTGTAATTAAAAAGAAAAATTTTGGTTAAAACAAAGTTTTCTCTAGATATCAATTTGCTCTTAATGAAATGACATGATGTACTCATTTTGACTCTATAACCTGTTTACTTTTTAATTAAAAAAATATATGTATATGTATCACACTACAGAAGGTTTTTCTTTACATTTTGGTAACTGACCTAAAAGAAGCAAAGATGTTATACTTTATCAAGGTAATCTCTGTGCTCTCTTTATTAGGTTTTGACCAAGTAGAAAAACTAAACTTTAAAAGGGTTAAGGTTTACACCCATATAACTTACTTTATCACCTTTAGAATCTTTTGATGACGGTTGGGCCTGGTTAGTACTTGGATGGGAGAATCTTTTGATGACTATCTCTCTTGGTTAAATAAATGACCCTTATTTTATAGTGGCTTGTGATTGTATTTGAACAAATGTTTTAAGCCTTTGATATTTCACAAACTTTCCAAATCCAAATCTAAATCCAGCATTTTGGCCTGACACCAGCTTTTTATATTATTAGGGACACTGAAGTTCTAAGACAGACATTAGGTTTATTTGGTGCATTAAAACCATACAGGAAACATTGTCAAATATGAAATGGTGTTTAACTTTCTTCGGGTTATATGTGTATAAGTATGTTATTAATATATGTTCCAATATTATAAAATATTGATATATCTTGGTATATTGGTGTATGTTACCAACAATAATTACGGTTATTATGTTAAATTGCTGTATACCATAAAAATAACCAACTTTATTTGTCAGTTGTCTCTTTAACCATGACTAGTCTAAAAGTTTTTGTTTTACTTTGATTCATCTCAGAAAGTGTTGTTTTAAACTGGCTAAGGCCAAGGTTTACTTCTTCAAGGAAAGTCATGGAAAGGACTGACAAGTTCTCTTGAATACAGGCTTCTGACAACTTTGGAGATATATACCATTGGACTAAAATAAAACAACCTTCCAGGACTTTAATTAGAAAGCTGATATATCCATGAGTATCCCTAACTCAACCTCATACAGAAGAGAAATTAATTGCATGGGACCAAACTAAACTTTTTTATGACTTTTTATTTAGAACATTACTGATTCTCTTGTTTTGTTTTCCAGAGTCCTGACAACTTTTAAGTAAATAGCAAGTTTACCTGATATCTCCAGAACCTAAAACTATCGAATCTGCCAATGCTCTGTTAAAACATCCTCCCTCTAGGCTCAGGGACTATCTCCAAGGGGGCATGTGAGATTGTAAGGGCCAATTCAGAGGGATGGAATTAGTTTAGACCCTCCAGATCACGGAGGGGCACACAGAAACCTAAACAAATACTAACTGAAACACTTTGTCTTTTCAGACCATGTGGTGCAGATATCCATCCCAATCATAAATTTTTTTTTTCCTGCTTCCTGTAGACTTAGAACTTCCTGAGTATAATTGTTCTTGTTACAGCAAGTGTTACAGCGGGTGGTTCCGAGGACAAACAGAACAGCACACGGAGAGTTGGAGAATCAAGTTTTATTCGCCGGTGGGCTCAGAGGGGTCTGGCCACCAAATTCTGAGCCCTATCTTCCAAGTTTTTCTCACTTTTATTAGGTTGGGGTGATCCGAGGGGTGGGGTCTCAGGTGGCTGATGCACCAGGTAATGGGGGGGGTCTTCCTTATCATTCTCAGTTATGGGTTTATACAAAAGGGGATATAATAAGTAATTTATCAGCCACCTTAGTATAAATTACTAGAGAGACTAAAATACTGTGACACAATAAAGGACTCTAAATTCCCTTAGCTTAAATGTTAATGATGCTTATGTTTGCTACAAATCTACCACTAAACTCAAGAATATAGTAGCTCAACACTTATAGATAAATTAGTTTTGTAGCCTTGCCTTTGACATTTTGGTTTTTACTCTTATGTTGCCTTAGAAGGTGTTAAAGGGTTGATGAGTGCCAGTCTACCTCCAGTCCCTCCTTGCCTGAAGCATTTAATTGGCTGAAAGCCCTTTTTGGCTCCTCAGTCCTCTTGGCCACAAGGGTCCCACCAAGGGCCTGGAGGGACCCGGGGCAGGTAGCCAAACTGTTAGGTAGATAGTGAGGGATTCCGAGTCTCCTAGGGACGAAAGTGAATGCTGTTGCCCCCATCTTGGTCCTGCCCAACCCTAATTCTCCATACCTAGGGAAGGAGGGACTACTCTATGAATCTGCCAATCAGAACTTGGCGTGCCAGCTGTCAAAGAATGCAGAAGGCTGTCTAGCCCATGGGCCAAGCCACATGGGTACCATAAAGTCCAGAAAGTGACCTAGAACCCACCTGCATAGTTAAGGTTCAGGTCATGTGACTCCCAACTGTCCAATCAAAGTGGTTCCATGGTGACCCCTGAACCACGAGGGAGGTCCCTATCCAGGTACTATAAAAATAAGACACAGACTACAGCTAATCTCTCTCTCTTTCTGCCCTTCGTTTTGCTTGCCCTGCTGCGACAATGGGTCCAAGTCATCATCTGTGGCATATGTACCATGCTCTGTAAACCTGTATCTTGTTCTTGCCCTATAATCCTATCTTTCTCTCCTCAATAAACCTCATTTTCATGCTTGCCTAACTTGGTGTGTCTGGTCATTTTTCCGCCATGAGCGCACCAAGAACAGACAGTTTCAGACTAAAACCTAACAAAACCACCCCGGCAACAGATTGGACAAAATAAGAGTTTGATCATAGATGCTGCCTCTGGCAGCTCTTGTCCAAAAGCGGGGAATTGTGAACTAAAATAAAATCTTAAGGCTTCCCACTACTGGCTGACTGAATATCCTGGCCAAGGGGATATCCTAAAACCAAATTCCCTGCCAGGAGGAGGGAGGTCAGACATGCCTCCTCCCTTATTGAAGACATCATTTGTAACCCATTAACAGGCCTAAGGCTATGTAAGACAAATCTACAGGTCCTCAATTTATACAACAAATAATGTCCATTAGCTTGTCTCTTATTAACAAACCTCCTTAAAACATTCCAAGCCTTTAGACAAAGCTTCATGTCTTCAACCAATTACAAGTCAAATAATCTTTAAACCCACCTATAACCTGTAAGCCCCCCCCCCCAAGATGGTCCACCTTTTCGGGCCAAACCAATGTATGCCTTCCATGTATGGATTTATGACTTACCTGTAATTCCTGCCTCCCCAAAATGTATAAAACCAAACTGTAACCTAGCCACAGCAAGTCCACTTGCTCAAGGCTTCTTGGGCGTGGCTCCGGGTTGTGTTCTTCAAATTTGGCTCAGAATAAATCGCTTTACAATTATTTTACAGAGTTTGGCTTCTTTTCCATTGAAAATACACAAAACCTTTTTTTTCTGAAAGGGCACATAAGAAATTATTAATAATGGTTATATTTGGGGAGTGCTCATGAGGTGGAAGACAGGCTTGGCTTTGATGTTTTATTTTGTACTTCACAATTCTCTTCCTACCTCAACTAAAATTCCTCATTTTCAGGGCAATTCCTTCTGCTGTGTACTGAGAGGAAAGCAATTCTAATGAAAGGAATCCAAGGAATCCAAGCAAAACTGTAAACTGCAAATAAACTCCTCTCTGTCCTCTCCCCTCCCCCGCTCTCCCAAGGGTTTTTATTTCCCAGATAAACCATGCTGGGTCACAAAGACAAGGGAAGAATTTCAGGAATGCCTGGCCACCTTGCCTCTTGCTGGGTGTCACCATGACTGCCTGGAAGCAGAGCAGGGTCTGGAGGAGTCTTCAATGCACAGTGGTTTTATCTGAGGAGCCTCAGAAACATTGCTGAGCGATAGCCACAGCTTGTCAAGTAGGTCCCAGTCCTTGGGGTGGGGCCCAGGCACCTGTCTTTTTAAAAACTTGACTTTCAAACCAGAGTCTGGAGCAAGAGCTCTCAACCGTGGGCATGTTAGAATCTCCTAGGGAAGTAAAAGCGTACTCATGTCTGTGTTGGTGGCTAGGGCTGCCATAACAGACCACACACTGGGGGCGTAAACAAGTGGCATTTATTCTCTCACACCCCTGGGGCTAGAGGTCTTCAAGGTGTCGCCTTCCTCAAGGCCTTGGTTTCTCCTGCAGCCTCTCTCCTTGGCTTGCAGACACCTCTTTGCTTGCCGTGTCCTCACATGGTTGTCCCTCTGTGCCCGTCTGTGTCCTAAACCACTCACATTGGATAAGGACCCATCCATATGACCTCACGTTAACTTAATCACCTTTTTAGAGACCCTGTCTCCAAAAATAGCCACATCCAGAGGTACCGGGGGTCAAGACTTCAACCTACAAATTTGAGGGGGACACTGCTCAGCCATGACAATGTCCAAGCTCCATTGCAGGCCAATGAAGTCAAAATCTCTGGAGGTGGGGCCTGGACATACATGTTTTTTCCAAGCACACGTGATTCTGGTGCGCAGCCAAGGCTGCGGAGTGCCGTTAACAGGGTCACCCAGAAGTAGGAAGGGACACAGGGAGCAGGTCTTGCCCACGACTTGCACGTGCACAGCGGTGCCCTCACTGAAGTCGAGGGGACTGTGGACAGCCACGGTGACTATCTCTTCAATGCCACTGTTCATGCCCTCCCAGTTTGGAGTTCAATCTTTGAGGAGCTCAGTGAGTCTTGCTCTTAATCTTAGAATAATCAGATCAAATACCCGGAGGCCAGAGGGATCAAAATACAAAAGAATGTCCTAAGCCAATGATGTCAGTGAACAGAGGCTCCCAGAGGGTGGTAAGGAGGCCTGGGGTGGTGCAGCAGCCACCGTCCCTGTCCCCTGCTGTCAGAGCCCTGCTTTGTACGCCAGGGGACACTGTGACGAGCCGCAGTAATCACTATAGCTCTGTGAGCCTCAGTGAAGCCATCTTGTGTACAGGCTCGCTGCTGTGTGATTCATGAACCCATGACCTATGAGCTGAGGGAAAAATATACACGGATAACAGGAAAAAATAAAGTGATTAACTTGTAATTGATTGTTTAAAATCACTAGGTGTGTATAGTTAAATTTTACTATGCTTGAGAAATGTTCCTTGGCTTAACTGATGCTATCTGCTTCTGTGAACTCGCTTGCTTATAGATTGTAATCATAACAGGCGGCCTGAGGCAGGTCCCAGACCCCCAGGTGACAGAAAAATTATTGCAACATATATTCCAAGCTGTATGTGTAGCGTCACACATGTAGTGAAAGTATATAACCCCTGCACTCTTAAGGTTCGGGGCCACTCTCTGTTTCTGGACTCTCCCAGAGCAGGGGTGGTCGCTGGCCAGCTAATAAAGACTCACTAATTCGATCTCATTCGGACTATGTGGTCTTTTCTCGCACTCTAGACCATAACAGACACCTTTCCTGCCTGTGGACCTGGCTGCTGGCGAGGTGCGGGCACCTCTGCACAGAGATGGAAGCAGCCGTGTCACATCACGGAGTTGACCAACCCTGGCACCTGCTCCAACTTTGCACTTTTTGTTATAGGAGGTAAGAAAATTCTTTTTGTTTAAACTGCTGACCTGGGATTTTCTGCTCCTCGTAGCCTGAAGCATCCTAAACTGACACAACCAGTTACTCCAAGGCTGTGGCTCCTGACATTGGCTACAAGTGGGGCCCACTCAGCAAACTTAAAAAAAAAACAAACAACCCACTGATTTCTGAGTTCCACATCCAGAGATCCTGATTTAATTGGTGTAGGGTGAAGGAAAGTGTGGTATTGTGACATAATAAGAAATATATAATTGGTCTTTGTCCCCACTTCCTGCCACAGAGCTCCTAAAACCCTTGGAATTTCCTCAGCGATAGAGGTTAGAGGAATGTCTTTCACTATCCATAATGAACGTCTTTGAACCTTACCTGAGTTTATGCCTATCAGGAGACTCTTGGAGGAAGGGGCTGGTTGCCCGAGGATCCCCGTGCCATTAGAGGGTTAGAACTTCCAGCCATGCCCCTGGACCTCCAAGGAGGGGGCTTGGAGATTGACTTCGTCACCAATGGCCATCAATTTACTCAGTTGGACCCATGTGATGAAGCCGCACAGAAAACCCTGAACAGAGGGGCTCTGAGAGCTCCCAGGCTGGTGAATCTCCGGAGGTGCTGGTGGTGGTGCACCCAGAGAGGGCGTGGGAGCTCCGCACACCCCCGCCGTGCCATGTGCCTCTTCCATTTGGTGCTCCTGAGTTGAGTTCTTTACAATAAACCACTACTAGTACGCAAAGTGCTTTCCTGAGGTCTATGAGCCATTCTAGCCAATGCTGGAACCCAAGGAGAGGGTTGTGATTTACAGTCACTCAGTTGGAATTATGGGTGGCTCCTGAGATTGTGACTGGCGCCTGAGTGGGGTCAGTCTTGTGGGGGCCTCAGCCTGTGGGGTCTACACCAAGTCCAGGTCGTTGGTGTCAGAATTGCCTAATGTGAGGGGAAAACCACACATTTGGTGTTGGCAGTGTTGTGTGAGAGTAAAGAAAAGCAGTTTGTTTTCCTTTTAGAAAGGCAGTGGGGATTTTAAAGCTGGCGTGGGGTCAAGAACCTCTGTAGCACTGGGATGTAAAGGGCACACAGACGCTGCCGCAGGGCCCTTTCCGGCCAAAGCTGGGCAAGGTCTCTCTGTCCTGGGCTGGCTGCCAGGGCAGGCCAAGGCCAGCTTGTGCAAGTGCCTGGGCAGAAGCTGCTAGGGCTGCCAGGAGCTCAGCTTCTACCTAGGACCAGGGGTGGACCTGGCATCTGGATAAAAAAACCTCATTTCCTCGTACAGAAGCGGCCTCACTTCCTCACCAACAGGAGATGGTGTGTGTTACATGGTGTATGGGTGTGTGTTTGTGTGTGTGTGTGTGTGTGTGTGTGTGTGTGTGTGTGGTGGCAGATGGAAGCGTCTACTTTGGAATGGGTGGGAGCACAGGTTTCCCAGGAAGAAGGACGGAGGGGCAGGAAGTCCTGACCATGGCGTGAGCCTGTGCAAGGCCTGACCCCCAAGAGGCTTAGTTGTGTGCTGTGTGCACTGGGGTCTCTCTGCTCCCCAACTTGCAGACTCTTAAAGCGTGGGATGGGTACATGGGGGTTGCAGAGACTGACAGGGAGAGAGACACAAAAAGAGACCCCAGGGGCAGGAAAAACCAAGGTTACAGAAATACAGTTCCTGGAGGGGAGGGATGTCCCTGTCCCCGAGTGGTACAAGAATTTAAGCTGTCAGCTGGGAACACAACTCTTGCCGTCGATGAGAGGTTAGCCTGTGTTGCTGCGCTGTGAGGCCCTGGGAGCCATGCGGCACGGGGGACCTCGCACCGACTTGCCCCCGAGGACTGGGACTAGGGAAAAACCACCTTCTTCTTTATAGTTCCTATTCTTTTCTTTCTCTGTAAACATCCCTGTAAGGGTCAGCAGGACTCACATTCCTAAAAATTCCCGTGGCATCAGTGAGGACGGCAGCCCTGTCTTTTGGATTAGGCGAGGAGTAGGAAGGGGCGATCACACTAGTGGCTCATTCAGAGAGTCCCACTGGAGAAGACACCCGAACACATGGCACCTGGCCCCGCCCAGAAGAGCCTGTGACTTGCTAGGGAAAGAAAACCTAAGTGCATAAAAAGATTACAAAGTAATGAAATTTAAACCACATAATGCTAAGAATAAACCCACTAAGCAGGAGGTGAGGAGCTAGAGGAGGAGAAGCTTCCTGGAGAGGTGGAACTCCCGCCGGGCATGGAGAGGCCACATGGCCCCGGGAGCACGCACTGCAGCACGCTGACCCCGAGAGCTGAGCCTGGGCCGGCGGGGAGACAGCCTGAGGGCCGCAGTGCGGGCAAGCTGGGCAGTGTGGCCAGAATGTAGAAGACCTTGAGAGCCCAGAAAATCGGGGAGCAGTGGGAATGTGCAAAGGCTGACTCACACATCCTGACCCACGTGGATGGTTCTGCACTTTACGATGCTGCCCTGGCAACTCCGTCCCTCCACCCAACGACGGTGACTGTGTCATGAGCCACGAGCTGACAGCTGGCACAGTATGACTCGACACAGAATAAATATCACTTCCCAAACATAGACCAAGTCATTTCCTGTGTTCCTGTTGGGCTGTTGGCCTTGACTCCCTCGGTCAACGACCATCCTCGCTGCAATGCTGGGCCACTGAGCAAGAAACTCACGGCCTCCCAGGAGGCACTGGCCCAGAGCACCCCTAGGAACTTCCTGCTCCGGCCGGGCTCTCTCCACTGACACCTTCCCTGACTCCCAGGGCACCGTTGCCTAGGAGCGTCCCTCCGTGCCAGTTCACTGTATCCTTCCTGGTGCTGTCTGCCAATGTTACTCATCATTTTCACTCTGAGTAGAGACTATCTCATGTTCATCTTTTCTGTCTCTCAAGGAATAACAGTGCCAGGCCCACAGTGGTTTAAAATTTAATAAAACTTTTAGCTTCCCCCAAATGTTGTTAGAAACAAGCCTACACGTACTTTTAATATTTTATTTATAAGACTAGGTAAATGCACACACAAATAAACTTCTAAAGGTATGCCTTTCATTCCACTTACCCCAGTGTAATCTCTCCTGGGGTTCTTAGGCCTCCTATGAGGAATATTCTCTGTGCTTATGGACATTTGTGAATCTATTTTATATTTTTTCATATAAATGGTAATACACTATACTCACTGTTCTACATGTTGCCTTTGCCATTTACATTATATCTTCCAGCCTTTTCCACATCGGTACACATAGTCTGGCCTCTTTCATTTTAATAGCCACATAGTATTCCACTGTGCAGGTGAGCACATGCTCTATCTAACTAGGCCACCACTGATGAACATGTTGGACAAACAGCATCTCAATGAATATGCTTATAAATACATAATTTCGCATTTGCACCAGTGTATCTGTGGGATAATTACTGAAGAATAGAATCCCAGGGTCTAAGGGTATGTATATTTCAAATTTTGGCAAATATTGCCAAATTGCCTTTGTAGAGGTTGTCCCTGTTTACACACCCACAAGCAATATATGAAGCGCCATGTTTCTCACACCTTCAGAAACTTAGCATGTGCTTTGATCTTAAGGCAAAAAGTATTTACTGAACACTCATTCTGTGCACAGCCCCAGCCTGGTGCTGGGAACATGAGGTGAGCTGAAGCAGGGAGCATCTGTCACCCCTCGGGTGGCCTGCGTTCCACCTTTCCCGCCCGCTCCCCCGCTGGCCAGTGCTGCAAAGGCCAGGGAGGCTCCCAGGGCAGGTATGTCTGGGGGCTGCAGGTTCCTGTGGCTCTGGTTTGCTTGTGAATGGCCTCAGTTGTGGGGAAGACTGTATGCGGGTCACCAAACAGAGCGGAGGAGGTGGCTCAGAGGGCCTGGGAGGGGCAGGACAGAGTGAGGACAGGGAAAGTGGGTGCTGGAGGGGCTTCTGGCCCATCAGGTGCTGGACGGTGGGGAAGAGCACAGAACAGAACACAGGGAGAAGAAAGTGTGGGGTAAAAAAAACCCAAACAAAACCTTAAACCATGAGGGAAAATTTGAAGGTTTAAAAAATGTCTGGAAAATTTCACAGAAAAGTTATTTTCAGAGGGGTTTGCAGTTTATTTTGTACATTTCGGAATTTCCTTGTCTCCCAGGCTTTGGCCTTCGCACCTCAATATCTTTTGATTTTTATTTTGTAGGTAGTTTGGCCGGTTGTACTCAGTCCCTGGCGGTTGGAGATCAGTATCTAGGGACCCCTGGGCCAGTCACGAGGCTGTGAGGAGGGATGGGACGGGCTCTGGGTTCGTGCAGAAGCCAGCCGAGCCCGGAGCCTGCGGCTCTGGAGACCCGGGAGGCTGGGGCTGAGGTGAAATTGGAGCAACACGGCCATAAGCTTAAACTGTATTTGAGCCGACTGGTTTCAGTACTTAAATTTAAACCCACTGTAGATGAGACACATGTACCTTAAGTTGTCTACATTTCTGATCCTAAACTTGCTGGTTTGAACAGGAAAGAGCTCACATCTTAAATATGCCTATGTAAACAAAACAATGCTCGTAGTCCCATAAATATTTCATGAAAAATATTTGCTCTTTAAAAGCAGCCTCCTATTCTGCATAGAGAACATTTGATTATTTATTCATTTATTTTTGATCCATTCAGAAGGATTTTCTCTGTCTAGCTGTCCTGCACTTACACACACCGGCCTGTGTGCCTTCCCAGGCACTCACTAGGTTAAATGCATTCAGTTAAGTTACTTATTCAGTTATTTAGTTAGATCTATATGGACTCAAAAGTCCTTATTTGGGGGGTTGTGATGGCC
Organism: Lemur catta; assembly: GCF_020740605.2. Taxonomy (NCBI): domain Eukaryota; kingdom Metazoa; phylum Chordata; class Mammalia; order Primates; family Lemuridae; genus Lemur; species Lemur catta. The sequence continues at coordinate 81,412,912 of NC_059131.1, forward strand.
TTCGGGGGCTCCCGCACATTGGGCCCCATATCCTTTCTGCAGTCCCCTTTGGTTTGTGGGGACTTCCTGACTTATTGGCACCACAAAATATTCAGGCCCATGTTGTGTTTTCCCTGCCCCATCCCTAGAATCAACTCCTCTCTGCGGAGCCCCGGTTCCTTTTCTTGGAGAATGGTCTCTAGACACAAGATCTGGGGGGCTGGGTGTACTCGTGTTACTAGGGTGTCACAGCTGCTAGATCTTCTCGGTCCCCAGAACTAGGAAGTATCTGTATCTCTAGAGACCCACGTGCACACACAGCTGTGTGCACCTCTGCTATTTCTATTTATGCATATTTAAACCCACGCACCCATATTGACACCTCTGATGCCGATCCCACACCACGGCTTCATCCTAGCCTCATTTGTGACTCTTTCTCCGGCAGTGAGAACCCTGGCTCTTCTCGTCCACAACACATTACTGTGTGCTCAGCCCTAGTGCACACATAAAAAGGACCCGTGAGGAGCAAATTCACCCCCTATGCTGCAGAGTTTGTGTCCAGTTCTTTTTGCCTTTATCTGGCAGGATCCAGCCACAACACTGTCTTCCAAAGTTCCTTAGGTCAGGAGATTTTAAGGATGATATGAATGAGCCAGAAAAGAGAAAAAAAGTGATAGGAAAGGAAAGCCTGGCTGGGAGAGGGGTGGTGAACAGAAGAGGAATTAAGCCGTTGGGCCTTGGGACCACCCATGCCCCACTGGAAAGCTGCTCCGAATTTTCAGTGCCAAGGAAAGTCATGGAGTGCACCCTTCTTGCGGCAACAGCAGGAAAGCCCTTCCTGAGGCCCACTGTACCCTGTGGGTCAGACTGTCCCAAGGCAGCTCCTTCCTGGGACAAGCTGCTGTGCAGACTTTGTGCCCTGTTCCTTGCAGGGTGCCACGGCCCTCTGATGGCTTTGTGGTCTGTGAAGATCCCTGAATGACCATTAGATGCTCATGTGAATACCAGCAGCCTCCCCGCATGCACTTCTCTCAAGCGTGTGACCCCTGGAGTCCCCTGGCTGGAGCAGCCTCCTCTGAGCTGAAAATAGATCTAGTTGCATCTCCACTTTTCCTTTAGAATGCATGTAAAATTGCTTTCTCTTCCTCAGCACTGTGTCTGTGTCTTCCGTTCCTGGCTGACATTTTATAGGAACCTGTCACTTCCCTCTCCAATTCTGGTAGGCAGTTAGGAACAGCCTCGTGAGCTAGAGACAGGCTTTTAGAAAGATCCAGAACAGAATGCTTTGGCAGCCAAGGGAGGCAAGCTTGCAAAGTAGGTGCAGATGAGTTGGGGGACATTAGGCATTTCACAGACCTCAGAGACGGACCTCAGACCTCGGCAGCCTGAGTTCTAACATCTCTTTTCAAATACACTAAGGACAAAGCAGGGCAGAGCTTAAATTTAAACCAGGCACCTTTATCTTGCAGTGCTAGCATCTGGGGTCAGCAGGCACAGAAGAGCAGAGAGGTCAGCAGGAAACAATTCCTGGTGAGATTTTAAAGGAGCTGTAGCATATTTTCAGTACCTGCTTCTCATTAGCAATGACAAAATCCAGCCATGCCTTGGACTTGGCAAGATCACTTTTTTCCCTCCTATATTCTGGTTCAGTAAACTCTAAAATTCCTTCTGTTAAGCTCTCTCTTCCCCACCCCCCCACCATCCTTGCTAAATTTCTAAAAGCATAGTCAAGCACTGAAACAGAAATTTCATCCATATGGGTTGGATTATCTACACTTAACTCATAAACACTGCTCTTTTGTAAGAGTTATTCCATTGCCAACTGTCTCTGAATAACAATAAAATGTTTTTCCAAGAATTGGAAAAGTGATAACCGAACTCCAAAAATCAGTATCTGCACTCACTCTTTCTCCCCCTCACCTAAACTTTCATTCAATTTAACCCGCATTTATGAAATTTCCTGAGATGGATCAGGGAAATATTGGTAGTATGCACCTAGGATCAGAGTTCTCTGTACCTGTTTTCCAGGAGTTATTAGTCTAATGAGAAAAACAGAAGGTAATGATGATGGTATCATTATCAATTAAGTTCTTAGCATGTTCCTGGCACGTGTGACAAACGAGGCCACGTAGGCCCAGGGGAAGCTCAGAGTCCCTTGGGACTGAGTAACTTGCTCAAGGTGGCTAGGTGTGCGAGGGACCGCCAGGCCTGCCTCTGCACCGTCCTTCACCATCAGTAGGTCAACGTGCTGTGCCTGAGCCGTCTGGGGTGGTGGGGGAAGGACTTTGCTGATTTTGTTTTCCTTTTACCCCACCTCCTTCATTCTTGCACACTCAGTCACCAGGGAGTTCTGAACTTTGCCCTCGCACTCATCCCTTCCCAGCCTTCTCTGCTTCTCATACCAGCCATGGGTAGCTTGTGGGTCAGGCGACAGCCAGTTCTGCAGGTTTGACAATGTTCAACTATAAACACTAGAGCAATCAGCTCTGTCCTGCTGCAAGGCAGTTCTTTACAAATGACAGAGCAAAGACCTTGGGTCTGTCCCAGCACTGCTGAATATGTAGGAGTGGTGGGAAGTGTTTACAATAGCCCTTGCCAGAAGCCTAGCAAATGTGTTTAAAGAAAAATGCACTGATGTCCAAGTAACAGAACCAGCCACAGTCAGCTGTGGATTACTGGGAGAGAAATTTCCCTTGAATAACAGGTTTTCGGTGGACACTACATTAACAATGGTGGTTTCAGTCCAAACATGGGGACTCTCAGCCACCCAGAGCCATGGGCTGGTGATCCATCAGTGCCGACAGGCACGATGCTCAGCTGAGCCGTTCCTGAGGGACCGGGGACGGAGGGGGCGGGGCCTGGCAGGGCTGGTCTCTGAGCTCACATAGGCCTATTTCCAGGGCTCTACTCTGAGCTGGATCCAAGCAGGAACGCCCAGAATGACCCGGCACTTGGCTGGTGCTGCTCAGCCTCAGGGGCCAGTCTAGGTCTCGGACAGATTTCAGGGCTTACCTGTGAGTTCTGCCCACCCTCCAGAGAGGGGAGATGATACTGGATACTTCCTCAGGGGGTCTGCTGGGTGTCAGGCTCTGGCCCCTCCTTCCCCTGCCCCAGTGGGGGGTGAGGGTGGTGACAGGGATAGACAAGCAGCCAGACAAAGATCTATACAGTAAAACAGAGACCTCTGTGGGGTCCTGGACACACACAGCCCTAGCTCTACCTCTAACTTTAAGCATCCTGGAAAGTTTGTGATCAATTTTCAATTTCTGTCTATCACACCCAAATCCACTTCTTGTATGTTTTAGGTTTTTGTGTGTGTGGATCAAATGTGGCAGCAGAAAGAATTCAGACACACAAGGCCACATGTTATATGGTTCTGTTTATCTGAACAGCCCAGAATAGGCACATTGGCAGAGACAGGAAGGAGAATGGGTGTAGCCCAAGGCTGGGGGCACAGGGAGGGGAGGCCAGGGGTCATGGATGATGGGGGGATCTCTTCTCGGGTGATAAAATGTTGAAGAGATTTTGGTGGTGGAGGCAGCACAACTCTGTGAATAGACTCTAAACCACGCAGTTGTTTACCTTAAAGGGTGAAGTTTATCTCAATACAAAATAAATGTGACAGCAGAGCTGAGAGGGACAAAACTGAAGCCAGGAGCCTCACGCCTCTCTCCTCCTTAGGAAGGTCCTGGCTGCCGCTGGTGCCTCCCTGAGTGGCGACCCCCACCCCCACGCCATGCGCCGCCTGCTCTAGGTGCCCATGGGGACACACTTCTTCCCTTGTGACAGTTATTTCCGTGTCTGCGTGTCTCATCTATCTGATTAAAACAAATCCTGAGTCCCCTTAAGAGATTAGGGGTTTGGCTTCTGCCCTGAGACAGTTGCAAAACCACTGCTTTTGAACAGAGGAGGACAAAGTCTGAGGTGATTTTGAAGGGCCACTCTGGTTGCTGTGTTCAGGAGAGCCTGGGGTGAAGGATGGAGTCCAGGAGGCCAGATGCAGGCTGCTGCAGCGTCCTGGACAGAGACAAGGCTGCTGGGACTGGGACAGCAGCTGCGGAGGTGGTGAGAAATGTGTTCTAGATAGAGCATGAACGTAGAGCCTGCCCAGTTGGATGTGCTGCGTAGAAGGAAAAGAGTTATCCAAAGCGACTCCTAGTCTTGCCCCAAGCACTGGCATGGGCTAAGGTGGCTATGGGTGGAGCAGGGTTGGGGGGCATGGCTAGGAACCCAGCTTTGGGGATGTTGCTTGGAGCTGTCTATTAGCTCTCTGAGCAGGGGTGTTCTGTAACTGCTGGACACACAGTTTTGGAGTGTGGAGGGAGAGCTGGGCTGGAGAGCACTTGGAAGTGGCAGCAGGTGGGCATGAGACTAGAGGAGATTGCCCAGGGAGGAAGAGAAGTGGACCCGGGATGCCCTGAGCACCCAGCATTAAGAGGTCTGGGAGAAGATGAGGCCCTCAGGTCCAGCATAAGGGGAAGAAAAGTGAGCCCCTCCTTGAGTAGAGCACAGGGGAGCAGTGTCTTTGTGGGGCAAGCAGAGGCAGAATGTGTGGGTTTTGCAGGCATTCGGCTGAATTCCAGCAGGCGCAGAGGAAGTTTCAGGTGCTGGACATAGTGAGATGGACAGAATGGCAGGCATACAGATAAGCTCCCTGCTCTCCTGGGGCTTGCACTCTAGAAGGGGGGAAAGAAGCAAACAACAGACAGAAGATGTTAAGAAATGAGTGAGTGGTGCAATAAGAACAGGACAGAGTGAGGTGGTGGGATGGGCCAGGCAGCCACTTTGGATGGAGAAGGGCTGCTCTGAGGCTGAGATGACAAGAAAGGCCCAGGGAAGAGCCTTCCAGGCAGTGGAAACAGCCATCACAGAGGTCTTCAAGGGAGACCACCTTGGTGTGCTCCAGGGAGGAAAGGAGGTCAGTGTGGCCCGCAGTTCCTGAGCAAGGAGAGAGTCCTGGACAAAGTCACATCCACTTAAAATGTGTCCATTTCATTGTATGAATTGTACCTCAATAAAGTTGATTTATCTGTTTTGTAAGCATTACTGTGGCATGTGAGCAGAGAGACTGGAGGGTGACAGCAGAGGCAGAGATGGGGAGGTGACCACAGGATTCAGGAGGGGACAGGGTGGGTTGGGGTGGTGATGGGGGTGGAGAGAATGGACAATCAGGGGATAATTGGGGAGTTTGATAGGCAGGATTTGCTGACAGGTTAGGCAAGGTGGGTAAGGAAGAGAGAGGAGCCTATGCTACTCCTGTGTTTTTGGTTTGAGCAACTGAGTGTGGATAATGGAGGCAGGAAAGTCCTTGCATGAGGCCAGTAGTGGGTTCCTGAGTCAAGGAGTCCACATTTATGTCAGGGACCCACATAGATCTGCTACAGGAAGCCATTCCACAGGAGGGGTCTAAAGTGCTTGGGGGTCTAAAGTGGAAGGGGACATGTGCAGTCCTGAGGATGCAGGGAGCTGCTTGGAGACGGAGCCTGGTTCAGGGAGCCCTTTTTGCAGCACTCTAGAGTAACTCTGCACTCTAGGAAAAGTGGTGCTGGTTTGCCTGCATTTCCTGTGTAACTCCTTTCATAACTGTAAAAACACATCAGCTCCTCTCTCAGCAAAATAGCAGTAGGTAGAAATAAACTTTCTTGACCACACCAGTCTTTTTTTGGTTGTGTAGTCTTTGCAGAGTGAACATTTAGTTTGATGGCTCAACTACAGGCCCTGAGACTGGCTGAAGGTTTAAGTGCATTTGATTAATGCACTGGGCACAGCTCCTCACTAGGAATGTGTGATTTAATATGTCTTGAATATGTCCAGCTGAGCAAAGAAAACTAAACATAGAAGAATTTCAGGGACATAGGAATCTTTGGCTGCTTCTTTTGCCTCAGAATGTTTGTCTCTATTTTAACCAGTGGCGTTGAATTAGTAAGTTTATCTGTTTTTGAAAAAGTATTTTTGTGTGAAAACATTGACTTAACTATCTTAGTTTGAAACAATATGAAATAGGATGAGTTTTTAAATTTCTGCTCTGTTGGGAACTTACTTTTGAGATTCATTTACTGAAAGCCAATCATGAATGAATCTATTTTATATTCATGAAACACTGAAATCCAGTATGTGGCTAAATCATGTTGGGTTAGTGTCATGGAATTTGATTCCAATGATCTTTTTGGGTCGGTCATTGCACTCAATTTGATGACTCGTGATCAGAGTATATCACAAAGTACATGCACAGTAATAAGATGATGAGATTACTTTGCCCTGAGATTTTAGTAAAGTTGTTTCTCTAGTTTGGTATGTTACAGAAAAAATGTTCAAGAGAAATCTTATTTACAGACTTGGCTTGTGGATTCAGAGCAAATAAACTCATTAAAAAGTACTTATGATTCCCATATCAGATATCTGTCTTGATTATACTTTGTGACTATCCAGTTATGAGTAAGGAAAGCTATATAGTTTTCACTATAAAGTGAAAACCACTCTAAATAAGCTATAATATCATTTCATAGTAAATTCATGTTGCTAAATTCCTCACATTAAATATTGAGAGATTTTCATATTTATTTACATAAAATAATTTTCTCCCTTTCTTCACAAAATAAATGTAGAATAAGTATGTACAGAACATGATTTTGAATGCAACCCTCATGCCTCAATCCTCTTCTGCAGGGAAGAAGACAGCATTTGAGCTGCACCTTGAAGATTTCGAGAAGCGCAGTAGGAAAGCAAACCTCCGCCCTGGCTTGGTGCAGGGGAAGGCAGGGAAGCAGGAGGCAGGAGTGAGTGCTGCTTGGCCTGCATAGGATTCATGCAGGGAAGTGGCTGGAAAGTTAAGTGAGGACCAAGCCCTCTAGGACAGGCTCAAGGGTGTTCTCCAAAGGGAAGATTTTAAGGTGGCGAGGGCATGATCGCAGTTAGGCATCCGATGATTATTCTGGCATAAATATATGTAGGGAATTGCAGCTCCTCATTCCTAAATGTACCTTAGGGATGGGATTTTTTTGTTCTAGACTGTATCCCCACGCCTAATATTTTTCTACCTCATAGATGAAGTAAAAACTTACAAGTTATTATGTAGTCTTGAGAAAGCATCCTCTTTCCCAGGGGGTTTGTTTTTTATGTGTCCCGAGCCTTGTCTTCGGACAGCGTACGTTTCAGTTGAGAGTGGAAGAACATGTGAAATAGCAGTGAAATGCAAGGTTTCGTTCAGACGAGAGGTGTGACGAGTTCTGAGGAGAGGGACATCAGTGGGGTGCTATGGGAAAGTCTCAGGGAAACCCCCAAATGGGGCAGCTCCACCCTAGGAATCGAGAATAAGGGGACTGATCATGATTATTGCTCTTCAGCAAGGGGTTGTGGACACTCTTAGTTAACTGATAAGCATCTGTGTGCCCTTCCGGTTTCCTACCAGAACTTGGATTTTGCAGGCCCAGCGACACCAGGAAGCGGACCCAAAGGAGCACAGTGAGCTGCCTGATCGGTCTGGAATCTGGATGAACTGGTCTTGCCAACCCCACCTCCCCTCGCCTGTGATTGGTGCAGGCATCCGAACATGAACCAATCAGGACGCGGCATTCCTGGGGCTGCTCGCGTGGGTTGGAGGCCGCCCGGCCCGCGGTGGGCGCGGCGCCGCGCAGCGGAAGGGCTGTCATCCGCGGTCGGCGGCGCGGCGCTCCCAGCCCCGCGACAAGTAGAGAGGAGGCCCCGCCCCGCCCGAGTGTCCTGCGCTGGCCTCCCGCACGTGTGAGCGAATCCCTTTCGTCTTGTTAAAGCCACTGTAGGTCCGGCTCTTTGTCACCGCGGCCGAGAGCATCCTGAGCGGTGCTCCAGTGCGCCTAAGTGCGTGCGCCCTTTCCAGGAAGACAGGCCGAGCACTGTTTTTAAGAAAACAGTTTGCTCTGTGTATCTCCATAGATAGATTAGGAAGGAAAACAAATTGGACCAAAGGAAGTTGTCATTGAATGACAATTGGTTCCTGGGATGAGGTTATACAAGAAGACGGGAAACACCTCTGAGTGCAGGCTGTCGGCTTCGCGGGAAGTCCCCGTGCCACCTGCCTCCCCTGGCGGAGTGGGCGTCGCCAGCCGGGGGCCAGAGCCGGGGTGATTGGGCGGCCCTGCGCACCGAGGACGCGCGGGGAAAACGACCTGACTTTCTCAGGCCCTGGACTGGGATGGCTTCCGTGGGCAGGGAGAGCTTGATGGAAGCAGGCTGTTAACGTCTTTTATTATTTGCTATCGTTTTAAAATAGAAATGCTAATTTTAACAGTAAAATATTTAAGTTCTCATTTTTAAAAATAAAATAATAATAATTGCTCTTATTGTTTTGTTTTTTGTTGTTGCTTCTGTGAATTAATAGCCGTTCACAGAAAAGGATCCTTTCCCGGTATATAACAATAGAATCTCTGTCAGTAATTAATGGACAGGAAACTTGAAAAGGAACAATCAGACCCTCCCTGTCTTAAGAACTCTGCCCCGGCTCCCTGCTGCCAGTGGTCTGAGTCCTGACATGGTGTGTAAAGGCGTGTCTTCTAGACCGGCCTTGTGGCCTCCTTCCTGCGCGCCACAGGCCACCTGGCCGTGAGGGTTACAGCACCCAGTGCCGCCCACACCGCCTCAGCGCCCTCCTCCCCCGGGAGCAGGTTCAGCCTCCTCCCTCCGTCCTCGGGAAGCCCGCGCTCAGCTTCGTGGGCTGAAGGCGCTGCTCATCCGGGCTCCCGTGAGCCCCACCTTTTACCTCCATCCTGGCCTTTCGCACTCAGCACCTCTTGTCTTTGGATGTGCGGGAGTTTTTGCCAGTTCAAACACATCCTGTCCTACTCCTGTCATCTCACACCAGGAAAGGCCTTGGAAAGGCTGGGGGGCTGGGGTGCAGATGGAGCCCCTGCTGGCAACAGGGGCTGGGCTAGGCTTGGGACTGAGGCTTTCCCTGCACCTACGCTGCAGAGGTTAAGCAGCGCATTGGAAGGAGGCTGCTCAAGATTCTGGAAGCCAGTGTCATGCCCTGCCCAGGTCTTACCAGACAGAGAAGTGACCCATCCTGCGGGGAAGCTGGGGAGGGCCACCACTGTAGACAGGTGGAGGCATTGTTCCGCCTTTGATGCTTTTTCCAGAGGAAAATCGGTGGGGTGGGATGGAGCAGTGAGAGAGGGAGGCCCAGGAGTGAACATTCTGACAGTGTTTCTAGGGAAGTCCTCCCTGACTTGTAATTGTTCTAGTTAGGAAATGGGATAATTAGTTACACTCACAAAATCCCAAGGGGGAGCACAGTACCAAGATCCCAGAACACAGAAACAGATGAAGTGTCGTCTTGAGGCAGATGAAGATTCCAGAGGGCAGCCTCTGTTCTTGGGGTACTTGGCCCATTGCTGGTGAGTGGGGAAGACCAGGAAAGGAGGGAGAGAATTATTCCCACCCTGCTTATAGCATGACTCTGCTAGCTGTCCTGCAGCACATACAGTGGGCTGACTTGCTCAAAATGTTCTTTTAAATTTTATTTTGGGCACCAGAGGCAAAAGATACCAAAGCACTGCCCAGAGTCCAGGGAGGATCCAGGCTTCAGGAGATGAGCACATGAGCACCGCAGCAGGCTCTGGCTGGAGGGAGCTCAGCTCTGCGTGGACACAGCCCTCCTTTTCCCTGGCCTCTGCCTCTGCTCTCTCCTCTGTCTGCCCCGTTGCCATCCCACCCCCTCCCTCCCCTTGGCCTGGCTGCTGTGTCTCCCTCTCCTCAATCCACACATCCAGTGTGCTCACTGCCAGGAAACACGCATTTTCACAGTGGGTGTTCTGATCATAGTTCACACCCAAAAGTTATTTCTCTTCAAGAAATTCAAAGTGTGTTTCAGGCTTAAACCTTTAACACCTCAGACAGAGATCAAGTAATTATCAGAACTGTCTCCAGCAAGCTGGAAGGAAGGCAGAGATTCGAACCACCCACTGTACGTTTTCGAAAGTCCCTCATCCAGCACGAAGGTTTTAGGTAAAGAGTTATGATTGGATCCAGGGACAAAAATGGTGACGTGAGAGGAGGGAGAAGGCCTGCTCTTCTTGTCAGGAGTGGCACCATCGGAATAATTGCCCGAACTAACGCAGACGAACTTCTAATGACAAAGTGTTGAGAATATTGAAGTAGCACCTTCATTCAAGTCGCTAAGATTTCTTCAACATCTTCATGAGGAAAGGAATGGGGAGGGTTATTTCCATTATTTTATGAATGAGGAGTTGAAATCCAAGCTCAGAGGTCTTTTCCTTGGACCCTGGATGTGTCCATGACAGAGACGGGGACAGCAGACTTCCTTCAGCCAGGCCACACTGTCCTCCTCAGACTGAACATCCCCCAAATCATGGCAGTGTTCCCTCCTTCCTTCTGAAGGAACAGTGTGGCGATTTATTTATTGTGGCAGGGAAGGGCTTTAAGATCCTTGGTTGAGGGTGTTATTGGAAACAGATACAGTTAAAAGTGCTATTGAGTGTACCCTCAGTAGGTTCACTTTAACCAGACCCGGCATTTCAGTGAACACAGGTGTCCTTGTAGGTCCCCTCCTGCCTGTGGATTACCTCTGAAATTCAATCACTAGCATTAAATTTAATCAAAGTAACATCTATTCCCCAAATCACAGTACCGATTCTGATTAGTATTATATATAATCCATAACAACATATAATTACCTGTGAAGTTCCAGGAAATAATGTGTAATTTCCCATATCTTTTAAAGGAAATATCCTTAATTAAATACTTATTATTTATTTTTTTGTTTTTATGATTTTATTTTAATAAAGATTATCCACGTTCATTGCAAACATTTCAGAAAATATAGAAATAATGAAAATAATCACCTATTACTCCACCACTCAGAGATACTATTAATATCATTTCGCTATACAGTTTTTCAGATTTTTTCTCTTTTATATTTTGAACCCAGAAATAAGATCATGTTCTACATACTGTTTTGTAAATTGCTTTTTAAAATTTACCAATATGTCATGAACTTTTTTCTGTTCATGTCAATATATACCATTCAACATAGGTATTTTTAATGGCAATATATTTCACTAAATAGATGAACCACAATATGTTTAATTAACCCCTACTCAGGGACACTTGGGTTGGTTCCTGCTTTAGCTTGGATATTTGACCCTCCAAACCTCATGTTGAAATCTGATCCCCAGTGTTGGAGGTGGGGCCTAATGGGAGGTGTTTGGGTCATGGGGGCAGATCCCTCATGAATGTCTTTGTGCCCTCCTTGCAGTAATGAGTCAGTTCTTGCTCTCCTAGTTGTCAGGAGAGCTGATTGTTTATAAGAGCCTGGCACTCTCTGCCCTCAGAATTATAATAAATAAGAATGATGAGAACAAACATGGTTGGCTTGTTCCCAATATTAGGGGGCAAGCATTCCATTGGTGATAAATTTTTCACCATTAAGTATAATGTTAGCTATAGGATTTCTGTAGATGCTCCTTATTAAGTTGAAGAAATTATCCTCTAATCTAAATATGCTGACAGTTTATCATGAACAGGTATTGGATATTGTCACAGGCTTTTCCTGTATCAATTGATATAATTGTATGATTCTTCTTCTTTACTATGTTGATATGGTGGATTACATTGATTTGATTTTTTTTTTTTTTTTGAGACAAGGTCTTGCTCTGTTACCCAGGCTAGAGTGCAGTGGCATGATCATAGCTCACTGCGACTTTGAACTCCTAGGCTCAAGGGATCCTCCCACCTCAGCCTCCCAGAGTGCTAGAATTACAGGTATGAGCCACTGCTCCTGGCTCATATAATTTAATTTCTATTGAATTTGTGGACTTTTATTTTATGTCCGAATTCTGTGGTTTGACTATACACCCCAAATTTCATGTGTTGAAAAATTAATCCCCAAATTCATATGTAGATGGTAATTGGAGGTGGTGCCTTCAGCGGTTAATTAAAATTAGATAAAGCCATCAGGGTGGGGCCACTATGATAGGTTTTTAAAAAGAGAGACCTGAGCTGTGATGCTTTTGCCTGCTTTTACCATGTAATGTCTTCCACTGTGTTGTGATGCAGCAAGAAGGCCCTCACCAGATGTTGGCCCCTTGATTTTGGACTTCCCAGCCTCCAGAACTTTAAAGAATACATTTCTTTACTTTACAAATTACCCAGTCTCAGGTATTCTGTTTTAGCAACAGAAAACAGATTAAGACACCAAAATATGCTCCGTCTTGGTGAATGTTCCATGGGTGCTTAAGAAAAGTGTATTCTGCTATTGTTGGTTAGAATGTTCTATATAGGTCAATTAGATCCTGTTAGTTGACTGTATTGTTCATTTCTTCTATATCCTTGTACATTTTTTGTCTAATCATTCTATCAGTTTCTGAGAGTGGGATGTTGAAGTCTTCAACTCTAATTGAGAATTTGTCTATTTCTTTTTCAGCTCTAACAATTTTTACTTTTATCAATATTTAGAGGCTCTGTTGTTTGATGCATGCACATTTAGGATTATTAAGTCTTCCTGGTAGATTTATCATTTTATCATTATGTAATGTCTCTCTTTTTTCTCTAGTAGTTTTCTTTTCTCTGGAGTCTACTTCATCTGATATTAATATAGCCAGTCTTGATTTTTAAAAGAATTAATTTCTGCATGGTATATCTATTTCCATCATTTTACTTCCTACCTACCTGTATTGTGTTTCGTTGAGTTTCTTGTAGATGGTGTATTGTTGGATCTTCTTAAAAATTCATTCTGCCAATCTCTGTATTTTCATTGCTGTATTTAGATATTTATATTTAAGGTAATTATAGATAAAAGCTGTCATTTTACTATTTTCTTCACTTGCTGATTTTCTAAAATTCTTTCATGAATTGGTGTTAAATTTTTTCAGATTCTTTTCCATCTAAATGAATGTTTTTTCTTTTCTAGTTTGTTAATATAGTGAATTACATTAATTGATTTTTGAATGTTATACCAACCTTGGATTTCTGTTATGAACCCTACCTGGTCATGATACATATATTGCTGAATTTGATTTGCTAATATTTTTTTAAGTATTTTACATGTATTTTCATGAGAATTATTAGTCTGTAGTTTTATTTTAATGTCTTTCATTTTGGTATCAAAATAATATTGGATTCATAAAATGAGTTTGAAAGAATTAGCTTCTCTTCTATTTTCTGGAAGCACTGTCAGAGAACTGGTATTATTTCTTCCTAAAATGTTTGATATAATCTATCAGTAAAGCCATCAGGGCCTGAAGTTTTCTTTGTGAAATGCCTTTAACTATAGATTCAACATTTCAAATAGGTACAAAGCTATGTAGCTTATCTAGTTTTTCTTTTCTTTTCTTTCGTTTTTTTTTTTTGGAGACAGAGTCTCACTCTTTTGCCCTGGCTGGAGTGCCATGGTGTCAGCCTAGCTCACAGCAACCTCAAACTCCTGGGCTCAAGCAATCCTTCTGCCTCAGCCTCCCAAGTAGCTGGGACTACAGGCATGCGCCACTATGCCCAGCTAATTTTTTCTATATATTTTTAGTTGTCCAGATAATTTCTTTCTATTTTTTTAGTAGAGACACGGTCTTGCTCTTGCTCAGGCTGGTCTTGAACTCCTGAACTCAAACGATCCTTCTGCCTCGGCCTCCCAGAGTGCTAGGGTTATAGGCATGAGCCACCACACCTGGCCTCTACTTTCTTGAATCAGCATTGGTAGATTGTCTTCAAGGAATATGTCCATTCCATCTAAGTTGCCAAGAGTACTGGCATAAAGTTGTTTATTATACTTTATTATCATTTTAATGCATATAGGGTTTGTAGTGATATCTCCCCTTTCATTTCTCATATTGCTAATTTGTTTATCCTTTATTTTATTCTTTTCTTGATCTGTATGGCTAAAGATTTTGTACTATTGGCATGTTTGCTCTACTTTTTGCTTAGTGGTTGTTTCAGGGTATACAATATACATTTTAACTCATCATAATCTACCTTAAAATAATTTTATATCACTTTATGTATAGTGTAGGAACCTTACAACATTATACGTCCATTTTCCTCTCATGTCCTCTTAGCTATTTTTATCACTCATTGTTTCTACCGATGTCACTCCCACAACTTAGTGCTGTTATTTTTGCTTTGAACAGTCAATTATCATTTAAAGATATTTTAAAATGAAAAAGTGTGGTTTTCTTTATGTTTCTTTTGATTGGGTTCCATTAAGGCTTTTTCAACAGGTCATTGATGGGCCTCTCATTCTTTTTCAGTGTTTTGCTCTTTGTGCTTCACTTTGGATACATTGCTATGCGTTTAAGTTAACCAAATATTTTTTGCAGTGCTTAATCTGCCATTAATCTCCCTCAGTGTATTTAGATTATGTATTTGTAAATTTTGCATTGTTGGATTCTGGATTTTGTTGTATTCCTTTAAAGAGCATTGCACTTTGTTTGGCAAGTAGTTAAGTTTCCTGCAGATATTTTTGTAGATTGATTGTAAAGTTTTGTTTGAGTAGGTATAAGGCAGCCTTTAATTCTAGAACCACTTTAACCCTGCTTTTAAAGTATGACTCTTTTGAGAACTCTAACCTGTGTCCTGGGCATTGTGAAGTCTGTCTATCTGCCTTTGTGAGTTATGGAAGTTGTGTTTCACCTGCTGTTTTCTGATGTTTCTTATGCCTAGTAGAATTTCATTCTGTAAATACACCAGTCAGTTCTCAAAGACTCAAGGGTACTTCTCTACAGATTTCTGAAGCACTCTCTTTTTGCAGGTCCTTTCCCTTTTGTACTCTGCTCTGTATACTCTAGTTGTCTTTGCCTTCTCAAACTACAGTTAACCCTTGAACAATATGGGGGTTGGGGTGCTGACACTCCCACCCATGCAGTTCAAAATCCACCTATAACTTTTGACTCCCCCAAAACTTAGCTACTAATAGCCTATTGTTGACTAGAAGCCTTACTGGCAACAAACAGTTAATTGACCCATATTTTGTATGTTTTATGTATTGTATACTGTATTCTTACAATAGAGAAAAGAAAGTATTATTATGAACATCATAAGGAACAGAAAATATATTTACTGTTCATTAAGTGGAAGTGGATCATCATAATGGTTTTCATCTTCATGGTCTTCACATTGAGTAGGCTGAGGAGGAGGAAGAAGAGGAAGGATTGGTCTTGCTGTGTCAGGGTGGTAGAGGTGGAAGAAAATCCAAGTGTAAGTGGATCCCTGCAGTTCAAAACTGTGTTGTTCAAGGGTCAACTGTGTAGTGTTTTTCTCTCAACTCAGTGAGACCTCAGGGATCTCTTTGGGTTCTCTTCCCTGTGCTGCAGCGTGGATGCTGCCTCTGGCAGGTAAGCTGCAGCCGTCGTAGCCTTCCCTCATCTGTTTCCCTTCTCTCAGGGGTTGCTTTCTTGCACTGCCTGTTGCTCAATCTCTGCAAATATCCATTCATTTATTTTGTTTACTTTCTAGTTTTCTGTTTTTATTGCAGGAAGATAATTCCTGTAGTAGTTTATCTTGCATGGGTGGAATCTGATGTCCTGGATAATTATTTTTTGTTACTTTTGTATTGTTTTTCCCCATTTTGAAAGTTATTGCCAAAAAGAAATCTCAACTACATTTATGTTTAAGTAGTGTTCAGTGTCCAGAATATTTTGTAATAAAGTCAAGGTCAAAATAAAAACAATAATTATCATACTTGCAACCAAGTCTGAATACTTGGCAATCTGTAGGAGACACTGGCCAGGTTAATTACTGTTTGTACATCCTGTGCAAATAAAACACTTCTATACTGAACTGTAGTGATGGCTAATAAGGATGTGGTAAGCAGAAAATATAAGGAAAGGCTCAACAGCCAGAGGGAGTAGGTGTAATTAGAGGGTAGATGCTTGATAACTTCTTTCCTTTAAGGGTATGGCAAAAGAACAAATCCGAAGGTGATGTTGGAGGAAAGCTGGGAGTCCAGGCAAAGGCAAAAGAGAATTAATGAATAACAGAAACTTCAGAAACAATGAGGGAGACAGGTCCAGCCTCACAGCCTTATGCGGCTGAGGGAACCCAGTGGAGCCCGCGGTGCAGGAGCAGGTTCTCAGGAGATGGTCCTGGGTTCAGCACAGCTGTTCCCTCGCAGGCAAGGAACTGAGACCGGGAGGATCAGCTGCCTTTGGCAGAGTCAGAGTACAGCAAAATGAGCAGGTCTTGTGAGGATCTCCACATGCAATCGGATGCAGTGTCTTTATACCAGGCAAGCTGAACAAAACCAAATTATTTTCTCTCAGTGATTTGGCCTTTGTTTTCCAAAACAAATATTTTAAACCTGAACCTTTATTTGAGTGGACCAAAAATGTATAGCTTTTTTCCTTTTAGAAACAAAGCCTAATCAGTCCCTGAGCATCTACCTGAATCTTTTATTTCATTCATGGCTGACTATACTTGTGTGCTATTTGCAACACACCTTTAATAGTTTCCATGAACGTAAAATCAGTCACCTAAATGGTCCCATCTGAGGGATCCCAGGAAGGGCGACCTGCCTGGAGTGAGCATGCGTCTGCTCACAGCCAGAAGTCGCCCAGGGAGATGGCTCTAAGATGGGGTTCGGTGTGACATCATGTGTAAGCTTAGGGTCCTCATGACAATGACTGGGACGAGGCTATAAAAAAAATAGCAGTTGGGTGGCGGGTAAAGAAAGGAGTGTAATTAGAGATGTGAAAAGCTCTCTAGAGAGGACAAACCTGGAGGTTTAAAAAAACCCTGGGGTTAGAGGGTACCAAAGCAGGAATCAGAGAGAAGATATGAAGAGATGGCAAAAACAAACTCCACCCAGATGTTTCCTTGGGACAGGCCTGGGTTCAGTGGCTCATTCTTAATCACTGGTTTGCATCTGCAGATCTTCTATCCAACTTAGGGCTCCATGGGCTGACCTGCCACCCACCCACCTGGCCTCTGTGCCAGAGGTGATGTGCAATGGCCCAGAGCATGTCCTACGTCACCTGACTGTACAGCCATGATCTGGGCACCACCCTGCCTCCCTCTCATACCCCACAGAGGCATAACAAACCAGCAACCACACATTAAGACAAACCCTTAACTCATACAGAGAGAGAATTCATTCCAAAGCATCCTTCCCTGCTTGGTCTGACCTTAGCTTTTCCCAATCACTTTATGTCATCTTCTAGGAGGAGCTCCCATCAGGAATACATCGGAGGGTTTTTATTGCTGGGTGGTTTCAGACAGTGCTCGGCTGAGGTTCACGGCCAGTTCCCTTCCCCAGATCTTTCCTTCTCTCAGCCACATTCCTTGGGTTCTGAATTAGTCATTGTTTATTACAACTGTGTCACAGGTGTAGTGGCTTGTCCTGCCTTCTGTTATGCGACAACAGAGGTGTGGTTGGTTAGGGGATGACCTGTTCTTTCCAGAGGCCTCTGCTTCTCTGTACGTCTCACTGAATTCTCACCTACACCCTAAACCCTAACCTATGATAATTACATCACAAAAATAGCAAACAACGTCAATCAGATTTGAAGATAGGGCTGGGAGTGGAATGTTCAAAAAGATTTGTCATTCTGAGTAGAGGTTTTTGGGGGAGTGTGGATGATTAACACGAAAATTGACAAAAAATAACCACTTGAGAGCTAAAGTAGTAGAAAAAATAGCTACATGTTAACCACACAACGTTAGCACTAATTAAGACCCAAATGTTTAAAATAGTTGTCCAGACAGGAAACTGCTGAGCTTCCAGGCATTTATCCAATGCTGAGATTATCCAGTTGATGTTGTTAGTTGCTGAGGTTTCAGCTGTTAGCATTTTATATTGTATTCTGCCACTGAGCTGTAGTGTGCAACCTCTAATAAAACGTTATGTCTTTTGAGCCATGTTTCTTACCTAAAATGATATGTTCACATTCACTCAGACACCAGATAAATATTACATGGTGTGATCTGTCTTTATTTTCTGTATTTTAATTGTTCTTCACCTTGTGGTTTGTTGTTATTCTATTTTTGCAGCTGAGTCTTCCTCCTTTATTTCTCTCTTTCTTCCCTCCATCTAACACACACTGTCAGAATAATATTCCTAAAACGGACCTTGCAGATGTTTCCCCCACCTAAAAGCAGAGTTTCTAATTAACGATTGATTAAGTCAAAGCCATGTAAGTCAGCTCTTTTGGCTGAGAACTGGTGACCCCCATGAATAGCAAGACAAAATTCCATCACTGAAAATATCTGAAGGGTACGTCTTTGCTGTGAAATGTACGAGAGCTGCTGGTCACTTTCCCACCTCTCACCTGGGCTGTGTTGTGGCCCCCCAGCCTGTTCTCAGCACAGCAGACGAGCAACTGGCGTGATGTAAATTGGGCCAGGCCAGCCCTGCTCACACCCAGCACTGGTGCCCATTGTCCATTTCACTCGGATGAGCAGACAAGTCTTACCATGAAGAAAGGCCATGTGACTTCCCCCAGCATCACTTCCACTCCAGCTGACTGGCCCCTGCTAGTCCTTGAAGAAGTCAGGCTCCGCCCTGCCTCAGGGCCATTGCACTGGCTGTTCCCATTGCCTGGAACGCCCTTTGCTCAGAAATCCACGTGGTTCCTTCCTGCAATATTGTTCAAGTCTCACCTTCCTGTTGAGGCTTGCCTTGGCCCCACCCTCCCCAGCACCTCCAATGCCCCTGTACCTTGCTCTGTTCCCCCCATGGCACCTATCCCCTGGGTATCCCATATAATTCTGTTATTTATTATGTGCATTGTCTGTTTCCTCTGCCTTGATTCATGGGGCAAAGATCTTTCTCCCTTTTGTCCACTGAGGAATTCTGAGCACTTGGAATGATGCTTGGCACTCAGTAGGCACTCAGATGTTTGTCTGATGAGTGGATGAATGAATGAATGAGAGATCTGTTACGTCTCTCATCTATAGCAAATGGGTGTCAAGTTGTGAGCGACTAGATGATGCGAACATGGATTCTTCATAAAGATGGGAAGACGGGGGCTGCCCACTGCCCATCACTTCCCTCCCCGCAGGGAGCCTGGCTCTGCTGCAGGAGAGTCCCCCAAAGGTGCCTGGTTTAAGCTCTGCCGTGATGGGCGTGCCACTACAAGTGTGTAACACTTTCACATACGTCAACTCAGACCTGGAGGACATCACCAAACTGCTCACATTGCAGCTGCTGGGAGTGGCCTAGAAGGACAAAGGGGACTTTTACATCTTACTCTATAGTTCTGAATTGCTGGGTTTTTTTTTTATGTTTAACAAGTATTACTTTTTTGATAAAATAACTTGTCATTTTTAGAGAATAAAGCCCATGTGCCAAGAGAGGCAGAGCTGTCAAAGCGCAGGAGGACCATAGAGAGCGGAGGCAGTGGCAGAGTGCCTGGTCCCCAGCTCCCCGGCCTCCTGCGTCCAGTGGAACACTGCTGGGAGCAGCAGCTGAAACAGATGCTGGCCGATTTAAGCAGCAAAGGAATTGATTGCAAGGATATTCTTGGATTCAGGCTTGGATGAAGGGCGAGAATGTCCAGAAGCTGACCCAGCCAGAACCTCAGCAGACATTGCAGGGCGCCCCCTCCTGCTGCCTTTCCCACCCCTGGAAGCCAGTCATTGCTGCCATCACCCCACCACCAAGACAATTGTGAGTCCTTGCCCCTCAGCTCTTGATCCAAACCCTGGGGTGGGTACGTCAGACTGGCGGGTCCTGGTTGCTGTCCTCTGGCAGCAAGGGAGGCTGAGAAAGTGAGTATCTGATGGTTTTCGGCTCCCATAGAGGAGGTTCTCTAACCTCCCCCAACCCTCCCCCAAAAGGTTCTGAAGTTAGGCAGCCAAAACAACCAAAACATCCAAAACCTTAACAGATATCTTTGACAAGCAGGTTTCTATTATGAAAATTAACCCCTGTCTGAGATAGAAACAAATTTTGGGTGGTTTTAAAGGGTAATCTGTTAGGAAATGATCTTTCAGGAAAATGTCCTACCGTGATGGGAGGGTCCTTGTTTTGTGGCTTACCTGTGGCATATACCATTTCCACGGGAGCCTGAAGCAGCTCTGTGGCACAGGGTCCCGTGTCGGGACCCCTTCCCCGGGCTGCGGCTGCACCTGGGGCAGGGCAGGAAGGGGCCCCAGAGCCCTGACCAGGCTTGGCTGTGTCCAGTACGGGAGGAAAGAGAGTGACAGAACCAGGGAAGGAGTTGAGAGAGCAGGGACACAGAAGGCAGGGCAAAGGGGCGAGGGGGGGGCGGGAGATGAGCACAGAGAGGGGCTTTGCCAGCCCCTGGGGCACAGCCTCCCTCAGTTCCTTGGCCCCCTCCAAGTGATCAGCGGGGCTAAGGCCCTTGGCAGCCTGGCCCCCTACAGCTCACACCTCCTGCCAGCACCCTGTTGTCCCCAGGTACCTCCCCCAGCCCTATCACCCCGTTCTAGTCAAACTGGCCCATCTACGATTGTTCTCAGGGTCAGAGCACTCTGAGCCTGTTCACTTCCTGTCTCTGTTGTCCCTGCAGCTTTCACTTTCTTATCTCCTGTTTTCCTTCTGAGTCTGGCTCAGTGCTGATGCCTTAATCCCACATTTCCAGGCTGTCTCCCCTAATGCGCTCACTTGCTCCCTGGCCAGTTCTAGGACCTGACTTTGGCTTGGGTCTCAGGTCTGTTCTACGTTTATTGTCCCAAAGCCCCGCGCCCTGCAGTCCCCATTTTGTCACCTCTGTCTTAGGAATCTGCAGTGGGTGGGGTGGATGTCAGTAGGGATGCTCAATTCAGGGGGTGAGTTGTCAGAGCACTGTGTGTGGTCCCCTCACCCAAATGGCGTGAGGAAGTGTTCAGGGAAGGCCATCTGGAAGAGAGTCCTGAGGTGAGTATTAAAGAATACATTTCAGGACAGATCTGAAGTTTCTCACAGGTTGGATTAGGCTGGTAAAGGACAGGGAGGTGTGTTCGAGAATGCCCCTGTGTTTCCCACCCCAGCCCCAGCCTGAGCCTGTCTCTCTGCCAGCTCTGTGTCCGTCCTCTGCACAGCAGAGCACACTCATAGTTGAGCTCGCAGGGATAATCCACAATCTGTTTATGTAAACACATTTTAACTTTAGATCAGAAAATTGATGTTTTTCCTAAGCAATGACATGTTTGGGAGAGCTTTCTTATAGTTAAATTCATATTCCAAAGCCATTAGGGGTTGCAGCACAATTGCTGACAGAAGAACCCAGCTGGTTCTTTTTTCTTCTTTGTCAAATGGTTCTTTTCTTGCCTTCTATCCTCTGTGACTTACGTCTGCTTCCACTTTGATTTCACATGGCACCATTCCCTCCCCTACACGTCCTAAACCCCAGGCGAAGCAGTGCTGAGATTATAACCTGGGGATAGCAATCTACCCGAGTCACCCCTTACCCAGGCTGACATTCCCGAGGCCAAATGCATTGTAAAAGGCTAACATAATTCTGTATTGATAGGTGCCTTGCTGTGGCTCCCAAGCCCTCCAGATGTCCCCAGGCCCTCCCCTCCCCTGTGACCCACCCACGGAAGGGAGAACGTGGTCCTGCAGGAGAGGGCTCTTAGCCCAGCGTCCGTCTGTTCTAATTGGACAGCGCCCATGCTGTGGTGGTTCTTAAATGATTTGAATAGACTTCTGCCCATTTAAATACCCTTTTCTTCTAAATTTCAGAGCTCTTTAATCTCATACTTTCTTCTCCATCAACCACACCACTTTAAAGTGTTGAATCTAAATGTTCAGATGTAAATGAAGCAGTGAAGAACTTCTTGGTTTGAACCTCTGAGATAAGCTCACCTTAGCTATGCTAAGGTAGAGTGATTATTTCTAGATTTAAAAAGACTAAAGTTTACATAGCAACTGAATGCAATGTATTAACCCTGATGGGATCATGGATGGAAAAAGGAAAAAAATGGACATTTTAGGGGGACATTTGGCTTGGGTCACAAGATTGAAAACATATCATGGGGTTATTGTTCATTTTCTTATCTATGATAATGGAACCAAAAATTTGGTGCATACACAGACATGCACATAAAGAAACGAAGCAAATATGGCAAATTGTTGACTAGTGACTGTATTCATTAGAGTTTATTACACTACTCTTCACTTTTCTTTCCTGTTTGAAAATTTTCAGACTAAAAAGTTGGCACTAAATCCATCCATAATCATTCCACTGAAAGGTAGCCACTGCTGACATCATTTTTATGTATTTACATATATCACAAATCTGTTTTAAATAAAATTTGGTTTTATATGTATACATAGTTTTGTAACCTCTTTGGAACAATATAAATTTTTTATTTTAAAATGATTTTAATGTAAAAAATAAAGTTAGTAACAATTTTGAAATCTTTTCTGGCTCTGTATTGTATTTTCCATCATTAAATATTCATAATAGAAAACATAACTGTTAATGCTGCCTAATATCTACCATGTGACTGTATCTTAATCTACTTCAACATTTTACTTTTTAAGACTTTTTTTTTTCTCTGTGCCCTGGGTAGAGTGCAGTGGCAGCATCATAGCTCACTGAAACCTCTAACTTCTGGGCTCAAGCAATCCTCCTGTCTCAGCCTCCCAAGTAGCTGGGACTACAGGTGAGCACCACCACGTCTGGCTAATTTTTTCTGTGTTTTGGTAGAGGGGTCTAGCTGTTGCTCAGGCTGGTCTTGAATTCTTCATGTCCAGCAATCCTCCCACCTCTGCCTCGCAGAGTGCTGGGATTACAGGCGTGAGCCACCGTGCTGGCCACCATTTTCTGATTTAGTTGGCTTTCACGCTAATAAATAATTGATTATCAACAACTTTACCTAACTCTTTGGGCTTTTTTGTTCATATTTAAGAAAATAACAAAATATTGTTACTATATATACGTTCTGGATGTACAACATAGGTAAGTATTGTTTGTATTTAACACTGTAAACAAGTGTTTATACTTAATAAAATAGTTCCTCACACGAGGGGGCAGGAGCCTCTTCCAAGTCTGCAGTGGAATTGCCATTTTTGCTATTCGGTTGCTTGCTCGGACCCTTGGCCAGTTAGCCATGCGACCCCTCTTTGCCCATCAGACAGGCGGGCCATGGCTGCTCCCCAGACCCTCAGCACCCAGTTTCATGTTCACCCAGGGGCCCACGTGAGCCACCTTCTCAGGGACGAGGGTTTTCTATCACCATTCCTGTAACCTTCTGGGCTGTCAGTGGAGTAAAACCAGTGCCCCTTCTGGCCAGCCTCTGTCCTGGACCCAGATGGATCTGCCTGAAGGGCATAAGCTAACGCTAAAAAGAGTGCAATTGAAGCTTTTACTGAAGCCTCTTAGAGAGTTCCACGGCGCGACACACGGGAGGACGCCCTGAATCTTCCCCCTGAGCGCGCCCCCTGCCCGGAGCTGGCTGTCCCCTAGGTCCTCTGCCCCCGACGCCAGCCTCCCGAGGCCTCCGCTCTCCTTCGCCTCCGCACACGGGGACTCTCCGCACCGTGGAGGCCTCGGAGTCAAGCCGGGCGCCCGCACTCGGGCCGCAGCTGTCCGTATTCCGAGTTGACATCGGGTGTGCGGAGATGCTCGCTCTGCGGAAGCCTTTCTCAAACATTCACGCACCAACCCTGCTGGGCCAGGCCCGCTCCAGGGGGCGTTGTTAGAGCCAGATTCCCTCGGCCCCGGGAACAGAATGACAGAGTCACTGAGGCTGTAAAAGGCAAAGGAGTTTATTGACTAGTTCGAACTAGGGTCCAAGCCCCGAGCACCAACGCAGTGGTCTCTTTCTATGGGCAGGGACCCCGCGCAGCGGGAGTACAGGTCTTTTATATTTTTTTTTTTTTTAGCTCTCTATTGCAACCAAGCGTTTAAGCAAGCAAGCCTAGTATACAAAAGCGGACTTTGGCTGTTAGCTATAAGTTAGGCAAGCAGGCCTTGTATACAAAAGCGGACTTTGGCTATTAGCTATAAATTAAGCAAGCAAGCCTTGTATACAAAAGCGGACTTTGGCTATTAGCTATAAATTAAGCAAGCAGGCCTTGTATACAAAAGCGGACTTTGGCTATTAGCTATAAATTAAGCAAGCCATCACAGAATTAACTAAAATGTTGTTTCAGTCCTGTTCTACAGCGTATCAGGTGCACAAGCACGAAGATGCCAAAGCCCGGGGAGTTGTGCTCTCCCGCGTTGACAAGACCAGAGCTCTGCCTCCCTCTCGTTTTCACCGCACAGGACACATACCGGAGGGTGACAATTGTGCTGCAGTCAAGATCACCTATGTACGTACTGTGCACGGAGTGCTAGGATTACAGGCGTGAGCAACCGCTCCCGGCCCCATAGAAAAGATTTTCTTCGGCCTAACAAGGTAATGATTCAAAAATTCTAAAAAGCCAATCTCAAAAACAGAATAAATTAACCATTAAAACCAAAGCAAAATAAAACAAACAAAAAAAAATTTTTTAAACCCCTAGATTTAAGCAATTTTTAAAAAGAAAAAAATGAGAACTCAAAATACTGGGTCATTACAGACAGGATTATTTTACACATGAGTGATTTTAATTTTTAATTCTGGTCAGGAATGGTAGAATTCTAATTTTTCATTTTTAATGTTTTGACTTTTGAGTGGAAAAGGCTAATTGTTGGTTAATATTTCTCCAACAGAAAACAAAACATGGATTACACATAAAATCACACTGCTGCAATGGTACTAAGTATTTGTTTAAATGTTAATAAAACTTGGGCCTTGGTGCCCGGGCTGAGCAGACACAGAGAGCCTGAAGTCAGACCTCGGGCAGGCGCCTCCCAGCTCACTCAGGCTGGCGTCTTGGCCACAGCACTGAACCTCCTGGAACCTCAACTCTAGGGTAGAAATAATTACTGCCTCATGGTAAGGATTAAACAAGATAATGGAGGAATGGAGGAGGCACACTTGGCCAGGAGCCTAGAGCAAGGGAGAGGCTCATAAAAGCTATCAGCTCTAACACGTTATCATTTCCATATGAGAGAAAGGCCTTTGAGCATATTTAAAACAAATATTTGTATAACAAGCAACGGTTCAATTGTTGAAATAAAATAATTTTAAGAATGATTCACTCTATCCATCAGTTAGAGTGGATTCCGGTTCCCACTGCCTACTCTAGCATAAATTTGTGTGAAATAGTGGCTTTAAAACAAAATTCGGAGATGCTCAAAAGTATGCCTGGCCCAAGCCTGGTGTTGGCCCCAGACTGGCCGAGGGCTCCCCTCTGCGAGGACAGTGCCCAAGGCCTGAAGGGCCTCACAGCCAGTGGGTCAGCAGCTGCCCCTGGTTGTGGCGGCTGCCCTCCAGCAAGCCTGCCCCAGCCTCTGTCAGAAATACTTGCTGAGGCTGCTTCCTTCTTGCTCAAGTCACACAACCCAGGGAGGGCCTTTCCTGAGCTGGTGAAGCAGCCCCTCTAAGTTACTACTTTTTCTTCTTTGTGGCACTTACCACCTGAAAGTGTCACTTATGTGGTTACCATCTGCTTAGCCCACTGCCTGCAGTCTTGGCCCCTGCTCAGCCCTGCCTTCGCGCCCGTCACTGGGCCAGAATCTGCACTGCCTGGTTCCTTCCCTCTCCGGGCAGGCGCCTGTGCAACCAGCAGGTCCAGAGCTCACAAAGAGGATAATTCACAACACAAAAGTCCATTTGACTTTGAACAAATTGCTACTGATTACTGGATTTTTCTTTCCTCCTCAAACAAAAGATCACAAACCCATGTAGGCTGATACAAAGGCTCTCCTCGATCTCTCTTCCCTGGCTGGCTCACTGTGGGAAGGAACAGGTCCTGAACGGAAAAAACGTGGTCGGTGGCCAGATGGACCCCTCTGGCCCTTCCTGACTCCTGCTGTTCTTTTCCAGGCTGGAGCCAGAGCCTTTCCCTCTCCTGGGCCCTCGCTCTCAGGGCTGCACAGGACTTCCCTGGGGCCTGGGCACTGTGCCTTCCTGGGCCCCTTCCACCATGAAAAAAATAGAAAAATTATATTTTATGATGACATTGGTATAAAGACAAATATAATCTAGGCTGGATTCACTATTGCATATTCATTTTCTTCTGATTTCAAAAGAAATGGAAATGGAAAACATGTCCATGGGCCCCAGGCCCTGTGCCGCTGTTCCTGAGGGAGAGTGGGCTCTGCTTACCTCCCCTGCCTGCCCCCGCGAGCTGCTGAGAAAGGGAGCAACTTCTGTTTGATGGAATTTGACTCAAATCCAACTTAAGAATTGGGCCCAGCTTTGAACTTCAGCAGGCCTCCTTCCATCTGGGGCTTCCTGAAACCCTCCCTCACCTTGCACCCCTGACCTGATATTTCATGTTCAGATCTTCTCTACCCTAGCACTGGGGTCCTTAGAAGTATAGTGCAGAACCACTGGGGGAGGGGAAGTGCTCAACTGTAAATTCTGTGTCCCACCCAGTTAGGAATCTCCAGGACAGGCTCAGGATTCTGCATCATGAATAAACTCTCCTGGTGAAGCTTAGGCTCGCTGAAGTTTGAGAAAAGCTCCGTCAATCTAAATGCACACTTACAGATGTTAGTTATCAGGCATCTTTCACTCTCCCAAAGGACAGCCTTGATCAGGAGGTAGAAGCCAAGCGGGTCAGATTGGCCAGAGTGGCCAGCAAGGGACACATATTTCTTATAAATTACATTACATTTCTTATAAATCACAATATCACAAATGAGATAAATATATTCCTCCTTTCCACTTCTATTCATCATTGTACTGGAGGTTATAACTAGGGCAATTACATAAGGAAAAAAAAACTAAAAGGCATCCCAGTGATAAACGAAGAAGTAAAACTATCTCTATTCACAGATGATATAACTTATATACAGAAAATCCTAAGGAATTCACTAGAAAAAATTAGAACAAATAAATGAGTTTAGCAAGGTTGCAGGATATAAGATGAATATGAAATATTAATTGTATTTTTATAAGCTTGCAAAGAACAATCCAAAAATGAAATTAAGACAATAATTCCATTTATAATAGCATCAGAAAGAATAAAATGCCTAAGAATAAATTTAACAGAAGAAGAAAAACTCTGAGAACTGCAAATCATTGTTGAAAGAAATTAAAGACGATCTAAATGAATGGAAAAAATCCCATGTTCATAGATAAGAAGACTTAACATTGTTAGGATGGCAATACTCCCCAAACCTATCTACAGATTTAATTAAATTTAAATTTAATTTAATGTAATCCTTATCACAATCCCAGCTGACTCCTTTGTAGAAATTGACAGGTGATTCTAAATTTTTTATGGAATTTCAAAGGACCCAGAATAACCAAAACCTTCTTAAAAGTGAAGAACAAAATTGGAGGACTCACACTTCTTGATTTCAACATTTACTGCAAAGCAATGGTAATCAAGACAGTGTGGTACTTGAACAAGGATAGAGCTATAGACCAATAGAATAGAACTGAGAGTCTAGAAATAAACCTATACATCTATGATCAACGATTTTTCAACAAGGGTGTCAAGACCATTGGATGAGAAATGAATAGTGTTTTCAATGAATGGTGCTGGGACAACTGGACAGCCACATGCAAAAGAATGAAGTTGGACTCTTACCTCACAGCATAAACAAAAATTTATTCAAAATGGAAAAAAGACCTTCCACAAGTTTCCTGATTAAAACATTACAACTCTTCCTGGATGAGTCAGGTAATCCAATGCCCAACTCAGGACTGTGTACCTGACTCAGCCAGCCTGGAACTCTCTTATTCCTCTCCTTTGAAGTGATGCAATACCTGCTGTGGGAGATGGTTCTAGAATGAAGCAGCAAATGGAAACTAACTGTTATGGGCACTTTATATAACGGTGGTGGAAGTGTCTGGGGCAGGTAGAAGGGAGCCTTTGACAAGCATATAACTGTATGCATACATAATATACTACTTCAACCATCAAAAAAAATAAAAAATAAAAAATAAATGGATCAAAGACCTAAATGTAAGGAAGTGAAACAAGAAAACTCTCAGAGGAAATGACCTTGGTTTTGGCAAAGCATACTTAGATATGAACTATTCTTTTTTTTTTTTTTTTGAGACAGAGTCTCGCTCTGTTGCCCAGGCTAGAGTGCCGTGGCATCAGCCTAGCTCACAGCAACCTCAAACTCCTGGGCTTAAGCGATCCTCCTGCCTCAGCCTCACGAGTAGCTGGGACTACAGGCATGCGCCACCATGCCCAGCTAATTTTTTTCTATATATATTTTTTTAGTTGGCCAGGTAATTTCTTTCTATTTTTAGTAGAGATGGGGTTTCGCTCTTGCTCAGGCTGGTCTCGGACTCCTGACCTCAAGCGATCCACCCGCCTCGGCCTCCCAGAGTGTTAGGATTACAGGCGTGAGCCACCGCGCCTGGCCGATATGAACTATTCTTAGCTATGACCCTTATAACCTTGGATTTGGCAAAGGATTCTCAGATATGACACCAAAAGCACTACTCCTCATAAAATATGTAAATTGAATTTCTTAAAAATTAAAAACATTTGTGCTTCCAAGGACATCATCAAGAAAGTGATACCACAGAATGGGAGAAAATATGTGCAAATTGTATATTTGATAAGGAATTTTGATCCAGCTTATATAAAGAACTATTATAACACACTCATCAAAGGACAAATAATCTAATAAAAATGAGCAAAGGATTTGAATAGACATTTCTCCAAGGAAGAGATGCAAATGGCCATCAAGCACATGAAGGTGCTGACATCATTAGTCATCTGGGAAATGCAAATCAAAACCATAGTGAGATACTACTTCACTCCTACGAGGATGGCTATAATTGTTTTAAAAAGTAGAAAATAATGTTTGTTGGCAAGGATGTAGAGAAATTGGAACCCTCACACACAGCTGGTAGAAATGTAAAATGGTGTGTCACTTTGCAAAACCATCTGTCAGTTCCTCAAATAATTAAACATAGTGTTACCATCTGACCAAGCAGTTCTACTCTTGGGTATGTACCCAAGTAACATTAAAATGTATGACCGCACAAAAACTTGTACACATACGTTTATAGCAGCATTTTTCATACAGTCAGTAGGTGGAAAAAACCCAAATGTCCATCAATTGATGAACGGATAAAGAAAATGTGATGTATCCACATAATGAAGTTTTATTCAATTCGGAGCAGTGAGGCTGAGGCCGCCTTTCCAGCTGTGCCCCTCCTCGCTCAACTCTGAGGCCGTGTTCACTCTTCATAAACAGCACAGACACTGCCAAGATTGTACAGAATTTGCCAACCTGATCAAAATGTCAGCTACCCAAAACCAAATTGAGGCGATCGAAATGCCAGACTGGGTGCCTGAAATACCAACTGATTTCATGACTGCAAGCTTCTTCATGAAGACTTTGCAGTGGACACTGGATAGTATTTAAAAGGACATTAAAACCCTGCTGTGGAAATGCAAACTTCTTTTTTGCACACCCTTCAGCTCTCTTCCTTCATACCCCTTCCCAAAGAGGCAAAGCCAGACATGTTTGCTCAGCAGCTACATGCGTCATACCAGGAATTCCACAGCGCAGAGTGGCGGACGCGGACCGTGTGATTTGTTTCCAGAGCAGCAGACTCGCAGCCAAGCCTGTGCAGAGACGTGCTGGGCGTGTGTCATAAGCAACGAGAGCAGCGCACCTCAGCAGGTCGGTACTGAGCTAAGATAAAATCACAGAATTTGCAGTGCTGGAATTTGCTCAGAGGGCAACTTTTCCTAGTCCACGTAAGGCCCAGAGGATTGGTGGCCAAGGCCACACAGAGAGGCAGAGCCAAGGTGGAGAGAGACATCAGGAGGGGGTGGGGGGGGTGTTTTGGTCTCCCGATCCAGTGTTTTTCTTACAAACATCAATCCACCTCTTCCTTATTTTTAATGTTTTCACTGCGTGTTTTATTTTATATATAAATATATCACCCTCAGCCCCAGGTGCTGGGTCCCCACTGCTGTTCTCCAGCCACAGAGAACGGAACAGCCTCATGGATGCAGAGGACATGGCGACCCTAGAACTGGGAGTCTCTTTAAGGAGCAGCTGCCCTGCCCCGATTCCCACCAGCGAGGGCCACCAGCCAGCCTGCTCACACGCCGCTCTCCTCAGGGGCTGGTCTCCACCTTGAGAATCCCATGCAGCAGTTAGCTCATTTAGTGACGTAGGCAACACAGTTACTTTAGAGGGAACACAAGGAAGTCCTGTTCCTCAAGGTCAAATCTCCACAAGGCTTCCAGGAGGCCTGTGTGCGCGTGTCTGGCTGGGTGGAGGAGGGTGGCAGGTTAAGAGGCCATCCCATTAAACCTGCCTTCCAAGCTGGCTGAGCTGAGGGCTGTAGCTGGGAGGCGAGGAGCAGAACCTGGCCCTGCGGGCTTGTTTGCTCACATCTTGGGGCACACCCCAGAGAACTTTTTGATGTGCATCTTCATCCTGCTTGCTGGACACCACCCCTTTCATAGAGGAGTTAATTTACACCAAGATCTGCTGGCTACGGACCGACAGGGACAGAGGCAGAGCCAGAGCTGCCCTCTGCTGAGTGACAGTGTGCTCAGTCCACCAGCCTCCTGCCATCCTAAAACCCTCTCCATCCCTGTGCTGTTCCCAAGAGCACCACATTCCCATCGGTCCTTTCCTTGTTGGACACAGCCATTCTCAACCTGGGAGGGGACAGGTGGGGAGCACACCCTGAGGACACTGTAGGGGGGTGAGGGTGGGTCCTGTGTGACTTTTAAAAGCCAAGCCCCTGGGATGGATCTTGCCACTGGCTGAGCTCAGCCTGGGCCCTGCAGTGAGATAAGACCTGGAAGCTGGAATGGCCTGTTTTCTCCCCAGTGCTGTGCCCCTCTTCCGGGAGCCCGGGGCAGTCAGCCTGCCTCCAGGAGAATCAGGACTTCCTGGCAGGACTACAGAGGTACAGAAGGGGGGCTGTGTGGTCTTCACTTCCCACACTCCGACCAGAAGCAGGGCATAGAGGTGCACCAGGACAGAGGCAGCTGGCTCTGGGACCCCACCCCAAATGGGGTCCATGGACTGGGATAATAGGAAAAGGTGTTTGGCACCCCTCAGGGGAGGGGAGGGGACCCTGAGTCCATGGCGAGGAAGAGCAGGATGAGAAGACACTGCTGACTCCTTGGTGGCAGTGCCTGGGAGCCAGCAGTCCAGAGACCACCACTCACTCATTGCCTCACTCAGTAAATAAACACTTGCTGAGGGGCTACCTTGCGCCAGGCTCTGCCCGACACACTGGAGAGTCAGCAGTGAGCAAAACGGACCAAAGCCCTGCTCTCGTGGGAGCACGTTCCAGTGGGAGAGTACGACCCAGCTGCCCCTCCCCCTCAGTTGAGGATATCCCAGAAAACTCTAGTACCTCCCCCAGTAGGAGGACGTACCCCACCTGAGACCAGAGACTTCTTGGGGTCCAAGTGTAGCCCGGGATGCCACTGAGCCCCAGCTGTGCTCCCGAGGGCAGCAAGTGGAGCTGGGGTGGGAGAGAGGGTGCCGGTGCCTTGGTCTTGGCCTGGACAGGGGAGAAACCACTGTGCTCGGGTGTCAGTAATTACTTTATCCTAACTGCCCTTATCCTAATCGCAGGGTGCCATCAGCTTTCATTTGGGGGAAGATGAAGGCTCTCCCTGTGGGCTGACGTTTCCTGCAGTTTTCCTGCCATCCCTGGGGCTCTGTGAAAAGCTGTGGTATTTTCAGTAAGATGTCTTCAGGCCCTCCATCACCTCATTCTACAATTCCTCTTCCCGGGGGCTCTCCAGTGAAAAGTCACTGTTCTCGGTGCTAGGAATGGCACTTTTTCTGAGTGCTGCTTTGAGTTTTATGATTTTATACTTCGAGTTACAAAACTGAGGTCTCATTTTTAGATTGGCTGCTAGAAAGCTCAGAGCTCCCTTTGTGGCTTCCAGCAAATGCAGGGACACCCAGTGGGCATTTTGTGAACCAACTTCACTCCTGGATCGTCTTTTTTTCGTTTATTTTCTTTGTCCCATTTTCCACATTCTCCCATTTTAAATTTTATTTTGTTGTATTTTATTGGATTAGTGAGGAAAAAGTAAATATTTCCTGTCTGCTGTGTTCATTTCAGGCACTCATGATCAAATCTGTAATCCCTGCCCTTCACAGCTGCAGGCTGGGTTCTGCCGACTCCTGACCCCTTGGCAAGGCTCAAACACTTTTCTTGTTTTCTCTCCCCTACCTGCCAAGTTAGGACCGCTACAAGATGCAGCTCAGACACTGTACTCTCTAGGCAGCCTTTTCTGAAACCTCCATCCCCAGTAGCACTGACCCCTCTCTGCTTGGGCCCCACAGAGCCTTGGAAGGGGCCTCTCCCATCAAACTGTCTATGACCACATGGAGCATCCCAGGCTGGCCCCAGACACCTGTCAGATCAAGGCAGGGATGACCCAGCTCACATCTTACTCATGAAGACATGGCAAAAAGTCATGGCAGTACCTTAGGTTGCAGTGTAGTCCTTATAAGAATTCAGACGAGGGACTGCAGGGCTGGACCAGTAGCTGAAGGCCATTAACGAGAACTGAAATGTATTAGATGCTCAACACTGGGTCAAGTGCTTGACTCGCCCAACACCCTCATTGTGTGTCACGCCCACTTTACAGATGTGGAGACTGAGGTCAGGTAAAGCGTTTGAGGGCTGTGCCTTGAGATGCAGTTAGACGGGAGGGGTCCAGTCTGTAGGTGGAAGAGGCAAGCTGATTCACACCAATATCTGTGGACTATCTAGCTGCTGTCCCCACATAGGAAGATATCTTGGGGAGAAGCCCAGAAACACTGAGGAGGAAGCCCACTTGGGGATGGCCACGAACGAAGCAGGCGTGGGCAACGCGCGGAGGCCGGTGGCCCATCGGATTTCAGGGCCGTGCCCAGGCCCTGCTTCGTCTTCTCCTAGCAGGAAATTCAGAGCCCACCTCATGGACAAATCCAAAAATGAACACCTAAAAACAACGTATTTGTGGGTTTTGCCGGGTCTTATGTCCCCATGCAGGGACGGGAATTTCAGTTCTGGGGGCCTTGGGGGCAGCTGGCAAGGCGCTGGGTGTCTCCAGATCTAGTGGCTGTGCCGCGACCCGTCAGGCGCAGGGTGCGGACCCGGAGAGGGACGGCGCTGGGTCCTCTGTCCTCGGTGGTGAAGGCCACTGCCAGGGCGCTGCCCGCCTGAGCCAGGGGTGCCCTGCGGCTCCCGGTTCTGGCTGTGGCGTTGGCACAGCCCCCTCTGCGCGGACCCGCGAGCTTCCGCAGGTCTCCGGCGCGCGCCTGATGAGCACGCGGGTCCCAGCCAGGCCTTGGCACTGAAGCGCCCAGAGGGGCTACCACGCGGTGTTCTGATTTTATTAATAGTAAGGGAACGGCCATGTCCTCGCTGCTGGCAGTGACCAGATTTTGGATTTGGAGACATTGATCGCTTTTGTGATAGATTGTCATTGGTTTGAGAGGATTCCTGGGAATACCGAGAAAAAAGGGCAAGGGGATAAGAGATCACCGATCTGCTGCTTTTGGAGGAGACACCAGTCACCATAAACGTGAATGCAGTTGCTGCTGACATGATGGATTCACCCATGTGGATTGGGTATCTCTTTCACCAGAGTGAGCCCTTGAAGCACGAGCAAATGTCCTCCTAAACATGAGTTTCTGTGTCAGAGCATCCCATGGTGCTAAGACGGAAGGAGTGGCCCTGGGATATTGTTGCTGACCATGGGCACCTCCAGTGCACACACCTGGTGGGACACGGATGCTCTGCTCTCAGTTATGTCGGGGAGACTAAACAGGCCTGGTCCGGAGGGCAGGGGGAGCTCTGGGGCTGTGGGGTTGGGGGACTCCAGACTCTGAAGGAGACAAGCCCTCTAGAGGGGGGAGTCAGCTGGCCCCTGCCTTAGGACCGGCTCCCTCCAGAGGAAGTGATTCTCAGCTTGGCACTGCAGGCTGCTGTGCCTTGGCTCCGGTTTGGGGAGTAAAAAGCGAGCCCTGTGTCCAAGCTTGGGGCGAGTAGGGTTAACCTGGAGTGTGAGCAGCCGGAAGAAGCGTGCTCTGGAATGGCACAGACAGTGTGACAGGAAGGGCCTCGAGGCAGCTGGGGTTGGGAGGATATGGAGCCCGTGGGCAGGACCTGGGGAGAGGGCCCTGGAAGCCAGAGCTCCCGTCCAGTTGTTCCACAAGTAAAAGGACTCCGACATGTCACTGTGCACAGCTGGGGAGCAGCAGTTACACCAGCAGTGATGGCATCTGTGGCCCAGTCTGCATCTCGTTAACGCTCCTGGGCAGGTACCTTCACCTTTCTGAGGCTGTTTTTTTTAAAACTACAACATGGGGGTGATGACCCCTCTCCAGGATCCTTTTGTGAACTGTGGAGATCAGACAGCTACAGTCTGTGACAGAGTATGCCATTTCCTAGGGAGCTGTGCTGTTATTAACCATTTTTGTTACTAGGCTACTAATGAGCTAAATGACCATGGTAAGCTACTTAACCTCACCCACCAATCCTGCTAAGCAAGGAGTCTTCAAATTTTTTATTGTTTAGATTTCCCCAAAGGCTTATGGCTGGAAGGAGGCCAGAAACAGGGCTAAATGCACAAGCTGTTCTCCAGCGTGGGGAGTCCACCCTCTCTTCTCCCGACAGGGAGTCTACCCTCGGAGATGGGTGTGTGGCTGTAACATCTGGTTCCAGGATAAACTTGAAAAACCTTCCAGGCCTCCCAGTTATCCCAGGTATCTGATTAGACAGACAGGCCAGGAAGAGACCTCACGTTCACTGAGTGCCTACTATTGTACAACAGGACTGAAACAACATTTTAGTTAATTCTGCGATGGCTTGCTTAATTTATAGCTAATAGCCAAAGTCCGCTTTTGTATACAAGGCTTGCTTGCTTAATTTATAGCTGATAGCCAAAGTCCGCTTTTGTATACAAGGCCTGCTTGCTTAATTTATAGCTAATAGCCAAAGTCTGCTTTTGTATACAAGGCTTGCTTGCTTAATTTATAGCTAATAGCTAATAGCCAAAGTCCGCTTTTGTATACAAGGATGGCTTGCCTAACGCTTGGTTGCGATAAAGAGCTAAAAAAAAAAAAAAAAAAAAAAAAAAAACATAAAAGACCTGTACTCCCGCTGCGCGGGGTCCCTGCCCATAGAAAGAGACCACTGCGTTGGTGCTCGGGGCTTGGACCCTAGTTCGAACTAGTCAATAAACTCCTTTGCCTTTTACAGCCTCAGTGACTCTGTCATTCTGTTCCCGGGGCCGAGGGAATCTGGCTCTAACATTTTGGGGGCTCGTCCGGGATCCCAAATCCCCCGGAACAGAATCCGGATCCGAGGAGGAGTTGGAACTCTTGAAATCCGTACGGTGTAGGTGATTGGGCCCTGGAAAGAGACCGGCAGAAGACTTAGGCGGACGCGCTGGTGGATCGCTGGTCGGGAGTGACAGGAGACGTCCGTCACCCCCACGGTTGGTTTTGCTTTTTTTTGGTTTCCAGTCAGTGGGAGGCACTCCCGAGAGGGGAGGTAAGTCCGGGGCCACTCGGCAGTCAGTGGGAGGCACTCCCGAGAGGGGAGATAAGTCCGGGGCCACTCGGCAGTCAGTGGGAGGCACCCCCGAGAGGGGAGATAAGTCCGGGGCCACTCGGCAGTCAGTGGGAGGCACTCCCGAGAGGGGACATAAGTCCGGGGCCACTTGATGGAAACGGTGTTTAGAAAGGCGAAACCAGGTGGATCCGTTTGACGAGGAATCCAAACGGTAGCCGGCTAAGTTGTGTGTTGCGGGAGGCACCCCCGAGCGGGGATAAGTCCGGGGCCGCTGTTTGTCATTCTGTCTTTGTTTGTTCCCCCGTTGTCGTTACTTTGTCGTCTCGTCTGTGTTTTTCGCTTCTATGACGCGCCTGGTCTTGGAAGGTGCAGTGTTCTGGGTGCAGCTCTTCCTCCTCTGTTCACTAGCCCTGGTGTTTGGTGTCGGTCTATACGCTGTAACACCCCAGGCTTGGAGTACTCCACAGAAGTGTGCATTTACATTCTTCTACTGGGTCGTAGTGGGAGTCCTAGCGTGGCTCCGGATCGACCCTCCCTTCTAAGAGGTAAAGTCTGTCTGTCTGACTGAGTGAATGAAGTGTGACTGTATGAGGTTCCACGGCTACGGCTACGGAATCTGAGTGGGTCCTAACCTGCGTTTCTGTGGCGACGTCGTACGGCATAACGGTGATTCACTCCCCTAAAAAGGAGTGACCGGGCCCGGGCTTTATACGGGTACACCTTAGCCAAGACGCGCCTAAGTTCCCGCGAGGGACGCAGCCAGGCGGACACCTGAGAGAAACTCCCTCCCCTGATACCCTTGTGAGCATGGGTCAGACTCAGACAACGCCTCTGTCTATCCTCATTGATCATTTCAAAAATGTTAAGGAAAGGGCACACAGTCTTTCCTTGGATATAAAGAAAAATAAATTTATCACTTTGTGTGAGGCAGAGTGGCCAGCCTTCGGGGTAGGATGGCCACAGGAAGGAACATTTGATGCTGAGCTTATTGAAAAAATAAAAGGGATAGTCTTTGGTCATCACGGTCATCTGGACCAAGCCCCCTATATTATAGTCTGGCAAGACTTGGTCCAGGATCCGCCACCTTGGCTAAGGGCCCTCCTGCCAGCATCAAGGAAGAGGACACAAGCCCTGGTTACCAAAGAGATAAAGAAGAGTGGGGTGCAGGATCCTCAGCCCACAGGGTCACCTGTGCTGCCAGACTCTAATCTATATCCAGATTTAATAGACCTAGAGTGGCATACACCCCCACCTTATGATCCTAGGGTGGCCCAGGGGGCCCAGGCGGCTCCTGCGGCTCCTGCGGCCCAGGGGAAGACGGGGCCTCCGACGGGGGGGCCGGCGTACGGCACTAGACAACGGACTGGACAAACTCCAGATCTTGAACCAGTGAGGGCGCTTCCCTTGAGGGCCGTGGGACCCCCAGGAGTGGATGGGGAGCAGGCGCATCAGTACTGGCCCTTCTCCACCAGTGATCTTTATAATTGGAAATCTCAAAATGCAAATTTCTCTGATAATCCGAGAGATCTAATTAACCTTTTAGATTCTGTCCTTTTCACTCATCAGCCCACATGGGACGACTGCCAACAGTTACTTAAGGTTCTCTTTACCACGGAGGAGAGGGAGCGAATCCAGGGGGAGGCTCGAAAGTTAGTTCCTGGAGAGGACGGCAGGCCTACTGTCAACCCTCGGGTCATCGACCAGACCTTTCCCCTTGAACGGCCGCCCTGGGACTACAATGAGGCTGAAGGTAGGGAGCGTCTCCGGGTCTACCGCCAGACTCTGATGGCCGGTCTCCGGGCGGCGGCACGGAAGCCGACCAATTTGGCTAAGGTAGGGGATGTTCGGCAGGGGCCCGAGGAGAGTCCAGCGGCTTATCTAGAAAGGATTATGGAGGCTTTCAGACAGTACACTCCCATAGATCCCACTGCAGAAGAGAGCAAGGCGGCAGTAATGATGGCTTTTGTTAACCAGGCAGCCCCGGACATTAGGCGTAAAGTGCAAAAAATAGAAAGGCTGAGTGAGAAAACTTTGAAAGACCTGCTGGAAGTGGCGGAAAAAGTCTATAACTATAGGGAGACGCCAGAAGAAAAGTTAGAAAGAATGAGACAGGAAGATAGGAAGTTCCAGGCTGGTGAGGCACGTAAGGCAAATAAGGAGATGGCTAAGATCCTACTTGCAGCCATGGGAAGGGGACAGTCAGGGGCAGATGGCAAAGAACGACCCTGGAGGGAAAGAATAGGCAAGGATCAGTGCGCCCACTGCAAGGAGCATGGACATTGGGCTAGAGAATGTCCCAAGAAAAAGGGGGGCCCTGGGAGCAGAGCATCGCCTAAGAGAGTCTTACTAGCAGGGCAAGGAGAAGATAGTGAATAGGGAAGACGGGGTTCGGTGCCCCTCCCCGAGCCCAGGGTAACTTTGCAAGTGGAGGGGAACCCAGTTAGCTTCCTGGTGGACACAGGGGCAGAATACTCGGTGATTACCAAAACTACTGGAAAACTATCCAATAAGACTAGCTGGGTACAGGGGGCGACTGGAATTAAGCCCTACCAATGGACCACTCAACGAAAGTTAGATTTGAGCTCGGGGCAAGTGAGTCATGCTTTTATGGTCATTCCAGAATGCCCCACCCCATTATTAGGAAGGGACATACTCACAAAATTAAAGGCCCGTATCTACTTTGAAGAAGAAGGAATAATAATAACTGATAATAAAGGCAATCTTATCAGTAGCCCCCGGGTTACTCAAATCTTGACCTTGGCTCAGGCAGACGAGTACCGACTGTATCAGCCCATGAAGGTCAATCAGGAAGGGGAAATGAGCTACTGGCTTCATGAGTTTCCTGAAGCCTGGGCTGAGACAGGGGGAGCAGGATGGGCAAAGCATCGGCCGCCTCTCTATATTGAACTGAAACCAGGAGCTGAACCAGCCCGGGTCAGGCAATATCCTATGCCCCAGGAGGCCAAGATGGGCATAATGCCCCACATTCGAAGGCTTCTAGATGCTGGAATCCTCCGAAAGTGCCAGTCAGCTTGGAACACTCCGTTGTTGCCAGTGAGGAAACTGGGTGGGAAAGATTATCGGCCTGTGCAGGACCTCAGGGAGGTCAACGCGCGGGTCCTAGACATCCACCCTACGGTTCCCAACCCTTATACCCTGCTAAGCACCCTTCCCCCGACACAAACCTGGTACACTGTCCTGGATTTAAAGGATGCTTTCTTCAGTTTGGCAGTAGCCCCGCGCAGCCAGGAAATATTTGCCTTTGAATGGCAAGATGAGGAAAGGGGAATTCAGGGGCAACTGACCTGGACAAGGCTGCCTCAAGGGTTTAAGAACTCACCCACCTTGTTCAATGAGGCCCTTCATGATGATTTGGGTGAATACCGTGCCAACCACCCAAAAGTGACTTTGCTGCAGTATGTAGATGATCTGCTACTAGCTGCCCCAACCCCACAGACCTGCTTGAAAGGCACTAAGGACCTGCTTAGGGTGCTAAGTGAACGGGGATATCGGGCCAGTGCTAAAAAGGCCCAGATCTGCAAAGAAGAAGTCACTTATCTAGGATATAAAATAAAAGGAGGTCAGCGATGGCTGACTGAGGCAATGAAACAGACTGTGTTAGGGATTCCCACCCCAACTTCATGTCAAGAAGTGCGAGAATTCCTGGGGTCAGTAGGGTACTGCCGTCTCTGGATCCCAGGTTTTGCAGAAAAAGCTCGGCCCTTATATGAAGGCTGTAAAGTGGG
Source organism: Lemur catta (assembly GCF_020740605.2). Lineage (NCBI taxonomy): Eukaryota > Metazoa > Chordata > Mammalia > Primates > Lemuridae > Lemur > Lemur catta. Next base: position 81,452,079 of record NC_059131.1, read on the forward strand.
CCAGAAATGGGAATGGACTATGCAAATGGAAGATGCCTTCCGGGCCCTAAAAAAAGCTATGTTAGAGGCCCCGGCCTTGGCGCTCCCTGACCTCACAAAGGAGTTCCACCTGTTTATAGATGAGAGAAAGGGAATAGCCAAGGGAGTGCTTACACAGACATTAGGACCTTGGAAACGGCCAGTAGCGTACCTGTCCAAAAAGCTAGACCCGGTGGCAGCAGGGTGGCCTGCGTGCCTGCGAATCATTGCAGCTACTGCTTTGCTGGTCAAAGATGCCGACAAGCTCACCCTGGGCCAGCGTCTGCACATCACCACCCCTCACGCCATAGAGGGGATCTTGAAGCAGCCGCCGGGACGATGGATCACAAACGCGAGGCTGACTCACTACCAGGGGCTTCTGTTAGACGCCCCTCGCATCGGATTCCGGACTCCTGCCATCCTGAACCCAGCCACGCTTCTGCCAGATCCGGTGCCAACAATGCCTGAACACAGCTGCCTTGAGATCCTGGCTGAGACCCAGATGGCCCGGAGTGATCTGCGAGACCGCCCCCTCGCAAACAGCGACCTGATCTGGTTCACGGATGGGAGCAGCTTCGTCCAGGACGGACACAGGTATGCAGGGGCGGCCATAGTAGATGAGCAAGGCAGGCTTATCTGGGCCACACGCCTTCCACAGGGGACCTCGGCCCAGAAGGCCGAACTGGTTGCATTGACAGAAGCCCTTCGTCGGGCCCAGGGGAAGAGGCTGACGGTGTATACTGACAGCCGCTATGCCTTCGGGACAGTACATATACACGGAGCCCTCTATAGGGAAAGGGGCTTCATTACAGCTGAAGGCAAGGAAATTAAGCACAAATCGGAAATACTCCAATTACTGGAAGCCATCCTGCTACCCAAGGCAGTGGCTGTAGTCCATACCCCGGGGCACCAGAGGGGGGACTCCCTTGAGGCCAGGGGCAACCGGGCCGCGGACATTGAGGCAAAAAGGGCTGCGGAAGGGCCGGTACTAACCGATGTTCTGCATCTAAGCTTGCCGCCCCCTGGGATGGGAAAGATGCCCCCCCAACCGGACTATTCCAGCACGGACATAAGGTGGGCCACAGAAAAGCTGCAGGCGACGCCGAACAAGGACGGCTGGTTCCAAGACGGAGAACATCGCCTGATAGTCCCTGAGGCCTTAGGGAATCACCTACTAGGGCACTTGCACCAGACAACGCATCTTGGCAAAAAGAAGATGTTACAGCTGCTGGCCACGGCACGACTCAGATTCAAATCACAAGAGAAGATGGCAGAGGACATTGTCAAAAACTGCCGTGTCTGCCAGGTTATGCAGCCGGGGAAGGTCAGAGGGACCCATACAGGTACCAGGGAACGGGGGAGGCAACCTGGGTTGTTTTGGGAAATAGATTTTACAGAGGTAAGACCAGGGAAATATGGGTACAAATACTTACTGGTCATGGTAGATACCTTCTCAGGGTGGGTAGAAGCCTTTCCTACTAAAGGAGAAACTGCTTTAATAGTGGCAAAGAAAATATTAGAAGAAATAGTTCCCAGGTATGGGCTGCCAGAGAGCATAGGGTCTGACAATGGACCAGCCTTCACAAGTCAAGTTAGTCAGGGACTAGCCCGGGCACTGGGGACAGATTGGAAATTACATTGTGCATATAATCCCCAGAGCTCAGGGCAGGTAGAAAGAATGAACAGAACCCTGAAGGAGACTTTGACTAAATTAGTCCTAGAGACTGGCGGAGACTGGGTGACCCTCCTTCCCTTCGCCCTGTTCCGAGCACGGAACACCCCCTATCATTTAGGCCTAACCCCCTTTGAGATTGTGTATGGTGCTCCTCCACCAGTAGTGCCAAAAATAACTTTTGGGGCTGCGCCTGAAGCCCCAAAAGAGGTGCTACAGGCTGTACAGGCTCTACAGCGAGTCCAGGGCCAGATTTGGCCTGCACTCCGAGCTTTTTACCAGACAACCCAAGAGGGGAAGAGAGAGGATACTGGGCACCTTTACCAGCCGGGAGACTGGATATGGGTGAAAAGGCATAATAACAAAACCCTAGAGCCCAGGTGGAAGGGACCTTTTCAGATTATTCTTGTCACCCCCACTGCCCTAAAGGTTGATGGTGTGGCAACCTGGATACACCACTCTCACGTGAGACCTGCCAGCGAGGGTGAACAGGAGCAGCAGCAAGATCAGTGGAGGGCCTCAGCAGATCCAAAGAATCCCCTGAAGACCAGACTGACTCGTGTGGCCCAGTGATAGAAGTGCCTGGAACAAAGATGCTTGTGGTGACTGTTATAATTGTGACTCTTGTGGGAACGCTAGTGACTGATCCAAATCCCCACGTGCCTTATAACCTCACCTGGGAAATCACTAACTTGGAAACCCATGAAGTTTATAATAGGACTTCAGGGACGACCCCACTAAACACTTGGTGGCCGGACCTATATTTCAACTTAGAACAATTACCGGGCATTGATGTGGACTATAACCCTGCAAAGCACAACAGGTGGATAGGAGGAACCGCGGGGGGGGGGGGGGATGGTGTGGCGCCAAGATGGCGAATTTACTCGACGCCAGGCCCGGATAGAGTTAAGTAGGAATGGGTTTTTTTGTATGTCCAGGATTTAGAACAGGGGAAATGAGACGCACATGCGGGGGAATTGAGTCCCTCTACTGTGCATCCTGGAGATGTGTGACCACCAATGATGGAGAGTGGAAATGGCAGGTCCAATCTCTTCTCATCGAAATGTCTTTTGTCCGGCCGTGCTCACGAACCAGGTATGCCTCTGACTGTAACTTAGTACGTGTGAGGTTTACGGAGGAAGGAAAGAAGGACAGACGGTGGGTCACGGGATTATATTGGGGATTCACCCTCTATGATCACAGCAAAGGGGGGCGAGGCACTGTAATACAAATTAAGCTGCGGGTCTCTCCCATCCAAGGCGCTGTAGGGCCCAATAGGGTGCTGACAGAAAAACAGTATACCCAGTGCCCGACAACCCAGAAACCCACCAGCACCCCACTTATACCTTCAGAGGCAACTCAGGTGGCCCCCAGAACACAGGCTCCGGTAGCAAAGAACCTTCTATGGAAAGTGCAAGAGCCACAAGACCCTTTATGGAAAATGCTGATCGCGGCATATGGGGCTTTAAATCGCTCCGACCCCAATGCTACGGCAGCTTGCTGGTTATGCTATGATATTAGACCCCCTTTCTATGAAGCAGTTGGATTAACTGCTCCCTTCAACTACTCAGAGGAAGAAGCCCCTGGATCTTGCATATGGGACCACAAGGGCCCCGGGCTAACACTTCAGGTAGTTGCCAAGAGTGGAATCTGTATAGGAAAGGTAACCCCCACTCATACACAGTTCTGTGCCAAAATCCACCCTTTGGTAAACCGGACTGTAAAGACAAAATGGATCGTTCCAGCACTCAATGGGTGGTGGCTCTGTTCTGAAGTAGGCCTGACTCCATGTCTTAGCCTGTCTGTGTTTAATGAGTCTAAGGAATTCTGTGTCCAGGTGTTAGTATTCCCTAAGGTTATTTACCATCAAGAAGATATAGTATACGATGCATGGACAAAGGGCACAGGCAGAGCCAGGTTAGCTAGAAAAAGGAGAGAGCCCCTTACAGCAATAACCGTGGCTACCCTTTTTGGCCTGGGTGTAATAGGAGCAGGGACAGGCATCTCAGCCTTAGCCATGCAACATAGAGGATTTGACCATCTAAGGGCTGCCGTAGATGAAGACATAACCAGAATTGAAAAATCCATCTCCCTTTTAGAAAAGTCCCTAAGCTCGCTGTCTGAGGTGGTGCTGCAAAACCGGAGGGGACTGGACCTTGTATTCCTCCAACAAGGAGGGCTATGTGCGGCCCTTGGAGAAGAGTGCTGCTTTTACGCTGACCACACTGGAGTAGTTAGAGATACTATGGCTAAAGTCAGAGAGGGACTAGCAAAGCGAAAGCGTGAGCGCGAACAAAGAGAAGGATGGTTTGAGTCATGGTTCAATAGCTCCCCTTGGCTAACTACTTTGCTTTCCACTATACTAGGACCCCTAATTGTAATCCTGCTCATTCTCACTCTCGGGCCATATATCCTAAATAGGCTGGTTGCCTTTGTAAAAGAACGGGTTAACACTGTACAATTAATGGTTTTGCGACAGCAGTACCAGAGCTTAGAAATGAAAGACATAAGAGGCCCATAAACCAAATACGAGCAGGAGTGCTCGTATAAACAAAGAAAAGGGGGGAAAATGTAGAACAGGACTGAAACAACATTTTAGTTAATTCTGCGATGGCTTGCTTAATTTATAGCTAATAGCCAAAGTCCGCTTTTGTATACAAGGCTTGCTTGCTTAATTTATAGCTAATAGCCAAAGTCCGCTTTTGTATACAAGGCCTGCTTGCTTAATTTATAGCTAATAGCCAAAGTCCGCTTTTGTATACAAGGCCTGCTTGCTTAATTTATAGCTAATAGCCAAAGTCCGCTTTTGTATACAAGGCTTGCTTGCTTAATTTATAGCTAATAGCTAATAGCCAAAGTCCGCTTTTGTATACAAGGATGGCTTGCCTAACGCTTGGTTGCGATAAAGAGCTAAAAAAAAAAAAAAAAAAAAAAACAAAAAAACATAAAAGACCTGTACTCCCGCTGCGCGGGGTCCCTGCCCATAGAAAGAGACCACTGCGTTGGTGCTCGGGGCTTGGACCCTAGTTCGAACTAGTCAATAAACTCCTTTGCCTTTTACAGCCTCAGTGACTCTGTCATTCTGTTCCCGGGGCCGAGGGAATCTGGCTCTAACACTATATGACATGCCCAGTTAGTACACTAACTCGCAAGATGGGATTTGGCTCCTGCCAAGTCTCAGGCCTGCACTGGGCACTGAGACCAAGTGAGAATGGGATAGATGGAGTCTATTTAATATTTTTTTAAAAGGTTCTAATGGAATGCTTGAATAAAAAGCAAAGATATTAAGAAAAAGTCATGGTTTCAATAATTGAGTAATGAGCACAGCACATTTGATCAACAATTATGAAACCTACCTTAAATATATCAGCTAAGTACTTTCTATTACATGCCAATAAATGTATAAAAAATTTGAACAAATGAAGAATTAATTTTCCCCAATTCTCCAGTAAACATGTAGAAGGATCTATAGAAAAATTTACTAAATCAAATCACTGTTCTAGGTGGCTACATTGCATTTGGCAAACGTTTATAAATGTGCCATTTCAAAATTATTAAAAATTATTTCAATATCTAGGAATTACAAGGTATTTGTGAGATCTTGCATATACTCAAGTGATGTTTCCATGAATATTCTTCAGTACTTATTTTCCTATTATACACAACATATGATGCCATAATATGGATGTTTGTCCCCTAAACCTCATGTTGAAATTTGATTCCCAGTGTTGGGGGTGGGGGCCTAGTAGGAGGTGTTTGTGTCATGGGAACAGATCCCCGGTAAAGGGATTAATGCCCACCCTGGGGGAGGGGGTAAGTGAGTTCTCGCTCTATTAGTTCCCATGAGAGCTGGTTGTTAAGAAGAGCCGGGCACCTCCATCTCCTCTCCCTTTTGCTTCTTCTCTTGTCATGTGATCTCTGGACACACCAGGTCCCCTTCACCTTCCACCATGAGTAGAAGCAGGCTGAGGCTTTCACCAGTTGCCCAATCATTCAGCCAACAGAATCATGAGCCAAATAAACCTTCTTTCTTCATAAATTACCCAGTCTCAGGTACTCCTTTATAGCAACACAAACAAGACTAAGACAGACGATAACCATTCTTAGCAACACAGCACAAATTATAGTTATATGTCTTTCTTAGTCTTGATTTGTTTCTTTACAAAACATTACTCATAGAGTGCCATGATCTCCTCAATAATGTTACTAAAAATGTATTAATAAAATAATCATTATCTTAGCACATGAGGTAATAAAGTACCAGTTTTAGTAGTTTAGTGGATCTAACAGGTTCAAAAATGAATATTTTATCACATTGAGTATTAGCCCTAAACTAAGAAAATAGACATTCATGCCTATAACAAAATTATAACTATACATAATCTAAATTCATTTTGAATTATAAAGTTAATTTTCCTTTGAAAATGATTCGAATCAATGAAGCTAAAGAAATTTTGTTAAATATGCTTGGCGTTCAAGGACTATTCTATCCTAAATGATCTTTAATAGCATCTCCACACTAAACTTTTGGTTCAATAGTATCCTGAATTTACTGTTTAAGGTAAACTGATTTTTGCTCCTGGTATTCTCTGCCCAGTTGTTTAATATTGAAGTAGAATACCATGATCTTGCATGTCTAATCAAATTATTTCTCATAGAGTCCCAAATTTTGTTTAAACTTAAGTTAAAGGAGTTTGTAGGAAAAAAAAAAGGCTAAAATAATTTTTAATTTTTAACATTTATATCTCTTTAAGAGGATCTGTCTCGCAAATTCTTATTATAAGTCAAAGTCAAATAAACAACATTAATCAACAGAATTTCAGTAAGCCAATTACAAGTTACCATTCCATGGAAAATAAAATACTTTTTTATTTTCTAAGTGTAAAAAGTATAAAGATCAGTTATCTTTAGTGGACTATTCATATTGTAACTTCCAGTAATATTACATAACTCCTCAATTTTCTGTACAACAGAGAATGAAACTCAATTTGAATTCTATATTCCCAATAAAAAAAATTAAAAAATAAATTTTGCCTTAGTAATAAAATGGAGAAGAAACCATATGCTGCCTGAAACATCCTTATAATATTTAACATTTGTAAAAACTTTTACATTTTATTCATATTTCTACTAATTGCATTATGACTTCTATTTATCACACAACTCAGTTGATTTGTTCCAAAGAAGTATACAAACCCAATTTTTAAAATTAACACCAATATGAGTTTCTTCCAGTGGAGAGCAGAGCAAGGTGGGTTTTGTACAACCAGCACTCAGGGACACCGAATCTTCTCCCACGATGGAGAAGAACAATGTGTCTGTCTTTAGTATCAGCGGAAGCAAAGACGATTACTTTGACAAAGTTGACAAGATTTGTGAGGAATACTTTCCAGTGATGGTAAAAGGCATCTATGTTGTTCCCAAAAAGTCATTGATATGGTTTATATATGAGGTAATAAACTTAAGGACAAGTAGATGAGCAAAGGCATTTTTTAAGAACAGTTCTAATAGGTGCAAGATTAGAAAGTCTGAGAAATGATTACAATTATTATTAAATATGATGCTATTATTCTTAAGAAATTTAGCCTACTGAATGTTAGGGTAGATAGGAACTGGATTTTTAACTACTGACAATGTCACATAATGCAGTGTTTTAAGGATAATACACATGCTTCATTGAATATATTTTCCCCTTATTCACAATACAGTCTACTTTATAGCATGCCACATAATTTGTTAACTTATCTCAGAAAAAAATTACATTATACATGCATCCATTTTAAATCAATTTGGATAATAATGAGAACTGCAGTCATTCAAAACTTAAATAAAAATCTCAAACATCTCAAGAGGTTTTCTCACACCTTCCTATCTCTAAAGAATGTTACAGATCTATTATGAATTGTGAACTTTCAGTATGAGAGATGTTTGAGTTTGTGTTTAAATCATACAAAGCCAGAAATAGACAATACCCTGAAGTACATCATAGTCTGGCCAGTGCTGAAGACATACTGAGTTAATATTGTTATAACCTGAAAGGCTGTTTCTAACTGAATTCTGGTCATATCACAAGAGTAGTGTATACAGCACAACCTTAGAAGGTTGTATGAATGAATGATACTTTTTCTGGGTCCACAGAACATAGGAGCACCTTCTAGGTGTTCTAGGCTATGCTCATGGCTGAAGACAGCAACGTGCTGGGGCCCTGTATCCCTGAACTTAACATATCTGGGCCTGGGATTCCTAGCAGCTAAATGAGGTTGAACTACGTGACTGGTTGATTCTCTCCCAGCTACACTGCATTTCTCCCTTCTCCTCATGAGGTTGTTGTGATAATCTGATAAGATCATGGACTTTGCATAGTAACTGGCATCTATTTAGTGATGAAAAGAATCACTATTATCATTATTAGCACTATTTATAAAACCATATTAATCTACCTTGGGTGTCAGTAAAGTCCCTACACTGGGACTGTTTAGGAACGGGCTGGCTGATCATTTGTTGCCAAGGACCTGGTAATTGGTCAGAACTAGGACTACGGTGCAGGGAGCAGGGGAGGAGTCTAGATACCTGTATTAGTTCTGTTTACCAAGGATTAGAAACCTCAATTTACCATATTGATCTACCCTGAGTGTTAATAAGGTCTCTCTTCATTTCTGACCTGCAGAAAGGGCTCCCTGATTAGGTCAGATAAAACTCTCCCTTTTGATTACATTACTGTTAAATGACCACAGACCTTAATTACATCTGCAAAAGCTCTTCAGCATTGCCATATAAAGTTACGTAATTAGGGAAATGATATCTCAATGTATGAAGAGGTCCAAGCCCCCCTCAATGGGAGGAGATTATACAGGAATGGATTCCAGGAGACAGAATCTTGGGGCATCTTAGAATTGTGTCTATGAAAATATCCTTTCAGTCCTCTTCCAACTCAAAGTCAGAGTCAGAGGTTCCAATTTATAAGGAAGAACAGCTCAGGGTTTAACAGAAAGAACGGGGAGACTGCAGAGCAAAGGAAACAATTAACAGAGTGAAAAGACAACCTGCAGAAAATATTTGCAAAGTACCCATCTGACAAGGGATTAATAACCATAACACATAAGGAGCTCAAACAACTCAATAGCAAAAATACCAAATAATCCAATTTAAAAATGGGCAAATGATCTGAGCAGGCATTTCTCAAAAGAAGACACGCAAATGGCCAACAGGCTTATGAAAGAATGTTCAGCATCATTAGTTATCAGAGAAATGCAAATCAAAACCATGGAACCACAGTGAGATATCATCTCACACCAGTTCAAATGGCTTTTATACAAAAGACAGGCAATAATGATGCACAATGATGCCAGCAAAGATGCTGAGAAAAGGGGTGGTTACCAGAGACTGGGAAAGGAGTGGGGAGAGACATTGATTAATGAGTACAAATATGCAGTTAGATAGAATGAATAAGACCCAGTGTTTGGTAGATCAGTACGGTGACAATAGTTAATATTAATCGAATGTATATTTCAAATAGCTAGAAAAGAACAATTTGACTGTTCTTAGCAGAGAAGAAATAAATATTTAAGCAGATAGATATCCCAATAACCCTGATTTGATCTTTACACATTATACAAATGTATCAAATTATCACCCATACCCCAAAATATGTACATCTATTATGTATGAATAAAAATTAAATTTAAAAGAACTGGGAGAGAAAAGAGAGTGAGACAGGAATTGAGTACCCAATATGCCTCAGACACAGTGTCTCATTAAGAGCCTTGGGCTTCTTAGGACAACAAATGTACACCTTCATTGCATTGCCTCTTTTTTTTCGCTGTGATCCTCTAGATACTGAAATTCACAGGTCTCAATTTGGCACCTTGCTCTTCCTTCTTTCTGTTCCTATTGCCTTACATTCCTCTCCCCACGACTCCCCTAGTCCATTCTTGCCCCAGCACAGCAGCTCTGGGACATCACTCCACCCTCTCATGCTCATATCACCCTCTGCCTGTTTCCTCCCCACTGGCCTGCCCTCCCTCCGTCTTCCTGCTGCTCCTATAACCTCCTGCCTAGGAACTGTCCCAGCCAAGAACACAATTTCTGCTTCCCAACTCTATAAGTTCATCCCCAGCTACTCAGTAGACCCAGTTCCCTAGCTCTTTGTTTCCCAAACCACCTTTAAAAATCTTCCGACATCAGCTCCCACGTCTCCTCATGTTTACCCACACTTACTCATTGCAATGTGTACATACCAAAGACCAACAATCCTCATGTCCATCTGACATTTTACACATCTATTGATCAAGACCCTAATCTCAGATGACTCAAAACATCGTCTTTTTCCATGGCTGTATCTATCATTACACAGATATGTGTTATGTCAAAGTCACCCTTCTACTTAGCACAATCACCAATAATCTCCGCATTCATAAATCTTGATAGTATCACAGTTATTGCCCTATAATTAAATCCAACAAGTGTTTCTCAGTCTTTTACTTGGAACTAAAGCAGAATTGGAACATGACCTCCTTTGGGGAATTTTCTTTTTCCCAGTACACTCTGACATCTCCAGTCTCTGTCTTCAAACTATTCTAGTCACTCTAGACACACAGATAAGTGGAACAGAAGAGACAGATAAAAATGAGACCTATGTTAATGCAGTCAGTTGGTGTTTGTCAAAGGGGCAAAGGTAATTCAATGGACTCTTTGGTAAAAATATCTTTTTAACAAATGGTAAATGGACAGTTTGGTGACCATATAGGAAAAAGAAATGAATGTAGACACAAACTTTACAACTAAATAAAACCTCACTAAAAATAGTTCGTAGACACAAATGTAAAATCTAAAACTGAAAAATTTTAGGAAAAAACAGGGGAAAATCTATGTGGTCTTGGGTTTTGTATGAATCTTTATATGCAACATCAAAAGCATGATTAATGAAAGACAAAAATTGATAAAGTGAACGTCATTAAAGTTAAAATTTTCAACAATGTGAAAGATGTTAAGAGAATGAAAAGACAAGACCAGACAGGGAGAAAAATCTTTGAAAAGATATATATAAAAAAGGACTTGTACCTAAAAGACATTGTAAAAATTAACAACCCAATTAAACAAACAACCGAATTAAAAATGGGTAAATAGCTGAACAGATCCCACCAAAGAAGGTATATAGGTAAGCACAGGAAATAAGCATAGAAGAGATGGTCAGCATCACTTTTAGCATTAGTGGTATGAAAATTAAAACAACTATGAGATAGCCCTAAACACCTATTAGAATGGCTAAAATCTTAAAAGAAAGGAAACAATTCTAGTAGCCATCAAGGCAACATGAACTCCCCATTGCTGGGTGGAATGCACAGTGGTATAGACATTGTGGAAGACAGTCTGGCAGTTTTTCCCCCAAGCTAAATACAGTCTCACATTATGATCCAGAAATGAGGCTCCTGCTTTTTCAGCCCACTTGTTCAGCTTCTGTGCACACAAAAAGCAGCATGCAAATATGTACTGCAGCTCTATTCACAATGGTCACAGACTGGAGTAGATCAGGATGTCCTTCAATAGGTAAATGGATAACCAAACCAGGGCACATCCATGGAATGAAATGCTACTCAGCAATAGAAAGAAATGAATTATCAGCCCATGCAAAGATAAGGATGAACTCAAATTTATATTGCTAAGAGAAGGAGTCAGTCTGAAGCGACTGTACACTGTATGATCCCACCCATATGACACTCTGGAAAAGGCAAAACTACAGAGATGGTAAACAGATCAGTGGTTACCAGTGATTTTTGGATGAAGGAAGCTGGAATAGGAGAAGCATTCCTTAAGATGCTTTAATGGTGGATACCCACCACTATGCATTTATCAAAACCCATAGAATTTTACAACTCAATGAATATATAATGTATGGAAATTAAAATAAGTTGTCTAGGAGGTTAGAGGATGTTAGCATGGAATGCAGAATGGGACAAAGAATCTCACCACTTTGGAAATGCATGAAACAAACTTACTGCTGGTTGTGGGGGAGGTGGAGGGGAAAGGTGTGGATCAGAGTGCAACAGTGGAAGGGAGGCTTAACATAACGAGCTCCCTTTTGCTTCTGACCCCTGTGGAAATACCCTTTAAGTTAAAAGCTTCTGCTGAGCTCTGCAATTAGGCTAGAAGAAAGGTGACAACCAAGCCTTTTTCAAAACTAACACCTAGGGAGATAAAACAAGTATACACACAAGTAACAATGCTGTGTTAAAGATTTTTAGGGACATGCTGACCTTCATCCCCCAAAGTTAACTGACCAAGAGCAAAGAATTTTTACCACCCCCTCAGACCCTCACTGATGCCTAGATGTCTCAGTTACCTTCTGCAACCCAACCTTCTCTTCCCCTTCCCTTAAGATAAAAAGGAGTCCAAAGTTCATACTAACTGAAGATGGTTCTTTGGGACATTAGTCCACCATGGTCTGGGGTTGCTGGCTTTCTGAGTAAAAGTCACTTTCCTTGCCCCAGCACCTTGCTTCTAGGCTTATTTGGCTGTCCTGTGGCAAGTGGTCCGAACTTGAACTCCATTACAAAAGCAGCTTTGGAAATGAATGGCATTCAGAAGGCTGAAGGCAAAAGAAACTATCCATGAATAGTGCATTCTATGTTATGAAGTTCTTTCCCACTGGGGTAATAGCCCTTCTGAAACTACTCTACCTCTAGTCTGGATTTGAACAATGAATTGCATACAGGCTGGATAGGTGAGAGCCTGGTTCCTCACTGTTGGAGTGGGAGGTTACAGACAAAGAGAGAAGCTAGAATGATCCATGTGTTAATGATTAGAGTTGGAGACATCAGTGTGAAATCATGTTTACCTTAATATAGACACAGATGTTCCAGGACTGTATATACTTGTGAGAATATATATGTGTGTTTCCTTGCACTGTTAGCAGAGTGCACAAAGAAGCAACGATACTCTTGTTAGGATGGCTATTAGCAAAAGGACAAGACATAACAAGTGTTGACTAGAATATGGAGAAAAGGGAAGCCCTGTACACGGTTCCTGAGAATGTAAAGTTTCTCAAACAACTACAAATAAAACTACCCTATGATCCAGCAACCGACTTCTGGGCATATACCCAGAGGAAATGAAATCAGTATCTTCAGGAAATACCTGCACTCCCCTGTTCATTGCAGCATTATTCACAATAGCCAAGATAGGGAAACAACCAAGTATCTGTCAACAGATAAGTGGATACAGCAAATGACAGATATATACATGTGATATAAAATGGAATGTTATTCAGCATTAAAAAAGCAGGAAATCCTTGCCATTTGTGACAACACAGATGAACCTGGAGGATATCATGCTAGGTGAAATAAGCCAGACACAGAAAGACAAATACTGGTGATCTCACATATATGTGGAATGTAAGAAAGTAAAACTCAGAGAAGCGGAGAGTAGAATGGTGGTTGCAGAAGCTGGGAGGAGTTTGGGAGTTTGGGGGAAAAGGGGATATGTTAGCCAAAGGGTATAAACTTTCAATTATAAAACGAATAAGTTCTGGGTATCTAATGTATAATATGGTGAATGTAGTTAATAATGCAGTATCATGCACTTGGAATGTGCTAAAGAGTAGATCCTGAAGTGTTATGACACACACAGTTAACTATGTGAGGTGATGCATGTGCTAATTAGCTTGTGATAATCATTTCGCAACCTATATGTATATCAAACCACATTGTACACCTTAAATACACACGATTTTCTTCGTCAGTTATACCTCAATAAAGCTGGGGAAAAAAGTTTCTCTTGAAGATAAATCTTGTTCAAAAGAGCAGAATGTTCTGGCATGTTTCAAAATGGTGCCTTTTCTGCTCCCCCTGCCGGAAGCATGAGGGAATTTTTCTCCAGTGCTCACTGTGAGAATCCGGCAGGGCTCGGAGGCAAGGCTCACCGGAGTTGGCTGCAGTCGGCTCTCAGACATGCCCGCGAGCAGCCTCCAGCTCCACCAGTTACATTGCAGCTCACCCTCCTCCGGGCTGGTTCCCATGGAGGCTGCTGCTCCCGGGTTTCTGCTGCAGTAAATTGTGTTCCTTTCTATTGGGCTGCTGTTCTCTTCAGTTTGGGGGCTGAGTTTTGTCCTGTGACCCCTTTATCTTATGCGTCTAAGACGAATTCCAGATGTAAGTTTTTAATAACATTTTCCAATAAAAGAAATCAGAGCTCCTTGGAGAAGTGGTTGACACTGAGACTGGGGCAGCAGATACACAAGACTGGAAAGTACTGAGTGTCAGAAAGCATGGAAGTGCTCAAAAAACAAAACAAAACAAAAAAGAAAACAAAGGGGCTAATGGAAAGATCTCACAATGGCCAAAGCAGGAACAATTTGGGCATCAAAATTAATAATGTAGGATTAAATTATAACCAAAAGCTTAAAATAACTATCCAGGTGTCCATGCTGGTTTATATAAATGGTTAAACAAACAAGTGGGGCGAATAGAAATCTCTCACGCAGAATTCCAAATAATGGATGCAGATAATAAGCCAACAAGTGTTACTGAGGCCGAATCAGAAGAACGAGGACAAGTGGTTTGGGGAGGAAGGAAAGAGATATTTTATTACTTTGCCAGCAAAGGAGGAGACTGCTGTCTGAAATGCCATCGTCCTAGTAATAAGCAGAAATACAGAGCTTTTAAAGGATGGGTTCTCAGCTTCAGGCAATTACTGTTCAATTATAATTGATGATTCTGATCTCCTTTAGCACAAATATCAAAAAACTTACCCTGCCCCTCCCAACCACTGGCCTGAGGCAGGGATGCAGGTTTTAGTTCTCAGAAAGGAGTGGAGGATGTTTTAAAGAGACAGAAACTATTTTTGCAGGTTTTTTGTTCAGGCTATTCCCTATTCTATATTCACCACTCTCAGTATTTCCCCTCCATATCTATGGGAGGAGGGGTGACTACTCTGTTATACAAGCAGGTGGCGCTAACTCCCCACTTCTGAATCGTGGGCTCAGCATGGTGGCTTCTGCCCAAAGAGGACATGTAGTAAGGACAGGGGAAAAAATGTAACTTCCCAGTGGAGAAATCTGACAAACATAACCTCAGCTGGTGATCAAAGTTAATGCCAACTATGATACGTCATCTTGGGAGAAGGTACCCTTGATATTGTTAATGAAATAAAAACCTCAAACTCTGTAAAATGATTTAAAGTTTATTCTGAGCCAAGTGTGTGTGACTGACAGCCTGGAACACTTGGCCTCAAGAGGTCCTGAGAAAATGCGCCCAAGGTAGCCCAGTTACAGTTTGGTTTTATGCATTCATGGAGACAGGGATTACATGTAAAATCATAAACCAATGCGTGAAAGGGGTACATTGGTTTGGCCTGAAAAGGTGGGATATCTCTAAGGGGGTGGGGCTACAGGTTATAGGTGGGTTTAAAGATTTTGATTTGTAATTGCTTAAAGAAATGAAGCTTTGCCTAAAGGCTTAGAATGTTTTGAGATAAGGAAGTTTGTTAATCAGAGATAAGCCATTGGACATAGTCCAGACATATACTGAGATTCAAGTGATCTGTTAAGTAAATTGATGGCCTGCAGGTGTGGTTTAACTTTGTCTTATTAATACATGGCCTTCATTCCTGCTAATCATTTAGTATCTTATTTTATAAAGAGTAACTCCAAAAGGGAGGGGGCACGACAAGGTGCCTCTGACCTCCCTTCTCCTCATGGCTGGCGACTCAACTTTAAGGTTTTTCTGGGGGTGCATTCGTTCAGCTGGGGGGCTTCAGATTTTATTTTAGTTCACAGTATGGTGTGATGAGAAGGGCACTTCCTCAGATCGCCTTCCCCAGAACCAATAATTCCAATCTATTTATTATGACAATGAGAAAAACACCAAGGAAATCTCAAGCGGAATACATTCTGTGACATACCTGACCAGTACTCCTCAACATTGTCAAGGTCATCAAAAACAAGAAAAGTCTGAATAAAACTAAGGAAATCTGAATAAAAGATGGACTTTACCTTAGCATAAGGAATTAATATTGGTTCACTAATTGTAATAAATGTACCATACTGATGTACGATGTTTATAAGAGGAAACTGGGTCTGAACTACACCATCTTTGCACTATCTTCCTAAATTTTGTGTAAACCTGAAACTGTTCTGAAATCAAAACTTTATGAAAAAACATTGTTATTTTTTTAAGCACCTGTTTGTTTAATTAGTTGTACTATTAATTACTAGTAATTGACACTGATAACTAGCCATACTTTTTTTAATAGAAGCATTTATGAATCTTAAAAGTAAATAATACAGACTATGATTCCAAATAGTGCCACTTTTATGTATTTTATGATAAAGTAATAACACATATGTACATATTAATAATTATTTATTATATATTATATTATCATTACTTTTAACAAAGCTGGCTGCCTTTCACCAGGGAAAGGTGCAGACTTTAGAGAATCTATTTCAATTCATGGCTAAACATTTTCAAAAGAGTGGCTTTATGAAAAATGCTCCAGTGGGGAATTGCTTCACTGTAACTGGATCACTTATTCCAAGGAATCCTTGCCTTTATTGTGTTTCCATGCATACCATTTAGCAGGCATGCAAATATTTGCTACTAGAAGGAGATATTCAAAGATTGGAAGAATGTGAACAGAATTTATGATGATTTGATGTTTCATTGTGATGTTTTCTATAACAGAAGTGTTTAAAAGGAAATTCAAACTCATAATTTCCTAGATGATGCTTTGCAGAAAGTGATGAACTCAGAGAAACAAAAATTACAGGACATTTTATGAGTGATTTTAGACGTTATATTCTGTGAAAAAAAATTTACCTCTTGGAGGTATTATTATTGGAAGGAATTATTGGAAGCCCACACACTTCCAATTAGAATGTTTCCAATTTTAGTTGAACTTATAATTACATTGTAATGTCAATATAGGTAGTCATGTAGTTAATGATGGAAAGGGATCTGTGCCTTGTGTATGTAATAAAATTAAAAAGGAATTTTTAATGTTCCTCAGAAATCACGTTAGACCTGAAAAACAATTGAGATTAACAGAAGTAAAATACTCTTCTGACCTTTCCATTTGTACAGAAGTAGCCCATCGTGAACAAATGTATAATATAAGGCAGGTTCATATTAACTATACTATCATAAAATAAAAGAAAGCTTTATTAACTTTATTCAAATAAAAGAAGAAATGAATATGGTCTAGGTTAGAATATTATTAATGAATTAAAAACAGATGATAATGACAAAGATACTTCTCACCAGAGATATGATCATGGACAATTATGGCAAGTATAGGAAAGGGTAGAATCTGTTATATCCCTTCCTTAAAAAGATTATGCCAAATCTGTGCCTTGCTTATATGTATATGAACATAAACAGTTTCTGGTTACAATACCAGTAACTGATATATACACTAGCTACTGGTATTTTATATATTGTAATATGTAGTACACATATATTACATATTACATAAATATATTATAGTTACTGGTACAGTATTTATATACATCAGTTTATATACTATTATATATAATCAGTTATTGGTATTGTACCAGTAACTATACACACACATGCACACACACAATACTAGTAACTGGGTCTTAAGAAATTAATCAAACAGCAATTCTGTCACTTGAAAACAAAATACTCTAACATATTTTAAAAATATAGTATTGTTGATGGGAAAAAAAGATGAAAGGTAGATTAAGAATTCTGTATAAAACTACAAATAGAAGACTAATTAAGTCTTTTACCTATCAAACCGGAAATCTAGAGGAAATGAGTGATTTCCTAAAAAAATGTAAATTAGCAAATGGGCTGTGAAATAAGGCAAACTAAGTAGGCCAATGAGCATGAAGAGCCACCACTGGAAAAGCCCTCAGGACCACGTGGGTTCACAGCTAAATGTTAACTGACCTCTAGCTAATTCTGTGTTGCAAATGGTCAGGACTTAGAAAAACAACTAACAAAAACAATGGGACTGTCCTCAACTCATTATGTGGTTTGATATGAAAACTTGATATAGCTAACATATTTCATTTAATCTAAGATGCCACTGATTGTAAAAACACACATTTCCTACATACCCTTACAAATACGCTGCCAAGGAAACTGACTTTCTTAACAACAAAAAAGAAAGAAATATTGACGCATTTCCTTCCGTTAAAGCTAGGAAAGTAAAACTGTATTAACAATAAGTTCTGGGTTTGGCATAATTAATATATTCAAACTTAAAAGCATGATGCAGATGTTAACAGCTGGGTTTCAGCACGTTTTCAGCGACCTCGGCGCCACAGGACCGGCCACCCGGGCCCCAGCAGCGGGCGGGCCAGCGCGCGCGTGCCCCGTGTCCCTGCCCGGCGACGGGGCTTCTCCCCAGAACAAACCGGAATCTTTAAAAAATCCACGCGGGCCGTGTCTACGCGCCTCAATGAAGGGAGACTTCCAAAAAAAGTGATTACAACGTTCTCTGAAAAAGTAAAGAATAAACCACGCGGCAACGCCCCGTTAAATGAGAGCTTCTGTGCTCGCCACTTAAGAAAGACGGCGGGAGACCGGGGCAAGGCCCCCTCCTCGGCCACCGGGACGGCGACAGGAGGCGCTTCCTCCACGTGGACGCGGCCGCGCGCTGCAAGTTCAGAGGGGAAGGGCGCTGGGTGCGCAGGCGGAACGCGCATGCGCTGCGCAGATCGAAGCGGCGGGGTCTGGCGCCGCCTGCCGGCTGTCAGCGCACAGTGCAGGACCAGGGCACAGCGCGGGAGGAGCTGAGCTCACTATTTTGAAGGGTTTGCGCCACCGCGCAGCTGTCCGCCGAGTCACTGACGTTCAGAGAATAGAGTATAGGATGCTGTGATTTTGGAAATTCAAACTGAAGTGGGGCCTGCTATCCCGTGCCTTGACCAGAATGGGTGGACATAAGAAGCAAAGGCCAATAATACAAGTCAATTGATTTCCTATAAATCAGTAACAATTGGAATTTTACAAAAGCACTCCCCAAATCACAGTCCTTGCATAAATCTAACAAAATATGTACAAACACACAAATACACATTCAGAAAACCTTGAAACACCGCTGGAAAAAATAAAACAAAATCTAAATAAATGCAGAGATAGTCCTTGTTCAGGATCAGTAGACTCAATATTGTCAAGGTGATAATTTTTCCAAACCTGATCCATAAATTCACTGCAATCACAACCAAAATCCCAGCAAGGATATCAATAAAGCATTTCTAACATAGATGACACAAGACTGAAGAGAACAAAGTTGAACAAGTTACACAACTGGATTCCAAGACTTTTTCATAAATATACAGTAATGAAGAGATTGTGATATCAGTGAAGGAATGAGCACATAGATAAGTGGAGCAGAATAGCAAGCCCACAAGTCAGCTGATTTGCTCAAAGGAGCAAAAGCTGTTCAACAAGGAAAAGATAATCTTTTTCACAAATGGTGATGCAATAACTGGACAACCATTTGGAATAAAGTGAATGTAGAAACTTTACATCTTACACAAAAACACGTTTAAAATTGTTCATTGACTTAGAATGTAAAATGGAAAACTGTAAAAATTCAAGAGGAAAACATAGAAGAAATGACCTTGTGTTTGGTAATTAGGATTTATATATAACACCAAAAGCCAATCCACAAAAGAAAAAAATTGATAAGGTTGGCTTCATTAAAACCTTAAATGTCTACTCTGTAAAACATCCCCTTACAACAAAATGAAAAGACAAGGCACATATTGGGAGAAAATGTTTGGAAAACACATATCTGGAAAAGAAGTTGCCAAAAGATACAAAGAAAGTAAAACTCAAGAAGAAAACAAACAATCCAATAAAAACGGGTAACAGTCTGGACAGATTTCCCCAAAGAATATGTACAGATGGCAAATAAGTGTAACAAAAAGCTCACTAGCATATGTCATTAAGGGATTGCAGATGAAAACAACAGTAAGGTAGCTCCTAATTGGTTAATTTATGTGTCACCTCGACTGAGCTAAGGGATGCCCAGATAGCTGTTAAAACATTTCTGGGTGTGTCTGTGAGAGTGTGTCTGGGCAAAATTAGCATTTGAGTCAGCAGAATGAGGAAAGATTGTCCTCACCAATGTGAGTAGTCATCATCCAACCCATTGTGGGCTCAAATAGAACAAGAACACAGGAAGAATGAATTCTCTCTCTGTCCTTAAGTTGTGACTTCCATCTTCTCCTGTCCTTCCTTGTTCTTGGGCCTTTACCCTCTGAGACTTACACCGGTAGCTCCCTCTTTGCTCTTCTCAGGCCTTCGGACTTGGACTGAATTACACTACCAGCTTTCCTGGTTCTCCAGCTCGCAGGTGGGAGAGCATGGACTTCTCAGCCTTCAGAATCACAGGAATAAATTCCCACAGTAAATCTCCATGTATATATTTATGCCTACACACATAGACAATTCCTATTGGTTCTCTTTCTTTGGAGAACCCTGACCAATCCAGGTAACACTGCACACCTATTAGAACAACTCAAATCTAAAAACAATGACAATAGCAATTGCTATGGAGGAGCTGGAACAGCAGGTGCTCATCCATTGCTGGTGGAAAGCATCATGGCACAGACACCGGAAGTACCCCTGGTAGCTTTGTTTCAGAGCTAAACTTACTCTCACCATTCAGCCCAATAATTGAACTCCTAGGTATTTAGACAACTTCTTTGCAAACTTGTGTCTAAATAAACACCAGCATGCAATTAAGTACAGCAGCTCTATTCAGACACTTTAAGTATCCAGATACTTTAAGGAATCAGGATGTCCTTCAATAGGTGAATAAAGTGACTAAGTAACCAAGCTGGGGTGCATTCACACAATGGAATACTATTCATCCACAAAAAAGAACAAGCTATCAAGTCACTCAAAGGTGTGGATGAATCTTAGATGCATGTTGCAAGTGGAAGAAGCCAGTCTGAGGTGGTTACATATTGTGTGCTTCTATTTCCATGTTCTTCTGGAGAAGGCAAAACTACAGAGACGGTGAGCAGATCCGTGCTTGCTGGTGGTTTGTTTGGAGGGGGGTGAATAGGGGACTAGGGTGATGGCAGGAGGTTGAAGGGCCAGGTGGGAGTGGGCCTCCTCGGGCTGGCCAGCTCCTGCTGAGCATTTGTGGACACGCTGGGCTGTGCCACACCTGTGTGAACAAGGCCACTGCTCTGTAGGAGGGTCTTCTCCCATCACAGGGGTAACTCTTTCAGCACCAGTTCTCAGGATACTTCATGACACTTTGTGTGATTCCTTAGGACCAAGTAGAGGCCCACCCTCGGGCACAAGCCCAGTTCTTCCTATCAGAATAGGGAAGACTCACAGATTGGGACAACTTCATTCTCTGGTGTTCACTTTTTCCTCTGCAAAGACATCAAGCTCCTTTATTTCATTCTCCGTTTTCAATTCAACTCCTTTTATCTTTGTTTCCTGCTATTCAATGAGTCTTTGGAAATGTTTTCCAGAAGCTCAAGAGTGGTCCACGGGATACCTTCCTGCCCTGAAAGGTCTTGTTGGTGGCATGCTGGATCCCTGGTCACTCCTCAGGGCAGCTGTCCCCACCAGGCCTTGGGACCTCCAGTTGTCCAGGGACACAGGGTGGGGGGCAGCAGGTAAGTGAGTGGAGAGCGGGCTGTGATGGACGGATGTGGCCAGGGTGTGCGGCAAGCCAGAGCCTGACACCCAGGGGAAGGGGTGCGGGCTGGGGGTCCCCCAGAGGGTCGGTGCCAAGGGCGTCGGGCAGGAAGGGCCGAGCAGAGGCAGGAGCAGGAAAGCCCTTGTCTGTGCTGCCCAGAACCCCCAGGCAGGCTTTCGGGCCAATCCCTGCCAAGGTTTGGGAGTATCACAATGGGATGTTGGTGGCATCAGGCTGGTCCCCAACCTGCCCCCTCCACCTGGGAAATTATTCCTGGGTCCACCTCAGCTGTGAGTCTTTCTACCTCCAGGACACAGACTATCTGCCCTGGAGCCTCTGTTTATTGGTGAACTTGTTAGGGCCCAGAGAAGGTGACCTGTCCAGGGTCACACCGCCAGGCGGAAGGGGACAGGCCCTGAGCCCCTGCACCCAGTGTGCCCAGCCCAGGGTGTGGGAAGCGACAGGGTGGCAGGAGCCCAGTGGGGGCTGCTTACCTCTGGTGGTCCTCAGGCACCTCCCCGCGGTGAAGGTAAACAAGCCGGTTCATTGGCCCTTTATCTTCCATACAGATGGCAAATGAATTTCTCCAGCTTGTCCCTTGGCCTTAGTCACAGTGAGTTTTCCTGTTGAGTTCCTATTCTTTTGGAGCTTTATTTTAGCAGCAGATAACCAGTCACGTTTGGGGTGATGCTTCTTGGCTGCACAATAGAAGGAGATGATACCATCAAGGAGGTCCCAGTGCTCCCCACAGAAGTTCCAGCTCCGCTGCTGTGTCAAAGCAACTTAAAGAGTGACGGGGAGGACACTTCCTGGAATCATCCCCTTTCTTGCCTGGTGCCTGTCATGTCAGAGATGAACCGATTTAGGGAAAAAGCAGAGAAAGAATCTAAGAATTCAAGAGATGAGGCACCGTAACGCAGGCTTTATCTCTGGGGTGTGTGGAATCCTATGGATTCCATTCTGGCGAATGATTCATGTTAGCTCCTCCTACCGCATATGAACACAGTCCCCAGAGACTAACAAGTAACAAATTATCGAGAATTGCAAAGCAGATCGTCCCCTGAGGTCCTGGCCCTTCTCTTGTCCCCTAGGGCTTTCCATAGGGGACCTGCGTGCTAGGCAAGAGGCCGAATCAATTGCAAAGCAGTAACAGAAACGTTTACAGTTTTCTTCCAGTAAGTGCCACTCACCGTAACTAGCCCACCCAAGACTCACCCAGTACCTTCCCCTCTGTGAACCGAAGTCACCCGGAGAGAGCCAGCCAGAGGATGTCATGTTCACACCCACAAGGTGTCCCCAAGCTGCTCTGGAGCTGAGCTGTCTGAATTTTGGTCCCCACCTGTCACTGGACCTCAGTGGGGTTCTAGGGTGTGTTTAAACTCTACCCCTCTCTCTCTCACTATCTAAATATAAAGAGGAGGAAAAGAACCTTATTCATGGGGCTACTGCGACATTAGTGTGCTCTGTGTTAGCTCTTTCACTCCAGTTTTTAAGACAACCCTGGGGTTACGGCTTAGAGTCACAATTTGCCAAATCAGCGCGCCTGCCTTCAATTCACTCTGCCACACTTCTCACTTTGAAGATGCCGTTTGTGGGATTCGTTCATGTTTGTCCATCCTTCTTTCAGTGCTGATGAGGCAGATGGACCCCTTGGCCAGGCTGTGCCGTGCGTGTGCGACCTTACACCGAGCGTCTCTGCAGCGGCAGGAGCAGCGAGGAGCAGGCGCGCAGTGAGTGGTGCGGGGAGGTTGCTGGGCCATCCCGCGGTGGTGTGTGTGCACGCGCTCATTTCCCTGAGAGGACACCTAGACGTCCTACGACATGAACCCCTGGGGGCAGTTTTCGCTTGTATTTTTAGAAGTCCTCATCCAAGTGATAATAATTCACCACCTTCCCATGTTCTAGCATGTTGCCTTCAATCTATTTGTGCAGGGCTGTGACTTTATGGGATGATAGGAAATGCTTTATTAGTTGATGCACACCGTTGACCTAAAGCACATGACCAGACAGTGCAGGAGGAGATGGTGCCATCACTGTACTTCGGATGGGAAATGTCCCTAGGTGACCTGTGGGCCTGACCCGAGGTGATGGGCGAGAGAGGGAGATGGGGAAGGGTGAGGGGCTGGGTGGGCCTGGTGGGGAGATGGTGTGACTGAGGGGACCTGGCAGCAGGACACCAGCTCTGCTGCCCACTGAGACCTGAGCCCAGTGTTGGTGTGAGGAGAGGGTGGAGGTGGCAGGGTCGCCCTGGCACGGAGGGTCTGGGCAGAGGAGGCCACGTTTTGTGAGAGGCCAACTCAGCTCCGAGGAAGTGCGGCTGGGAGCATGGAGCAGAAGAGGCCAGGAGATGAGCGGGGAGCTGAGGCTCATGGGGACCACACTGAGGGCACAGCTGGGGAGGGCAAGGGGCTGAGGGGTGAAGTGACAGGGACAGGTGGAGCCCCCACCGGGGAATGGGCACTGGTTTGTGTGTGAACAGGTGGGCAAGTCCTTTAGAGTCCTGGAAATTAATATAAAAATTAAAACAACGAAAACAGATAAAATTTCACATTTTGGTCTTGGGATTATTGCCTTGAAGTGCCTTTGGTGTGTCTCTAGGTGCAGAATGACGTGGCTCAAGTCACTAGTGCCCTTTCTTGCAATAGTGTCACTTCTTGGCACTACTTCACACCTGCACA
The DNA here is from genome assembly GCF_020740605.2 of Lemur catta. Lineage (NCBI taxonomy): Eukaryota > Metazoa > Chordata > Mammalia > Primates > Lemuridae > Lemur > Lemur catta. The sequence continues at coordinate 81,476,085 of NC_059131.1, forward strand.
TATGGGTTAATTTAAATGCAGATACATGCTGCTGGGGTGCAAGCTGAGCCCCTCCCAGCAGGGAGGGCTTGCTCGGGCCTGGGGAGCCTCAGCACTAGGACGGCCTCTCTTGCAGCTTCCAGGACCTGCCCATCACCTTCTGGGACCTGCCCATCACCTTCTGGGACCTGCCCATCACCTTCTGGACATGCAGGAGAGCGGAGAGAGCAGTTCCTAGTTTAGCTGCCAGGGGGCGCTCTAGGCCGGCTTTTGCCCAGTGCTTACAGCTAAAGCCAGTTACAGCTCGAGAAAAAACTACAAACTGTCTTAAGCAGAACAAACCATTAATAAATGATGTGACCTGAGAATATTCCCTAAGAAGATTAGGAAATATTTCAACATAAAAACTAGATAAGGTAGAATGGTATATCCAACACTCAAATTAATTCAGAAAATCCTACAGAGCTGATTTTTGAACACCTACAAAATCCATCTGAGAACAGAGCGGGTCTTGACACCATGTCGGGGCCAGGTGTGCACAGCAACCAACGGGGTCTCAGAGTCAGGAAGACTTGGTCTGCCACTCATTGCTTGGGCAAGTGATTTAATTTTCTTGAATGTCAGATTTCTCAGGAAAAGTGCAGATGACAATGCTTATCCCTCAGTGCTGTGAAAAATATAAAATGAAGTTTCTAAGCCCAATGTCCAATTCACGGTAAGACATCAATTCAGTGGGCTTATTTTTCTCTCTTCCTTTAGATGTGATTAACCCTTTTACCCAAACAGACTCCTCACACTTACACTGAGCACAAGGAGGGGGTCCCCATGTGCACAGTGGGAGACTGCATGGCTATGTGCACCATTTAGTGAACATCAAATTCCCTCTGGGACCTCCGTGGGCACCTGTCTCTCACTCTGTGGCATCTTTCCTGCCCAGCCTCTGGGATCTGCGAACATATCTCCACTCCTTGGGTTAGGCCTCTGATCAGTGACTACCCGATCACACTGGGCAAGTGATTTAATTTTCTTGAATGTCAGAACACACTGGACTCCCACCAGGGGACTCTGGCTCAAGGGGATATCAGGTGTGACTGGGTCCCAGGCATCAGGGACCTCACCTTCAAGGACGACAGTGAGGAGGAGGCCGTGGCTCTAAATAGCATCTGCACGCACATGCCATGTAGATGTCGCGTGTCTGTGCGCTCTCTCTCTCCCTCTGTCTCTCTCGTCTCTGTAGTGACCCCACAGTGGACATCGCTGCTTCCACATCCATCACACGCTATGGCTGCTTTTCCTTCTGTCCGATCATAAAAACTCCTCTCTGTGTTTCCTTCTGTCCTTGGTCACACTGTGCACGTCCTTTCTCACCTTCCTCAAAGAACCACCAGGGGAGGAAAGGGGTGGCTCTGAGCAAGAAAAGCCTGAGTCTCTGTGGCCACAAGAGGGACAGGAAGGGCTGCATGTTTTTTCCCCAACACCCAAGGCACAGGGTCTTGGCTGGGTTGCGGGTTCCAAGCTGCTCTTCCGCTGCCTGTGTCTGTGAGCTCTGCTCAACCCGCAGCCTCCTGACGGGCCACGACCCTCACTGAGCCTTCAGGGATGGCCTGTGACCCGCAGTAGCTCTGCCTGGTTTGCGTGGGGGAGAAGAAGGGGTTTACGAAAGGCAATGGTCTAAATCCACTCTGGACGTTCGGTAGCCGCACTTGCTGGGTGGCTGCCTCTTCATCGCTTCTGTCACCACAGAAAGGTGAGGGAGCCGGCAGCTGCATAAACCCAGGCCCTGAGCCGGCTCCTCACCTCTGAAGCCAAATGACCCTGGCAGGTCTCTTAACCGCTCTGGGCCTCAGTCTCTCCATCCGCGTCATGGGAATGATAATCTATGCTAGGGCGGCTGGGTGATTAGGCGGGGCTATGCGGAAGCGCCTCTTGTGATTGTGAAGAGGGATACAAATACTTATCCACAGGGCTGTGAAGGTCAAGTGAGAGAATAAATGTAAATTAAATTGGAAATTAAAATGGTAAGAGAACGAGGCATCATTGACAGTTCTGAGCCTTTCTACAATCCTGAGTCCTTTCTATGTCGAGTCCACTTGTCCGGATGAGTCATTCTGCTAACCGTCTTACGCTTGGGTGGTAATCGGGATACCAGAGTCCCATCAGAGCAGACGCAGACCCTGCAGCAGGGCAGGGGGTCCTGAGGGGCCTGCTCCTGCCATGAAGCATTAACCCTTCAGGTGCCAGACCAGGGGGAGGTGTGGGGGCCCCAGGGGACGGTGATGGCTTCCGAAGTGGCTCTCAGGGGTTTCAAAGCAGTGGCTATTCACGAACAGTGGTACTTCAGTACTGTCACAACCCTGCTGTCTCACATGTTCTTGAAAAGCCATTTCTCTTACCTGTGACAGACTTACTATGTCCAACAGCTTGCAAAAATGTTCCAGGCTAATGAGAAAAATCTCTCTGTGCCCCCAGACAGAAGACGTGAGATGTCAGTCGTATGAATGCAGACGTGCAGGACACGTGACCAGTGGGAGGGGTCCATTCCAGGCCAGGGACAGACACCTCGCCTGATCCCTGCAGTGACCAATACTTCGAGGGGCGAAGGTGGGTGCACCTGAGGTGTGGGGGGCTGGCTTCCAAGTCAGGAGAGGAGGGGTCTCCCCCAGTCCTTTCCTACTCTTGCCCCAGGGTCTGAGACGCCCCTCCGATGTGACCTGCTCTGGACCCTGGAAGGACCGTGCCCTGTCCAGCTGGTGTCTTGGGGGACTAGCTGCAGCCAGTCAGAGCGAGGCCAGGAAGAGCCAGGCTCAGGGTGGGTCTGGGGTGGGGAGGGGCCGGGGACCACACACTCTGTGATTTCCCAGAAGCAGGAGCTGAGCGGTACTAGAAGGAGCTTTGTGTCCTTGGAGGCCAGTAGGGGACCTTAACCAATATTAAACTGAAAAGCTAAAATAGACTTTATATGTATGTGTACATATATATACATGTGTATATACATATATATTTTTCTCTTTGTGTGTATTTAAAGAGGAATACTTCTTGTAATAAAAGAATAATCAATTGTTCTATTCATAGCTGTAACCCTGTGGTAAAATGAAGTCATAATTCAATGTGAGTTTGAGAATATTTTAAATATTTTTGTGAGCAATTCAAGTATCTTCTTTTATGAATAACTTCTTCCTATATTGTAGTCTTCTGCTATTTTATCATAGTTATTACAGGTAACTAAAATAACCTAGTGTTGTTTTGGTCAACTTGTTTATCAGAACAACACTATATATGTATCATAAACATTTAATGTGGTTGTGGAATACTCCCCAGTTTGTTTATATTCTTGAGAAGTATTTTGACTATTCTTGGCTATTTAATGCCAAGCTATATATATAATGCTATTTTCACAAAGTGGGAAGTAAATTGCAATGACTATCATTGAAACTAGAAAGGGAGGGAAGGTTAAACTATCAAATTTTTCATTTTATACTCTGCCTTCTTCCAGAAGGAATCCGAGATGGAGAGATTCAATAGCAGGCTCACATTCCACAGGGGAGTGAGGCAACTCAGCTGGTCAAATGGCACCGAAATCACATCCTCTCTGGGCAGCAGCGAGGTAGGATTTGGAAGGTGAAGAGACAAAATGCCCCCTCTGCTGGGCAGGATGCATTTCAGTGTGTTTTATTTTAAGTTCTAGTTGCATTACTGCCCTCTTAGTTTGGAAAACTTAGGCTCAGCCGGGTGTTGTCTTGGATAATTTTTCTCAGTGCCCCAGGCAGAAATAATTACTCTGTCTACTCTTCTAATGACACACATGGTAACTCTCCCATAGTCTGTCACACTACATAGAAATCATCTCAGCCTCCCCCATTAGTCTGAGAAGGAACAAACGTGTTCTGATTCATCTCTGTATCCCCATCTCCTGGGGCGTGAACATAGCGGCCCTCAAAGAGTGGAGTGAATGTGTTAACTGATGAGTTATTTTCAACTTCATTTGTCAAATCTGGAAAGCCCATGCCACATGGAGATGTCCATTTTGGCTTGGCAAGCCAAGACCTCTTTTGCCTCAGGGCCTTTGCACATGTCCTTCCCTCCGCCTAGAACACACTTTATCTAGGTCTGTGCCTGCTATTCTTTCAGGGTTCAGTGTAAATGACACATCTGCAGAGATGCTTCTGATCTCTCAATCTAAATCAAACTTCTTCAGATGAAATAATGATACAAGAAAGGAAAACAAGAGGAATCATGAGGCAGTGTGTGATTAAATGCCAAATGAGGCAAAGAGTAAACAATAAAAATTATTTAGGAGTTTGAGGATGGTAGAATTTACCATGAATTAGGAAGCTAGACCAGGCTTCATATAAGAGATAGAATATAAGAGGAGCCTTCAGGGTGAATTAAGAATGCAGTGGATAGAATGTTAGGTGTGATGCTCATTCAGAGCTGTGGCCGGGGCTGCCACCGTCATGCAAGGTGCTTCACGGGGTCAAAGTCCAACATCTGCTCTGCGCACCAAGCCCCACCCCCGTTGAGGCTGTGTCCAACAGAGGAGGGTGCTTTTGCTGACTGGTTCCAAGGCTCCCAGGGATGGTGGAGGTCCTGCACCGAGAGGGGCGATGAGGAAAAGTGCCCCGCAAGTGGAGCTAAAAAGAGGATAGCCATCAGCCTCTTCAAGGGGGCAGGGAGCAGCCTGGACTGGTTGAAGCGCAGCCCCGCAGGAAGGGAGAGCAGGACATAAGGTCCGAGTGTCAGGTCTCTGAACGCCACAGCACCATCGGACTTTTGGGACACTCAAAAATGTGTTTGTAGAAAATCCAACCGCATCTGAGACTCCTCTAAGAGAAGCTTCAGTTGTGGCTACTGAGGAGCAAAGAGCAGGTTAGAATTAGGGAAGAGATTATTACCAAAAATACACAAATGTGTAAATAAAGTAGCTCTCTGCAGGAGTTCTCTCCTTTTCTTTTATAGCGCTTGCCAGAGTTTTCCTTGTTTGTTGATGTGCTATGATCTGTCTTGCCAGCCACAGTCCAGGTGCCAGAAGTAAGGGACGCATCACTCTTGCTGACCAGGAGGTCCCAATGGCTAGTTCAGTGCCTGGCAGCGAGCAAGCTTTCAGTTTCTTGAGTGAATGAACTGGCCAGATTTTCAACAATACAGCAAATAGCAAATAGTTAAGTGAGTTATGGCAAATGCTGGACAGTTCATTCATTCAAGGACGGTTTTAGCTGCTTAGGGAAACGTAGATGATGTGACATTAAGGGAACTGGCACAAGCATTGTGATTATAGTGCTTAAAAGCTGCTCTGCGTAGGCAGAGCCGGGAGGGATACAGAGACCAACGAGAACAGCCGTGGTGCAGGGACCTGTGCTCTTGCTTGCTCTTTTCCTCTCAGTTTGGCAACTGTGGCAACCTTGTGTGTGGCTCTTCCTATCCTTGAACTCAGCAACCAATCCCCTTTCTAGAGCTTGCTGCTCAGAATCGGAAAGACAGAGCTGTATGCAGTAATCTCTCGTTAGTGAGTAACCTGTCTGTGACAGGCACTGCAGTTTTGCGTACATTGTGTCATTTCATCTCCACAGCAGCTCTGGGGCGGGTCCCATTGTTAACCACACTTTACAGCAGATGAAGGAAATTGCTACCCAGAGAATCACTTGCTGAAGTCACACAGCTAATAAAGGCCAAAACAGAATTGAAACTCAGAATTGTCTGACCCAGCATCTAGCTCCCAACACCCACACCAAGTCTTTGTCTACAAAAATACTCAACATACATTTTAAACATCATTAAGTCCATATATATGCATATATATAAATATCAGTATATATATATTTTGATGTGTGTGTCTATATATATACATACACATTAATCCTCAGCTATGTGAAAATACTATGTAGAGAAAAGTACTAGAAGCAAATATGCCAATAACCCAGTGGTTATTCTGAGTGATGGAATTAAGGGTGACATTTTCTTCTTTAATCTTTTTTATATTTTCCAAATTTTCTACAGTGAGCATGCATTGCTGTGGTAACTGGAAAATCAATGTAATCCTTAAATTAAAAAATTACCTTGGTTGGTTTTCTGTTACTTTTACAGCAAGTCCATTTGTGGGGGAAAAGGAAGGGACCGTTTGGGGGAGAGGGGTGTGGGTGACTTTTACTCCAGCCTCCTGTTTCCGCCCTGTTAGTATCAGGGTTCGCCACCAGGAGGAGCCCGAGGTCTAGCTTTTAAGAGCTGAAGAGGGCAGGGGTGTGGGGAAGATCCCAAGGCTGTGAGCACCTGAGCAGCTCCCGCCTAGCTGTCTGTAAACACACATGCTTTTGCACCTCCGAGCTTTTGCTACTGTTGCTCCCTCTGCCTGGTGCAGCCCACACCGCCTGACCTCCTGTCTGCTCGGTTGATCCTTAAAGCCCGGACACAAAAACTCCTTCTCTCTTCACACAGGGGATGGCAGAGCACTGGGGAGCACCCGGGTTCCTGGAAGAGGTTTGATCAGTCTTGAAGAATGAGCAAAAAGCTTCCCATGCAGTTTCAGGCTAACTTTTTCTCCAATAAGTTGTTTCTTTTTGAATGACAATAACAGCTGTCTGTGTGTCAAGCCCTGTTGTGTATTAGAGCATTTAATTTTTCTTCCCCATGGGACAGTTTGGCAAGGAGGTTGAACGTGAGTTCTGAAGCTGACTGCCTAGGTTCAAGTTTCACTTCTCCCGCTTCCTGGCTGGTTATGTTTAAGTAGGTGACCTAGCCCTGCTGGGACTGTTTCCTCAACTGTAAAAGGGTGAAAATGATAGTACCCACCTCCTAGTATTACTGTTGGCTTGAGGATGAAATGCGCCACCACCTGCAAAAGCATTTAGAACAGAAATAGCATACATGAAGTACTCAATTACCTGTTCAGTTCTGTTATGTTCCTACGTCCCTTTCGATTTCATGCTTCCCTAGAAGGCGGTCTGCCATTCCGTACTCTGGCCTGCATCTGTGGCTGCCCTCACGTGCCGAGCTACATTTATCTGTCCCCACCAGACCAGGAGCTCCTGGAAGACTGGTCTGCGAATGACTCAGTTCTTGAGTTCCCAGCACTGGGCCTGGAACAGAATAGGTTGTTTATGGAATTGGATCATTTAGCCCAGCGGTTGTTGCCTTGGGACTTACAGTTCTGTATCTACAATTCTGTCAAGGAGTATAGGGAAGAAGGAGGAAATTATCAAAACAAAATGGAGTTTTGGAATTTTTATTAAAGGATAATATACATACAGAAAAGTTCAATGGATTTTCCTACACTGAACAAACCCATGAAACCAACACCTAGATCAAGAATGAGAACATCCTCAGCATTCTGGAAGCCTGACCCTATGGTAACCACTTTCCTGACTTCTAGTAACCCATTTTAGTTTTGTTCAAAATAAAGTAAATTTTAACTGACACCAGGTCTTAAGAAGCCAGGCCATACATTATCTGCTTGGTGTGGAGAGGAATTTTCAAACACAACAGGCGACAGTTGAATCCACAATGAATGAAGGTCATGGCAGGGGCTTACAGAACAGCCCATGATGTCTGTAAAATGAGTGCCCTCCCCACTTCTGCCCGATACGTGTCCACGGTGTGAGTAGAGTTGGGGAGGGGACAGAGACTGGCAGAGCTCACAGGACAGCTTGAGGAAAGTTGAGTGGTGAACCAGGGGATGTAAGGGGGTGTTGGCGTGTGTGTGGGATGGAGGTGGTAAAGACAGGTGATGCTGGCAAGATCAGTGTCCAAACAAGCCCCTTCTCATAGCCATGGGGGTCCCCAGAAGAGTTTTAAGCAGAGGACTAACATGGTCAGATTTCTATTTCAGAAAGAACTCTCTGAACATTGAGAAATAAATGTAACTTAACCCTTACTGAGCTGGACACTTCTAAGCCCTTTACGCAGATTACCTAGTTTAGGGCTCACAGCAACCAAGGAGGTAGATAGCGTTGGCATCCCCCATTTCACAGGTTGGGAAACAGCCCAGGGAAAGCGAGTGAGTTCCCAAAGCCACACAGCTGGCAGGCAGGAGCCAGTGTGCCAGCCAGCTGTGGCCCAGCCTTCACACGATGGGCAAAGGCTCTGCTGGCTTCAGGGCAGATCCTGAGGGACTGTGTCCACAGAATCCTTGAGCTCCAGCACCGACGGCGACTCAGCCGACAGCCTCCCTGCCTCTCCTATGGCTGCTCTTGGAGGCAGGATTTCCCACTGCTGCTCTCCTGAGAGTCACTCCCTACTGAGGTCCGTGGTGACAGAGACTGCGTGAAGCTCTAGGATCCCACGAGGGGAGTGTAGCAGGGCCCCGAAGCACAGAGCAAGTTGGGATGTGGTCTTGGTGGCCAGTGGTTGGCTCGGTCCTCATCTGTAGGGTACTTTTAATTCGATTCCCCTTTCTGCACCTAATAACAATTTTTATTCACAAAACTCCTCCAGTTCCATAAGCTGGCACGGTCCTTCCAACGTCCTTTGAGAAACCAGAAAGGCCAACACCCGCTTTCCAGTTTGGGACAGGGCTCTGGCTGGACCACTGGTGTTGCCAGGGCCTGGGGGCTGGGGAGGGGCTGCTAACGGGTGTGAATTTTCACTCAGGGGCTATGGGAACATTTTGGAATTAGATAAGGCTGATGGCTGCATGACTTTGTGAATAGATTAAAACCCACTGAGATGTACACTTTAAAGGGATGAATTTTATGGTTTGTGAATTATAACTCAATAACAGACCATGGAGAAAAAACCCCAACATGCACGTAAGTGGAATCTCCACCAGACCTGTGTGTGTGTGTATTGTTGTTGTTGTTTGTTTTTTCTCTCACAGTTTGCTGCCTCAGTCAGAACAAAAACAGAAACTGGGAAAGACGAAGGAACCGACCTGATTAAGCTCCTACCCTACACTGGGGACAGTGTGAGCCCTCCCCATCCTGTCCCCTTGCGCCTTGTGGCAGTCTGGAGGGGCTGGTACTGCTGTTGGGTGTTAGAGGTTTGGCTGGGGGAATACCTGTGCTCAGTCCTGCCGGCCAGGAGCCACACAGGGGGGAAGCAAGCCCAATCTTTTCCCACAGCATCACAACAGAGGGGCACTTCCCAGGGATGGCATCTTTGGAGCTGTCACCGGGTGGGAGGAGGAGAGGAGCTGGAAGGGCACCCCAGAGTGGGAACAGCATGTATGGACACACAGAGGCACGATCCACCCAGGCTCATCGGGGGCCAGCAACTTTGGTGGGACACAAGGTCAGAGGACACCATAGGTGTGGGGCTGAGGATGCAGACTTGGGCAGAGATCAGGTCATAGGTGGCTTTGCCGCCTTTCCATGGTCTTGAACTTGGCTGGAGGACAACCCGGAACTGTTGAAGGGTCTATACCCTTAACTGGGATGGGCACTCTCTATTTCCTTGAATCTACAATTCAGCGTTTTTGGAATCTTATAGTCGGTAGGAATCTTATAGTCGGTAGGGACATTTAATACTTCATTACTATTCCTAAGAGGCTGTCACCAAGTCTGTGGTACAGCCTGTGATCCATGGTGTTTTAAATACAAGGACATGTGGAATCTTTCCTAAGTGGGGGTCACTTCAGTGACCATGGTCTGGTTTCTACCCCTGGAAAAAAGGTGGATGCTGCTCACCCCAGGGTGGGTGACCCTCTGCTTGGGAGGGTGACAGTTCTGGATGGGGGAAGGAGAATGGCGGTGGCTGCTCTGTAGTTGGGGTCAGGGAGTGTCCGGGGTGGAGCTGGAACAATGGTTTACTCAAGAGGGACTGAGCTTAGTCAATAGCAGAATTCATGAACTTGGCTTTTTCCAGAGAGTGTTCAGAGATTTCCTGGTAGTGTTGGCCGACCACAGGGAGAGGTAGTGAAGTTAGGACTGATTCTTCCCCTCATCTTCTGCTAAGAAGTGTGAAGGGTGTGTGGGCAGGTGAGTGTGTCCAGTGGAGCGTTTCTGCCCATATTATACCATGTGGCCCACCCAGACACAGTTGGCTCTTGACCAACACAGATTTGAACTGCACAGATCCAATTATATGTGGATTTTCTTCCACCTCTGCCACCCCAGAGACAGAAAGACCAACCCTTTCTCTTCATCCTCCTTCTCGGCCTTCTCAATGTGAAGATGATGAGGATAAAGACCTTTATGATAAATAGTCAATATATTTTCTTTTCCTATGACTTTCCTAAGAACATTTTCTTTTCTCTAGCTTACTTTATTGAAAGAATGCAGCATACAACACATATGACATACAAAATAATGTTAACAACTGTTTATGTCATCAGTGAGGCTTCCGGTCAACAGAAGGCTGTTAGTATTGATGGTTAACTTGGGGGGTGGGTCAAAAGTTACACATGGATTTTCAACTACCCGAGGGGCCAGTTCTTACAGTTGACCCCGGCATGGTTCAAGGGTAAACTGTAATAATAAAAACAGCCAGATGACCTGCATGTATGGAACGCTGCACCCTGTGCTTTGCAGAAATATTTCTGACGATGAGCTCCTGCCCTGCCGGTGACAGTGGTAAAGACGTAATAACTGTGACCAGCTCCGTGAACAAAAACGCCTGTTTGCAGCTCTCTTATGTTTCAAGTTCCTGGGCCAGTAAGATTTGCTGACCAGAACTTTTAACTTTCTGTTTCACTTATCCCCTCCCTTTTGAGTTGTTTTTCAGAAACGGTGGACACTCCTTGCAGTAAGGAGATAATCACACAGCCTCACACTACCCGATTGTTTGGAGAAGTCGAGATAAGTGGCGTTCCACCGCAAATCTCGCCCAAGTCCCGCTGAGCAACCCACTCCTCACAGCCCACGTGCGCACGAGACAGAACGAACGACCAAATGGCCGCTATTGCCCCAGCTCATTGCACTGCTAAAGTCTCTACCCTGGGGAGGGGCTGATGTGTTATTTTTTGATCATTCGACGTATGTGCCAATATGATTTCTCACTGTGCTTGCTGCCCGACACTCCACCCCAAACGTGTACTGATGCTCACTCACTTCATACATTATTCATTTCACCTCTAGAGAAACCCCTGACCTGCCCCGAGAGGCAGATTTGAGGCAGTCCTCCCACCTCCTGGTTGGCGTCCTCCACAGTAAATCTCCTCTCTTCCTCCGTAACTGGCTTTCTGTGTGGCACGCAACAGAGGGAAGCCTTCTTGTGGGTTTGTTAACGTAACCAGCATCCACGCTCTCGAGCAGCGGCTTGCAGCCTGGGCCACGGTGACCTAGCGAGTGGTTAGGGCACAGCTCCCAAGCAGGCTGTCTGGAATTCTGCCCCTACCCGCCACTCACTGCGGCCACGGGCAGGTCACCTAAATGCCTACGCCTCTGTTTTCTCATCTGTGAAAATGAGGGCAATGAAAATGCCATTCACAGGGAGGACTGTTGTTGGGAGGATTAAGTGAGTTAGTGGACGTGTCACGTGCCAGCGTGGGACTGCACATACTGCAAGTGCTCGACAGGACGGAGCAGACTTTATTAGCTGGCACCTTACATGGTTCACTTCCTTTAATCCTTGCACACAGGGCCTGTTGTTCTCCTAACTTTACAGAAATATCAGCTGCAGCGCAGAAAGGTGTGATGGCTCCCTGGGGCCACAGTTTGATCCAGAGACATGACTGAACGCCAAGCCTAGGATCCCAGAACCTGAATTCCAATCTGGGAGGCCTGAAAAGATGTGCCTCGGTGACCAGGGAGGAGCTGAGAGGCCACCAGACTGGAGTGGGGCCAGGTGAGTTGGGACTGACTTCCCTCCCTCTGCCTTGGGCCAGAGAATCCTCAGGGGACCTCAGTCTGCTCCCAGGCGCTTGGTCCAGCGTGGAGCCAGGACTCAGCGTTTGGCACCAGATGCGTGCTGCCTCAGAAGGGCTTTCTTATGCATTGGTCGCTTTCACAGAGAGCCCTTGCTCTCTGCAGAGAGCAGGCTCTGCTTATCTTTTTCAGGAACTATTCAAAAAAGAAGGCATGTTTTCATAAACTACGTATTACTCGCCTAACTCGGGACCACGATGAGCCTGTGTGAACTGGGTGGAGCCTGCTGTGTGTGGCAAAACGTGAGCACCTCCAATGCTGTGACTTGGGTCATCAGAGTCTGTGCACCCACTGTTTCCCTCAGGAGGAACGAGAAGAAGATGATTGTTAACTCCCTATCGGGTAAGGTGAGTGGGTCTTGCCGTAACTCCATTATCTTGCTCTTTAATCTGCAAGGTTTCCATTTTTAAAATAGACTTCTAGGTCATATTTCCCCCAAGCTATAGATGAATTTAGTCCTTTCCATAAATAATATCTTCCTGGACTATGATGAGACAGCAAAACGTTTTTAAGTAGAGTTGGAATCATCGATCTTACCCCAAGTCAAGTTCTTATGAAAGGACGTCCTGGTGCGCCCACAGCCCCCCAGACAAGCGGAGCGGGGGGTTCAGTGCTGGCTGGGCCACTCACATCACCGACAGGACAAGGGCCCAGGGGCAGCTGATGCCCAGTGCTGCTGGGTACAGAAAGGGGAAGAGCAATACCTACCTTGCAAGGCTATTTGGGGAATTAAATGAGATGTTTTTCTTATATTTCTTCAGATTTAGGCTCTTATTGTAATAATGACTGTTTATCAAGTGCCCTCCATGTGCCCAGCTTCCCGCTAAGTGTGTGACACATACAGCTTCCTGTTAAGTCATCACAGTCCAGGATGTCATCAAAATACACCCCTGATCTGTGTCTCCCATGTGCCTTTAAAATGTAATCTGTAGAGGTTCTTTCCCTGCCCCATGCCAGGGGCTCAGGTCTAGACTGAGCAAAGTCCTATCCTAGAGTCAACTTCAATTTAGACATCAGATTGGGCGGTCCAAAATAATAATCAAAAGCAACCTGACTGCATGGATTGGATGACACGTCTTCCCTCTCCTCCCCTTCCTCCAGGCCTGCTTTGGGCTGGGAGCCTGCAGTGCAGCACTGGGGCAGGAGGTAGACCGTTGGCTTCTCTGTTTCTCTTCCTCCCCTTTTTACCCTCCCTTCCCCTGGCTTGGTAGCCAGTGTCTGACCCCTGTAGGGTCCCAGCGGGTGAAAATGTAAGTTGGGTCTCTGGAGCCAATGGACATTTAAAGCTGATATTCTTTCCTTGTGAGCACTTTCTGGGGGTTCTGGAGAGTTCCAATCCTGGGACCACTCACCCTCCCATGCAGTTCCCGTACCCTGGGGGCTTCCATCTCTTTCTCTTCGCTCTGCAGCCCTGAGCGATTCAGGGTCAAGGCTACTCTGCATATTTATGAAAGTTCCACTCAGCACTCAGCTCCTTGCCAAGGGGGTGAGTTGGAGTTGAATCCTCCAAGCTGGGTCCCCATGGGGTTGGTGTATCAATTATGTTTTACATTTTCTATGTTTTATTGTGCTTTGGCGTTTGGGGGCCTTGCTGATCCTGGACAGACTGCGCTTCCCAGAGCCAGCTAATTCCTAGAGATAGTAAACCACTTGCCTGAGAGCACGCCTTTCACATGCAAACCCACCAATCTAAAACCCACAGTCCAACCACCTCCTTAATCTAACTCCTGTGCGCTAAGCCAATATTTCTGCTGCCCCAAGTCACTGCAGAGCCAGGTACGAGACAGCTAGGGACCACCGTGGGCCAGAACCTACCAACACGATTCACACTGTTCAATCCTAACCCCTGCCTCACCCATTCCTGCCCAGGGGCCACCACAATGGCTCTGGGGCCAGCTTTCCTCCTGCTCCTTCTGTCTCCTGACTAACCCTGGTGCTTCCTGGAGTGGCCCTGCATGGTGTGGCACGCCCCCTCCTCTTGGGAACTGTGTGTCATAAACTGGTCTTCCAAAGGCAATTGTCTTCACGTGCCGCCTTACTGTACCTGAATAAAACAAATTCCAGATACGTTTTAGAACAGCTGGGTCCCCCTCCCATTCAGGCATGGTACCATGTAGGTTCTTGCTGCCAGGGACCACTTACTTCTTTCTGAAATCCCCTCACCCCTTGCCTTCCCTGGCACACTCTCCCTGGCTCTCCTGCAGCTTCTGGGAATACCCCCTGGGTTCTGATGCCGACCTCTGCTCCTCTCATCTCACACACTTCTCCCAGGTGTGTTTCTCCAACTTCGCTATCCATTGGAGTCACCTGGGGAGCTTTACTGTCTACTGGTGCCCATTTCCCACACTTGGGGATTTGGGGTTAATTGGGGGTGTGGCTTAGGTGCTGGGGTGGGTGTTTTCAAGCACTCCAGGTGATTCTAATGTGCAGCTAATTGTGGGCTACTGTCCCAGGGCCTGCCCTCCACCTGCATGCATCACCCGCAACAGAGTGATACATGCCTCAGAACTGAGAGGCTTGCCTTCTCCCTGCTGGGGGCACTGTTGGCTGTGGACCACAGCTGGGCCCTTCTCCTGGAATTACCCTCCAAGGCTATTTCCTCCACCAAGGCTATGCACCCCTACCTGGAACAAATTGCATCCAATGGCAGATAGAAAATGACACAGCTCTGATGGACCATCCCAGCTCCAGAGCTCCCCAGGCTCAGTGGAGACTTCTGCTGGGACTGAGTCCTGCTTCCCTCACTTCTCCGTAGGTGTTGATCTGAGCACATTTCCCAAGCAACTTCCTCCCACAAGTCTCCATCTCTGTGTCTCTTCCCTGAAGAACTCAGCCTAAGATACATCTATGGGCCCAAGATTCCAAATCTCATGACCCCACACCACTGACACAGATTCTTTGCTTGGCCAAACTTTAGTCAGTCTCTTGAAACTTCTAGGCCCATCTGTGTACTTCCTTGTTAAATCCAGTTTTAGCAAATAACCCAAGAAACCCTTTCCAAGCATTGCTATTGACTCATCCTTTAAATTTTAGCATTCCCTCCCATGGGTGACATCTCTCTCTGGTGCAGAGTCCCACTAAAGCCTTGCCCTGTGTAGCAACGTGTTTATGGGAGTGTCTCCCTTGCCTTGTTCCTTTCTGTATCTGTGAGGTACGTAGTGAGGGATTCCAGGTCTCCCAGGGATGAAAGTGGGTGCTGTGGCCCCCATCTTGGTCCTGCCCCACCCTAATCTCCCAAGTAACTGCCATTCTTGGGGAGCAGGGAATACCCTATGAATCTTCCAATCAACTTAATGTGCCAGCTGCAAAAGAATGTAGAGGATTCTCTAGCTCATGGGCCAAGCAGCATAGGTACCATAAAGCCTGGAAATTGACTTACAACAACCCGCATGCATAGTAATGCAACTCCCAACTGTCCAATCAAAGTGGCTCCACGGTGACATCTGAGCCACTAGGGAGGTCCCAGTCCCAGCACTGTAAAACAAGATGCAGACCGTAAGCAAGCCCTTTTTGTGCCCTTCCTTTTGCTTTTCCTGCGGCGACAATGGGTCCGGTCATCATCCGTGGCGTATGTATCATGCTCTGTAAACCTATATCTTGTTCTTGCTCTAGAATCCTATCTTTCTCTCTTCAATAAACCTTATTTTCATCCTTGCCTTACTTTGGCGTGTCTGGTCATTCTTTGGCCATGAGCACGCTAAGAACTGACATCTCTCTCAGTGCCTGGCGCACGGCAGGTGTTCCAAGATGGTTGCTGACTGAATGTGCGCTGGGGAAGATGAATGACAGCACAGATAAGTGTTGCTGCAGCCAGAGACAGAGATGCCTGAAACAAAAGACATCCTGCTCTTAATGCACTTTTTAAAAATGCTAAAACTTCCCTACATGATATCCTATTAAAGGGCTGATGTTTTATCGTACCATAAATAATATTCCCCTACAAAGTATTATTGTAATTTCCAGTCTGTAGAAGAGAAAACTCATACAAGGTCTCATGAGAAACTGGGGTGTCCAGCTGAATGAGAGCCTGGCTCTTCCAACCCCTGCATGGCACTCTGTCCCTGACATCATCCCTCAGGTCGTGTGGTTCCCAGAGCAAACCCTCGTGGAAGCTGCTAGCTGAATAGAGAATTTAAATGCAGACTACACTGGGCTGAGCACATCCCACTTCTCCATAGTCAGTACCATACAGAACTCATCAGCAATCATGCAAGCTCGGTTCCAATAGCTCATGCCATTACCAAGACACCATGGAGACTTGGTCCAGGCAAAGTGCAGTCCTTCTGCAAGGGAGAAACGGTGCGAAGCCTGAGCTCACCTTCAGGACGGGTGCTTTATGAAATCTTTGAATTTAGCAAAGATTCCCACTTGTTTCGGAGCTGGCATTTATAAGGGAAACAGCACTGGTCAGCAAATGTCCACAGAGTCCCCTTGACCTCCACGTCCCTCCCCGCCCTACAACCTCCCAGAAAATGACCCTGCTGGCCACAGCCTCACAGAGCCCCGGGGTGGGGAACATGTGGGTGGCCTCACTGACCTTGCCCACTGGGCATGAAGGCCAGTCTGTCACCATCTCCACACCCGACCTGACCCCACAGAGTACAAGCCGGTTGCTAAAACAGCTCAATTTTTTGCAGCAAATGTGTTGTTCTAGAATCACTATTTCTGGTATGTATTCATGGCCTGAGTCTATTTCAAAAACAACAATGACAGAAATCTCAAATATATGGGCTTTTATAATCATAAAAGCCCATATTCTCTGTTAGAAATAACGAAATGACCTTCCCAGGGCATAATACTCACCACACGGAAAGTGGTCTTGAGTACTAGATGTGAGAGAGACACCCACATAGCATCCCAGCCGGGGTCAGCTTTCAAGAAATCCTAGCTCCCTCCCCTGTTCCTACAACATTTTTCTGCATTTCAAAGGGTTTGCATGTCTCCTGCCTTGCTCAAGCAATCTCATGGGAAAGTAAGGTCAGAAGCTATTACTCCCAGCCAGGCGCGGTGGCTCACGCCTATAATCCTAGCACTCTGGGAGGCTGAGCCGGGTGGATCATTTGAGCTCAGGAGTGCAAGACCAGCCTGAGCAAGAGCAAGACCCTCGTCTCTACTAAAAGTAGAAAGAAATTATATGGACAGCTAAAAATATATAGAAAAATTAGCCAGGCATGGTGGCACATGCCTGTAGACCCAGCTACTTGGGAGGCTGAGGCAGAAGGATTGCTTAAACCCAGGAGTTTGAGGTTGCTGTGAGCTAGGCTGACACCACGGCACTCTAGCCTGGGCAACAGAGTGAGACTCCGTCTCAAAAAAAGAAAAAAAAAAAAAAAAAGAAGCTATTACTCCCATTTTACAGATAAGAAAACTGAGGCTGGGGAGGCTGCAGAGGTCATAGTCCCACAGCAAAATTATTCATGAAATTGTTTAACCCTTCCTTATTTGAGAGAGAGAGAGAGAGAGAGAGACAGAGAGAGAGAGAGAAAGAGAAAGAAAGAGTAAAAGAGAAAGAGAGAGAGAGAAATCCATGTTGATTTTAAAGGTAGTTGACCCTCTGAAACCTACAGAATAATTGCCCTGGCTAACCTACAGTCATAGGACACTGCTGAGCATAGCCAAATTTGCTGTGTCCTTCATGCTGTGGGGGCCAAGGGAACCTGCCCTGTTGATGTTTCTCAAATGTCATTTTCTGAAATTTTGTAGAGACATTTGTTTCACTCTTGGAATTACTTTGGATTAGACTATTAAGTCTTCTTTCTTTTCCTTTTTTTTTAAAGAACATCCTTTATCAGTCTCAAAACACACATCTTATCAAGAGGAAAATACACAGGTAGAGCAAAAGTCTACAATGGTCTGATCTGTTTTTAAAGAATTTGCCATGCTCTACACACAGAGATTTGAGGGGTGAGTGTCAAAATGTAATTGTGGGCTCAGAGAAGTTTGTTCCTTTTTAAAAAAAAATAACGGTCTTTAAGGATCTGGGTTTTTTGAGAACTGTCCTTTTGAGAACTGTCTAAAAAAATGCCCTTCTTTCTAGGAGAATAAGCTAAAGATGTACGAAATCAAATTTTGTGAATGATTCTCATTATTCCCAATGAAAAGAGGAGTGATGAAAAGTTTTTGACATGGAATTAAAAAAAAAACTTGAAAAGTGAAATTGTCAGAAGGGGACAGGGAATTGACAAAGGATTCATTTAATGTTTGGATGGAGGGTTGCGGAGTTAGAAGGATGAAGTGTTGTCCCACGTAGTAGGGACAAGCTCACTGCCCGGATGGTGGAGAGGCTGGAGCACCGTGGCTTCGTGCACCTCCTGTGCCACAACTCGGCTCCTAAGGCTCCGGTGCCCAAGAAGAGCACAGACCCTGAGCCACCCCGCCTCTGCGGTTGGTCTTGAACCCCGGCCCTGCCACTTCCTAATTGTGAGATTGCAGATAAACCACTTAACCCCTCGCTCTGCAGCTCGCTCATCTATAAAATTGAGTACATAGAACAGTGCCCCACGGGCAGTGCCTGCTATTAATAAGTGTCTGATAAATAGTGGAAATAACAGTGTCAGAGTTGTTTTGGAGGAGATTTCTGCATTCCAGAGGGATCAGGTCAATTTCTGCTAAGGTTAATTTCTACTCATGGATTCTATCATTCGAATGTCCTATAATTCTAGCAAGCTATAATTACTGTTTTGCAAAAGCCCTTAGAATCACACGCTGTGGTTTTAATGTTCTATGACCAAGCTTCTGTGATTCACAAGTTCTGTGGCTTCAGTTCTTCAGATTCTAAACGTCTAAGTTTTTAGGGGTTCGGGTCACATATTGGTTATTCCCACTGGGGAATGTGGCAAGGTGAGCCAAGCTTGGCTTGTGCTGTTTCCCAAATGCCCACTGAACGCTTTTGGTCCGAGGTGGAGACCAAAGCCCAGAGAGGAATAGTGCTTCACCTGAGGCAACTCTTCGGGGCAGTGACTAGAGGCTCCGCACTGTCACCCTGCCCATCTCAAAGCTCAGCCACAAGCTGCCACTTACAGAGCTGGAGCAGCCAGCAAGGGCCAGGTGGGCCCAGGTGTGGGCATTGGTGCCCATTGGGTTTGACGCCCCACTGCACTGCCGGCTCCGTTTGTAATTTTGGACCTGATATTTAAGTGGATCTATGAGCCTCACGTGCCTTAGCTATACAGCAAGGATAATCAAACCTACACTATCAGCTGCAATGAGGATTACATAGATCCATGCACAGTACTCAGCCCCAAGCCCAGTTGTTGGTAACAGTCACCCAATGGCCATCACACAATGGCCATTTTGCACAACCCAAAGAGCCCAGCCATGAGCCTGGGGCTTTAATACAGCTCCCACCAGAAGACTTGTTTAAAACTACATTGCTTGGATCCAGATTGGGCAGGGATGGGGAGCCTTGCTCCCCACTGCTCTGGGCACATAAAGAGGATTTTGCCTCCACACTCTTGGTCTCTACTTCTAACTCCCATGGTGGAGTGTCCTATGGTGATTGGGTGACAGCCATGGGTCCATGCTGGCTGGCAGGTGGAGCTGATCTAGCACAGGCCTGTGAACTGGGGGGTGGGGCCTTGTTCTGCCTCTTTCTCTGGATCAGGGTGGGCAGCAGCCCTGGGTGGGGGGTGTCTACACACCCAAATGATCCCCTGGGGGGAGGCGGCAGGGACCAGAGCAGGCCCACTGGCTGCTCACGTTGCCGGGCCCTCCCATGAGCCCCGACGGGTAAAAGGTGTATGTCTGACTCTGCCTCCCTCTCTCAAAGATTCTAGTTTGAGTCAGTTCTACGCCTTTGCACCCAGTCAGACAGACCACACCCAGCCAGCTGTCAGACCTGGGTGTGGTAGTACAGGAATTGCAAAGGTATTAACCATGAGGACATGAGACTAAGAGAAACGGCAATAGTGGGTGAGAGGTTTCCAGCCCGGTTTTGGAGGATGGAATAGCCAGTGGAGGAAGTGGCAATCGGAGCCCCTGTGGGGCCTGGAGGAGCAATGAGGACATTAGCCCCAGAGACTCCTGAAGGCTCAGCACGGAGGGACCACCAAAGGCAGGGAGAGGCCCGGGCTGAAAATGGAGATTGAGTGAAAGACTTTAAGACCCTACGTCCTCTGCCCGCCCCTTGATGAGAACCAGGAGACAGGGTTCCCTCTTATAGTCAATGGAACCACAGTCACCCAAGACATGGAAGGGCAACAAAACAGCAGGCTGAAAACAGGGAGGTAAGCGTTGAGCCCTCAGTCACCTGCGGCAGATCTGCTCCCAGAATAGGTGCCTTGTGTTGGGGTTAGAGAAACCAAACAGAGGACAGGCATCCACACACTGACCAGTGGGGGCCTCCTCTCATCACCCTGTGGGAAACCCTGTCTTGCACCCAGGGCTTTTGCTCAGCTGCTTTTAAAGATAAGTGGTGGCACCAGACATTTGAAAAAGTCTCCAACAGGAAGGAGAAAGACAAAAAGAAACCAACAGAAAGATAAAGCAATCTGGAGCAGAGAGAAAATGTAGCAGCAGAACAAAATGTAGGGAGCAAAAGACTCTGTCAGTAATACTCTTTAAGATATAGCTCTAGATATTATATCTAGACAACAAGAATGGGATGCCATGAAAAAGGAACAGAGAGAAAAAAAGCCCTTAGAAATTAAAAATATGATAAGAATAACAAAAAATGCAGTAGATGAGTTGGGAGATAAATTTGAGACAATCTCCCATAAAGAAGAACCAAATGATAAAGAGACAGAGAAAAGTAGAGGGAAGATTAAAATCAGAAGTAGAAGAACAGTCCATTATCTGGACGCAAGGAGTTTCAGGGAGGAAAAGAGAAATAGGAAAATGGGAAGAGGGAGAAAATTATCAAAGAAGTAACATCATGAATTTTCTAGCATGAAAGGAAATGATTGTGTAGATTGATTAGGGATCACTGAGAATTCTGCACCATGAAAGAAAAAGACCCACACCTAGGATGTAATTGTAAAATTTCAAAACAAGAGATAAAAAGAAGATTCTAAAAGTTCCCAGAGAGAAACAACCATTCACATACGAGTGATCAGAAATAAGAAAGGCATCAGATTTCTCGTCAGCAATGCCAGATGCTAGTGGATAGTAGAGAAATGCCTTCAAAATTCTGAGGAAAGTTATAGGCATGCAAGTGTTCTGTATCTAGTCAAAGTATCTATTGGGATTAAGTGTAGAATAAAGACATTTTCAGACATTAATTTACAGAAACTGAGCCTCAGGAAATTGAAGTAACTTGTCCAGGTCACACAGCTAGAAAGCAGCAGAGGTCGGATTCAAAGCTACACCTTCCTGGCTTCCAAGTCAGCGCACTTTCCACAGTGCTATGCCCCCACCCTGGGGGCTGGGAGTGACCCAGCCAAAGTGAGGTGCTGGGAAGATGGACACACGTGACTGGAATGACAGATGCTGAAGGGGCAGGGAGCAGGTGGGCATGACCCCAGCTGACCTGTCCATCTCACCTCTTGTTGTCATCCCCTGGCACTTTTACTTACTGGACCACTCGCAGTTTATAAACATGTTGAGCTCTTAATCTTTTTTGTTTGTTTTTGTGCGGCTGTTCTCTCTGCCTGGAATGGTGTTTTCCTTCCCTTCCACTTGGCTAACTAACTGTCCCCTAGACCTCGAGGTGTACACCACCTTGGCCAGAAGGATTTCCTTGCCCCGCCCTTTGCATTAGTGACACTGCTCCTGGGCTACCTATTGGCCTATGGGCCACATTTATCCCACGGGCCACTGCTTTCTGTTCCCTGGAACATCTGCCCTCTAGCAGCAAGGTGCTTACAGGCAGGGACTTTGCCTGACTCATCTCTGTGGGGTTGGCTGCATTATGGACGCTCCATAAACATCAGCTGAATGAATTGATCTGAATTTTATGGCTATAGGTGCAGAGATTGTGGATGCAAGGCACTGGTTGTGGTCCAGAGGAGAGGTGAAGAGAGGAGGCATGAGATAGGGACTTGGAAGGAAAATGAGAGGGCCAGAAGGGAACGGGAAGAAGCCAGGCTGGGTGCAGGTTACCTGCAGAGGGACTGTGGGGAAGAGCTGGGGTGTCCTTCCCCAGGGACCTGCCTTGGCCACTCTCATGCTTCATACAGGTCTCAGCCGTAGAGGCTCCCCGCAGTGTGCTACCCTCCCTGCTCCTTCCTGCCTTGGTCTGAGGTAATTAAGTATGAAATGTCTGATTTCCTTGAGTACTAAGTTTGACAGTTGATACCTCTGACATTTCACTTTGACACCTCTTGTTTTATTTTTATTGTAAAGGTACATCGCCAGTCTTGTAAACACACGTTTTGGCTTGGGATTGTCTTTCAATTTTTTTTAGAGCAATTTTTGTGAAACCATGGATAAGTCAAAACTTCATGTTATTTTCAAATACAAATTCTGTTGTGGAACCAATGCAGTGCAGAAAGCTTGAAATATCAATGAAGTGTTTGGGAAAGATGTGGCTAATAAAAACATAGCACGTTGATGGTTTGAGAAGTTCTATTTTGGCAATTCTAATCTTGGAAAATGAGCCATGTGGGCAACCTGAGACCAAGGTTAATGATGAACGGATAGCTGTAGTGGAAGCTAATCAATCTCAACCTACGTGTGAATTAGCAGCAAGGTTTGACATTACTATTCCAACAATATTGGACCATTTGAAACAAATGGGCAAGGTAAAGAAGCTGGGTAGATGGGTTCCACATGGACTAACTGAGCGTCAGAAGAGAAATCATCTCGAAGCTTGCCTTTCTTTGCTGTCATGACATAAAGGCGAACCATTTCTACATCATATTGTTACATGTGATGAAAACTGGATTCTTTTTGACAATCGCAAGCATTCAGCACAATGGTTGGATAAAGATGAAGTGCTGAAACACAGTCCAAAACTGAATATTCATCAAAAAAAGCTAATGGCATCTGTTTGGTGGTCCTGTGCTGGTATTATTCACTACAGCTTCATGAAACCTGGTCAGTCAATTACAGCAGGTGTCTACTGCAACCAATTGGACGAAATGATGGGGAAGCTTATGATTAAGCAGCCAAGAGATTGGTCAATAGAGACAGGCCAGTCCTCTTGCAAGACAACATCAACCTTGACCACATGTTGCATAAACAACGCTGCTCAAACTACAGAGGCTGGACTTGGAAACTCTCTGTCATCCACCATATTCACCAGACCTTACACCAATTGACTACCATTTCTTTCAGGCTTTGGACCACTTCTTGCAAAGAAGAATGTTCAATTCTCAACAAGCTGTGGAAAATTTCTTTCACGGTTTCATCACCACTTGCTCTCCAGACTTCTTTGCTGCTGTCATAAACAAGCTACCGTTAACTGTGTCGATAGTTTAGGTTCATACTTTGATTAATTGTACTGCTTCTTGTTTGAAATATAATAAACTACACTGTTGATTCAAAATTGGACATTTCATGTTTAATGATATTTCACTGGATTCATCAATACTTGACTTTATATATTTGTTTGTCTCTGATCTGTGTCCTCCACTAAAATGCAGGGCTGATGAGGGCAGGGATCCTTGAATGTCTGTTTTGTTCCCTGCTGGATAGAGCCTAGAACAGCGTCAGGCACACAGTAGGCACTCAATAAATGCTTGTCCAATGAATACATCAGAAATGAATAAACTGGTCGACGTCATGGGCTTGGGCTCATGCCCGCTGCAGACACTAGAGGGTGCCCTGAATTGGGAGCGTGGGTCCAGCCTCCACTGCCACCTTTAGCTGTGTGACCTTGGCAAGGCACTTCTTCCCTCTGAACTCACCAGTGGGGTCCACTAGGTCCTCTCCAAAGATGCCATAAACCTTGACATCTATGAATTCCGTGTGGCAGTATTTTATTTCATCAGTTCTAAGATTTTCATTTAACAATCCATGAGTCAGGGTCCAGGCAGGAAAATGGAAACCACTCTAGTTATTTTAACAGAGAAAATTTAACATAGGGAATCAATTAAGCAGATATCAGAGGACTGAGACGTTAAAAAGGAGGACCTCTGAAGAGGGGGTTCTGCCCATGTGGTACCGATAGCTTGGGGGCTACAGGGGGCCCTGAAGACCCTTGCGGGTGGGAATTGACCACTAGTACTGTTTCTGCTGAGAAGCACCGTGTGTCTGATTCTGGGAGTGGACAGAAGTTGGAAGCTGGAATCAATTGCCAAGGTCATGGCTGGGACTGGCAGGAAATTCAAGCAAACATAAAAAGCAAGTCCCTTCTCCCTTCTCCCCTAAGTGTCCCTACTGGCAAAGGACAAATATGGGAGCAGGTCCCAGCCCCAGCTTCACAGAGCACAGTACAGAAGCGTAAGTGTGGAGATGACAGACAACAGCTTAATAAACAGCATGGCGACCTACAGCTTTAGTTGGCTCCTTCCTTCCTTCCTTCAATCCTCCCTCCCTCCCTCCAGAGTGTAAAGGAATGTGTAGTATCCTGTTTTCTTAGTAGTGTTTCTCTAGCCCCAAGGTCAGAGGAGATTTTCTGGGATCTGATGAATCTCCTGTCCAATTCAGGTCAATACAATATGAAGCTTTGTTGAGCACCTACTGTGTATTGATGTCAAGGTGATGATGAGGATGATGTTAAATAACATGGTAAATAACAACAGCTTCTATTTATTGAGCTGCTGCTAATGGCCATGCTCCCTCCATTCATCTTGTCCAACCTTTGTAACATTCCCTGCAGGTAGGAACTATCACCCCCATTTTACAGATGAGGAAACTGAGGTTCAAATAAATTAAATGACTTGGCCAAGGCCACCCAGCTAGTAAGTGGAAGATGCATGATTCAAGTTCAGACACGAATGCTCCAGAGACTCTACTATTTCCACACACACCCCAACAGCACTGCACAGCTATTAAACATCCTGGGGAGGGAGCATTTCAAAAACATGGAAAGATGTTTACAATATAAACATTAAGCCAATAAAAGGAGGCTATTAAACAGCATATACAGGTGACTTTTGGAGAAGAATGGACTTAGTTGAAGCATTGAAAGTGGCCTCTGGGTGGAGCCCGGGCTTTGACCGTCTGCGTTCAGACCTGGGGGGTGCCACCCATTTACTGAGCAGCCTTGGGCCAGTTACTCAATCTCTCCCTTATTTGTAAAATGGGGTTGTTATCATAATATCTGCCATGTGGGGTTGGTATACATGTGAGAGATATCATTTCTTATTCATAAAAGGAAATTTATACTAGAATTTTATTATTAAATTTCTATGCTGTTTTCTTTTTCTAATAGAAGTCTGTTGCTTTCATAACTACTAAGACAAGGTGAATCGAAAGCAAGAAGAAAGAATGAAAAGAGCAAGGAGGAAAAGAAACTCTGGGATTCAGAAATAGCCTTTTCATCAACATAATTGCCAGTCATTTCTGCAGTGACAAATGCATGGAGTCTTCCTGTAATCTCAGCCTCTCCCACCGAGATGCTAATTAAGCCCCCACCAAGCCTCCCCTGAACCTGAGCCGAACAGATGTTGCTGAGCCAATCCAAGTGTGTCATTCTCTCCTGGTTTCCTCGAGACCAGGACTCAAGCCACACAGACGTACCTGCCACGGGCCATGCTTCTCCAAGAGCTTCCATTGTGACTGCAGCCTGGGGTGGGATTAATTGAAAGAACTCGCTCCTGGGTTCTCTGTCTGTCAGTTCATTTCAATCTCTTCTTTGTCCAGCTCCTAACATCTATGGCTAACTGGGGCAGCTCTACCCTTGTAGAGGGAAATGTTGATTTTACTTTTTATCACCATTTGTGTATCTGCCCTTAGGGAAGGAGCAGGAAAAGGAAAATGATGGAATATTGCATTTCTACTGGGAAATTTATGAGGAGTTAAATTAATCATTCTATGGAAATTTGGGGCTTAAATACTAACACCAGGGGGTAAGATTCTATGTCTCCCCACTCAAGAGAAGATAAAACATTGTCAACTCAAAATATACTGGAAAGGCAAGTAATTCATTATAAAAACCAAACTATCCATGGTATTCCTTTTGTGGATGCTACTGTTATTTCAAATAAGTCCTAATTTATATAAGGTGGGAATGGGTGCAATAAGTTAGATCCCCAAAGATCTTATTCATTCTTTCTTCCTTACTCCTTCCTCCTCTCATTCACTAATTCATTTAACAAATTTTTTGAGTATTTTTATGTTTATAATATACATTATATATACATATATACAATATACAATTGAATGATAAAGAATTTGGCTGGGTTTTCTGCCTGGTTCTTGGAAGGTAGACTCCAAATCCTTAAGATTTCTTGAGTGATAGCATGTCTTGTTACTCATGGTGGGCTGCTAAAGACCCTTCCTCATTAGCAACAGTGTATGCTAATGAAATAACTCAGAAGGGTGCTGTCCATGGTTTGCAGAAAGACCAAACATGATAGAGGGGATAGAGGGTTGGGGCTTTGAGCCAAGTGACATCAGCCCTCCCTCCAGAGAGGAGAGGGGGACTGGAGATCGAATCCAACCTTGTGGCCAATGATTCTATCTGACACAGCTATGTAATGAAACCCCAATAAAAACCCTGCACACTGAAGCTCAGGTGAGCTTTCCTGGTAGACAACATTCTGTGCATAGTGTTACACATCAGTGTACCTGGGGGAGGAGGTAATGAGTCCTGACTCCATGGGGAGAGAACACCAGAAGATTTGCATCTGGAACCCTCCAGACCTTGCCCTGTGTATCTCTTCCTTTGAGAGAAGGATGATTTGCATCCTTTTAACTCCGATAAAAATGTCATTGTAGTAGAGCACTTTCCTGAGTTCTGTGAATTCTAGCAAATTATCAAACCTGAGAGAGTAGTGGGAACCCCCAAATTTGTAACCAGATATTGGGACATGTGCGTGGCCCAAACACCTGAGCTTGCAGCTGGTGTCTGAAGTGAGGACAGTCTCGTGGGGGACTGTGCTCTGCACCTGTGAAGTCTGGCCCAACTCTGGGTGGTGAGTGTGCGAAGTCATCACAAACCTCCTGTGTACTAGGTGCTCTGATACACACCAGGGAAACAGAATGATCAGCGTTGTTTAGAATGACACTTCCATCTGCAGAATCCTGTTTGCTGCACTTTTGCACTTCCCTGAGCGACAGGTGAGGAACTGGCACACAGGCACCTTGTTCACTCTCTATCCTTGGAACTAGTTCCACCCACCCCACCTTCTTCTCTGTTCACCTAACCACAGCATTCCCTGTTTGCTTTCTAATTTCCATTTCACTCATGCCTCCTATTCAACGCCACTGCTGAGCCCTTCCCTCTTGGTTTGGTTTTTGTTTCTGTTGGGCTTCTTTAAGTTAGCGTCTGGGCTCCATATTGTCCACCATGGCTCAGACTTTGCATTTCTTTAAAACACTGCTTCCAGAATCTTCCCACAAGCTTTCTGGACAATGCCCCTGAGCAAGAGGAGCTTGGATTCATTCTTTGTCCAGATGTGGTCATCCTGCCCAGGCCTGCATCAGCCCTGTCTGCCCAAGAAGAATGACCCATCTCAGCTCCCAGAGAACAGCTTTGGGAGCTCAGACCCCTACCCCAGCCTGTGGCATCTCTACCCAGCCCTCACTGGCCTCTCAGGTGGGGTCCAAACACTGGGTGCTCATAGGCCTGAGGGGACATCTTCCACCACAACTCTGGCAATCCTAGATTATTCTAGCAGTCTTGTGAAACAGGTCCCAGGCACAACATTCTCCTACTGAAGGTCAAGGCTAAAAATGACATAAATTTGAGGCCATTTGCCAGGTTTCAGATTAGCATACTTAGCCTGCATGCATGACTGCTTGCAAATCCAGGCAACGATCATATTACATTTGAGAGGTATGCAAATTAGCCCTAGATTTTGCACATCCTTTCACAAGGGCATCAGAATGCTTTAGATAGAGAGGGAGATGGATAGAAATATACAACTGTCACAATTAGAATTGGTCTTTGGAAACAGAAAAGGCAATGGCCTAGACAATCAGCAATACATGGGAAAAAAAGAGGAAAATATTAGAAAACATACATCTGCAGGAAGATTTATCTTCCACTTTAGGTGCTATGCAGCATAGGCCATGGATTAATTATTCAGCCAGCCAGCCCTCTGGCCAGAGATCCTAATGACACCAAGGGTCTACAGGAACCTCCCCCATTTCCTCAAAGCTCTAGCACAGGGGTTAGTCAACAATGGGCCAGTGGGCCAAAATCCCGGCCCACCACCTGTTTTTGTAGATAAAGTTTTATTGGCACAGAGCCTCACTCATACATTTAGATGCTGTCTATGGCTGCTTTCTCTCCACAAAGGCAGAGGTGAATAGTTGCAACAAAGACCATAAGGCCAGCAAAGTTAAAAATATACACTATCTGGATCTTCATGGAAATTTTGCTGAGCACTGTTATAGCAGATCAGCCTAGTGGAGCAGAAAGAAAGAATACTTGGGCATTAGATAAACCGGGGTGCAAATCCCCATCTGGGAACCTGGTAGAGGTGGTGCTAGAATTTTACACAAGATAGAGCTGGCAATTTGATTGGGAATGAAAAGTCCTAGGAGACTTGCCTTGAAACCACATTTGCTCAAAAAAAAAATTAAAACTTAAATTTATCCATTTTCTCATTTAGCAAATATTTACTATAAATGCATACCATGTGTCAGATGTTCTAGGTGCTGGCATTACACAAACAGAAAAACCATAAGTCCATGTCTTCATGGGGCTTAAATCCTAAAACAGGGGAGGGATAGACAAGAAGCAAATAAATGTATGGGATCTCAGGTGGTGTCAGATACTACAAGGATGAAAAAATTTGGTGAGGGGCTAAAGCTCCATGGAGAGGTGCTACTTTGGATGGGCTGGTCAAGAAAGACAGCTGTGAGCAGGAGACATTTGAGCAGAGCCTGGAAGCAATGGAAGGAGAGAGTGTAGGAATATCGACGAAACAGCATCGTAGCCAGCAGGAACAGCAAGTGCAAAGGGCCTGCAGTTCCATGTGCAGTCAGGCAGGAGGGTCATGTGGATGCACTAGGGGAGCAAGGGGGAATAATCAGTGGACGATTAGGACAGAGTGGTCACTTGGCACCAGGCACCTGGGCTTGGGGGCCACCACAGGCTGGTTTGTTTCTAGGTGTGATGAGCAGCTGTGGTGGGTTCTGAGCAGAGGCATAATATGCTCTGCCTTGATCTCTCAAGGATCTCTCTGGCCTTTGGGTGGAAAATAAACCACAGTGGAAATAGGGAAACCAGTTAGATGACCCTGCAATGGGCCAGGCTAGAGACTGAACTAAGGTTTTGCTATGGGGCACATTGATCATGGTAATCAGTGCATCCCCACAGCACAGATATCCCTGAGTTTTAATAGCTAAAGACAATGAAGATTTCTTGCCAGCTCACGCAAAGTCTAGCATGTGTTGTAGAGTCCTCTGCCATCCTGTACCTCTGCTGGCCACAGGGGAAGAAGGGACTGAAGAGCCTGCAGATGCCATCGAAGGCCAGGCCTCGGCCGGCTTTTCATCATTTCTGCCCACATCCCATCAGCCGGGACTGGCCAAGGACCCTTTGTGGCTGCATGAGGCGCTCAGTGTTGTCTCCCAAATGGGGTACGATTAGGAGTCAGATTCTGGGGAGTGGGCAGGACACACGTTCATTTAGGGCAAGCGTGTTGAGGATAAATTTAGGAAGCATCCCATCTCCAGAACTTGGATCATCAATCTCCCTCAGCCTCAGTTTCCTCATATATAAAGGGGGTTAGTTTCGGCCCCTCGCAGGGCTGTATCAGGATGGAATGAGTGTACAATCCCTACCGCAGGCCAGTCGCACAGCTGGTGCCCACAGGTGAGTGTTTTCATTTTCAGCATTCCGGAAAGTTTCCAAATATCTCAGGAGAGAGGAGCATGGAGTGGTTTTAAGGTTGCGGCTGGTTGGCAGCCAGGGCTGAGAGCAGCTACTGCATGGAGTGTTCAAATAGCGAAGTGCTGCTCTCCTGTTGGTAGATGACCATGGCCTGGAGTCCCTCTGTGCCCCCATCTATCTCCTGGATGCCCAGTTACCCCACAACTGAAGCAGTGAAGCTGGCTGGCGGGGGCCTCGGGAGCCTACGCCCGTGCTAAGGCCTGAGCCCCTTCTGACAGGGCAGTGTCCACACCGTGACTTACTTCTAACGGCAGCTGGGCTGGCAGACTCTGTCCCCCTTCTCCTTGGGCAGACACCCCCAGCACCCAATAGCTGCGTCTCTTCCATTCTCAGCGTTTCTTCCTCCTTCTTGAGAGCCCAGCACCCCAAGTGAAATCTGGCTGCTATACCCCAACATCCGCCAGGCGTGGCCCTTCCAGCCTGCGTTAGATGCCACTCCTTGGAGTCTCTGCTCCATTCCTAGGCTCCCCAGTCCTGGGTGACCTTGCTCACCCCTCTCTACACCCACTGCAAAGGGAAGAGAGAATGCAGGGTGGCTGACACCGAGCTGAAGTCTCGTTTCATTCCACGGCTCTCTCACGAGGGGCTTGGCACCACTGCTCTGCAGAGGCGCCTACGCAGCGCAGCTGGGATCCCGTGCAGGCCTGCCCCGCACCAGCTCCAGGCAGTGTCCGCTCCAGGAGGGCCTCCCAGGGTGAGCCTCGGCCCTCGCCTGCTCCGGTGCTCACAGTCTGGGCAGGTCTGGATCACGCTCCTTTCCTGCCCCCTGCAACCCTGCTCGGGCTGGCCCTGGCTCCTCTTTCCAGCCTCTGCCCCGTTGGACCCCACGTCCAGCTGCTTCAAGGTCTTCCCCGTTCCTGCAGAAGCCCCTGCTCTCTCTCAAGGCTCGGCCAGGTCCCCCTCACCCCCCAGGTAGAATAAAGTCCTTCCACAGCTCTGTTCTTGGCTCCATGCAGCTGGTCTTACTGTGTGGTGGTTATTTCTTGGGCATATGTCACTGCTGCTGGTCTAGGGAACCTCGAGGACACGAATGTGCATCCTGTTCATCATTCTACCCCGGCACCTGACCACGTAAGACAAACAAGGTGAATGCAAGGACTGACTGAACATCTACCACTCTATTCCTGCAAAGCAACATGAATAAAGCATAGGGCCTTTAGGCAGAGCAGAGAGGGGTTTATGTGACCCCATGGGGAGGGGTCTGGTCTGGCTAGTAACAGAGCTGTCTTGCTTCTCTGCAGGGTCATGTTCTTCACGTGTATTGCTCCTTCCAAAGAGGGACCCAGGGAGGGAGAAGCTAAGGGCAGGATTCAGGCAATCATAGGTTCCTGGTTCTAACACCATCTCAACATCATCCAAACTTGTTCTTGAGTACAAATGTTCAACACCATCTCATCTGGATTTCTGCTAAACTTTCAGGATGAAGCAAGAGCCCAAACTCCCAGTTCCCTCTGAAAGACAAATATGGACAAGTCAGATCCCCATCTCAGGATGACAGTACATTGACAACATCAAAGATCATCAACTGCCATAAGCGCCTGTCTAAGCTGTCTAGGCCCCCTGGTTTTTAATCTGTTTTTAATATTAGAACCAAGTTTTTAAATGAACTGACACAGAACCTCAAAACATAGAACTTACCTATGAACCCCAAAACACCAGAGTTAACAGAATTTTTTAAAACAGCTGTCCTGGCACAAATGGAGCCTGAGTAGCCCCTGCAAAATCCCAGGGCTCCTGGGAACCTTTGAGACCCACTGGCCCGGGCTCCTCTGCGTTTTGCACACAGGGATACCAGGTCCCCAACAAGGAAAAGCCTGGAAGTCATCCTGTCCACAGCCTGGCTCCTGTCTGCCCGAGGCTCCCCCAAAGCACAGCCTGCCCTCGAGCCCCTGGCCCTGCTATATCTCCCCAAATGATTCTTGCATCTCAGGTCCCAGGCCACCCCTCCACCTTCCAGACTTGGCTCAGGCATCACCTCCTCCAGGAAACCTTCCCTCCCACCTCCATCCTGACCGAACCCCAGGGGGGAGGTAGGTCAAGGCCGAAGCTACCTAATGGGG
This sequence comes from Lemur catta, assembly GCF_020740605.2. Classification (NCBI taxonomy): domain Eukaryota; kingdom Metazoa; phylum Chordata; class Mammalia; order Primates; family Lemuridae; genus Lemur; species Lemur catta. The sequence goes on from NC_059131.1 coordinate 81,507,806, forward strand.
CAGCACCTAAACCTAATTGCCTATGTGTGGGGGGGCCCAACCCTCACCCACCAACCAGGAGCACAGGGTGAAGAGGAGAATTGCACCTGGATCTGCCAAGGATGGGTCTTATCCAGCAGATATTTCCGTGGCCCCTGGTTATGATTAAAGGTCACCAGAAAAAGCAAATCCAGAAAACGTACAAGTTTCTACGCCTAAAGCCCTTCCGGCTCCCTTCCCTGGCATTGAGACCCTCACTCCAGTCGCAAGGAGCTGCCCCCTCCCACACTGTCATTGTCGTCTGTCTCTGTCTCTCCCGACTGCCCCTCGGGCGGGGCTGGTCTCACTCTCTGTCCCCTCCCCAGTGTCCAGCATGGGGTCTGGACCCGGCGGGCCTGCGAAGGGTGTAAGGACAGCGAGCGCCAGGGTTTCCGCGTGGCCGCAGCGCCCTCTGCAGGGCGACCGCGAGGGGCACTCACGGGGGCGGGGCGTTCACCGCCGACAGGTTGTCCCCGGACGAGCCCACGGCGCCCACCAGGGAGGCCCCGAGGATCGAGCAGGACCAGTCCTGGGGAGGGAGGGAGAGCACGTCAGAGCTGGCACTGGCAGCGTCCCCTAGCTGGGGGAGGCCTTCCCAGGGAGAATTCCTTGCCAGGGGCCGGGCGGGAGACTGAGGGAAGGTGGCACGTTGGAGACTGGCAGGTGGCGTTTGGGGCGCCCTCAGGTCCAGCAGCCACACCCTTGCCTCCTTTCCCCTAGCTGAGCCTCCTTTCCCCTAGCTGAGCCTCCTTTCCCCTAGCTGAGCCTGCTTTCCCCTAGCTGAGCCTCCTTTCCCCTAGCTGAGCCTCCTTTCCCCTAGCTGAGCCTCCTTTCCCCTAGCTGAGCCTCCTTTCCCCTAGCTGAGCCTCCTTTCCCCTAGCTGAATGAGCATCCCTGACACGCAGACCTCAGGTCTTCCACAGGTGCTGTAAGCAGCCACAGAAAACTATCATTTTAGCTGAATTCGGCCAGTGTTTGACCCAGACAAGAGCAAAAAGCAAAGCCAGACTCCGTTGCCGGAGGTGGCAGCAGCAGCCGGCACTCACCATTGCGCCAGCCGCCAGGTGTGCTCTGAGCACGTTCTGTGCATTATCTCACGGAGTCATTAGATCAGCGAGGTTTTATCCTATCTTACAGGTGAGGAAGGCAGGACGCAGAGCTGTGCCTGCTGCTGCTGGGAGGGAGGCTGGAGCCCAGGTCTGGCTCCGGCACCCACAAAGTCACTGCTGCACCACACTGCCTTTTCCCCATCGACGCTTCACCTGGGTGCAGTGTCCGGGACCTGAGACTGCTGACAGCCACACAAACACACGCTACCTGCATGTGCTCACACACGCACTCACAGGCACACACTGTTCCAGGCTGAGGCACCAATCTGCAGGCTGGTCCAAGCCTCAGGATGAGGACGTGCAGGCAAGATCCAGGGCTTGGCATGGAGAACAAGGCATCTACCTCCACAGTCCTGCCCTGCAGCCCCATCCAAGGATGGTCACTGCCAGGACAGGGCCACAGGAAAGAAGCAGCTGGGTTCCTTGGCACAGGCTGACCAGCTGGCACGAGCCAGGGGCAGGAGCAGCCTGCCGTCCTAGGCTGGCCAGGGGAGTGTGGGCCGAATGGAGGGGGACCAGGTGTTCTGGAAGACACTTTCTCTGCCATGATTTAACATATTTTTTTGTGTGTGTGTGTTTCTGTGTTTTCTAGGTGCCAGGCCCTGACAAAGCTCCAGGGATACAGCGGTGAATAAGGCAGAAGGCAGCCCAGCTTAAGTCACACCCCAGGGCCCCTCAGCCACATAGCTGCAGGCTGGGGTTGAATGCTGTCACGTGGCTGCCACCGAAGCCTGGACTCCCAGAGGCCCTCCAGCCACACAGAAGCAGGTTTCCATGTTTACCTTTCTTATCTTCCCACCTGGCACCCTGCTCCTCAGGCGGTGACAGTCCCTCGACACCCTTCCTGCCCCCAGAGTCCTGGGGTGGCTGGTGTCATGCATGAGGGAGCTCACAGCTTGGCCCAGGGTCCCCGGGCTCTGCCAGGACATCCCTGTGAATAAGGAGGCAGAGCCCACGGGGAAGGGGACAGGGGCATCCAAACAGGAAATGTGGCAATTTGTTTGTGCCCAAACATGAAATGGGTCAACATTTCTTTTCCCTCCTCCCAACTCATCACAGCAATGGGAGAGACCTAACAGGGAAACCCATCCTCTCAGGAGCTATCCCAGGGTGTGGATTTTCTCTTTTGCATCTTCTTATTGTTCTTTCTTAAGAAAGCCAGCGATGCTGGAGAGGGTGACTCGCACAAACCCAGGGCGTCGCCCTAATGATTGGGACAGCGGAGAGGTGGTTGTCTTTGCCTCAGAAGCCTGGGTGGGGTTCCATCCCCGACTCCTTCCCTTTTTAACTGTGTGTCCTCAGGCAAGTCACTTGACTTCTCTGAGCTGCCACTGTTGACAATGCAAAGTGAGATACTGCCCCTGCCCTGCTGGTCCTGCAGAGTTATTCTAAGGCTCAAATATGAAGCACGCAGCCCAAGCAGCGAGCAGCAAATGAGCGTGGGCTGCCCTGCAGCCCGCAGCAGAAGCAGAGGCTGTGGGTGTGGAAGGAAATGAGTTCACCTCTCAGTCCTTGCTGTGTCCACCTGTGTCCTGCTCATTCAGCACTGGCTGAGGGAACACCTCGCATGTGCCAGCCTGGGCTGGCTCGGGGAAAGCACTGAGCAGACAAGGCCCTCATGCACCCCAGGACATCATAATTAATTTGCTACATGGCTGATTTGCCCCAGATGTCAGAGAAGCGCCTTTAGGCATGGCCAGGACAGTTGCCTGGGCCAATTGCTCCCAGAGGCAGAGAGCAGTCTCAGAGGCTGGGTCCCGGACAAAGGCGACTTGGTGAGTGCAGAGTGCCCAGGAGGCAAGGCAGGGCTCAAGGCCACAACAAAGAGACAGAGAAGCTGCGTTTAGTGGAAAGCACACATTAACATGAAAGAGGTGAAGTGCTGTAGATGTGCTGGGAGCCTGAAGTGTCAAATGCACCTGAAAACCCCCAGCCTCCCCACCCCCATGCACAGCAGTGGGAAATGGCTGCTCAAAGCAAACGGGGAACCAAAACGTCCAAAAAGGAAACCAGCCCTCAGTGGTTAAGCTAGGGATGCACTGAGCACATGAATCATTCAGCGCATTAGTCATTCTGCATGCTGATCAGTCAGGGACGCCTCGGGGAGCACTGGCTGTTTCTTGTCTTGCATTGGTTTTTCAGCCACGTGGCCTGCTTTCCTCACCAAGCTGCAGGCCCTGACATGCAAACCCTCAGTTACAGCCTGGCATGCAAAGGCGGGGGTTCCCGGGACAGCTTGGAGGAGGCACCGCACCCATGTCAGCTGGGTCACTGAGACCTTCTGGAGGAGGTGGCCCCTGAATGGACTGTACCAGGGTGGACAGGCCCGGGGAGAGCACAGACCAAGGAGGGGGCGGGGCAGGAGGTGTGGAGCTGAGGCCTGCAGGCAGGGCTGTCTGGTGTGTGGTCGGGCAAGCCTGCAGGACGGGGCTCGAGGAGGGGAAGGGACAGCCACATCACTGAGCCCTGAGGACCCCTCTTCCCTCCCTCCAACCACTCCCACCATCCTGACGGGGATTTTATATTCATCATCTCATTTCCTCCTCTTCCTCACCCCATAGCGATGACTTCTTTCTATGCACCCTCCCTGGCTTCATCTGTCAGGGGGTCTCACCAGATTTTGCTAAAACTCAAATTGGATCAGGTGACTCCTCCCCTCCCTCTACTTAAAATTGTCCCATGGTTCCCCATTGGGATTGAAAACTCAAATGCTGCCAGGAATCAGGTGGTCAACATGAATATACAACTACAGCTGGGCGTAAAAGTAGGCTGGAGGGTGGCCTGTCCCTCTATGAACCAGATGGCAGCTAACCAGGGCTCCCATCAGCCAGCACAGCCTCCTCACCCTCATCTCACGTTACGCGTCTACACTGCATGTCTACACTGCTTTCCCACATGCATTCCTGTCCATGATGTCAACCAGTCCTCGATCAGCTTCGGAGGAGCTACTAGTCCTATGTCCCAGGGGAAGAACTCAAGTGCTGGGAGAGTGTGGAGTAGCCCATCTCCAAATCCACACAGCCGGTGGCCCTATGCCTGCAGCAGCTCCTGCGAAAACTAACTCCCATCGTGGATGTGATCATACAGCAAGGCTCCCAGGTGTCTGGGGCTGGGGCCTGTTCAGCCTGCTCAGACGCTCACTGATTCCTCCTCTCACACCCGGCTCCCGACACCTGGGGGCTCCTGCTCACTCGGGTTCTCCCGGCCCTGCTCACGCCCTTCGTTTTGACTCCCCGGAACTCTGCTCATCCTTCAGTGCCCCCCTCCTCGCCACCTCCTCCCAGCAGCCTCCCCAGTGCCCCGCTGCCCAGCCTCTGTGTGCCGCGTGCTGCTGCTCACGTGGCCACCCAGGGAGAGAAAGTAGGAAGAGAAGATTCCTAAGGAACTCCAACCTGGAAAGAGAAGACAGAGGCTAGTAAGTGAGAGTGAGGTGTTAGGAATGGCAAGACAAGAACTTTGAGAAGAGGGGAGGGGTCAGCTGTGTTGGCCACAGTCCCAGGTCAAGCAGGAGGAACAGCAAGTGTCCGGGGCACGTGGCCACGTGCAGGCTGTCAGTAACTATAACAAGGGTGACAGGACGGGAGAGGCTGACGAGAGGCTGGAGTATCTGGAGAGGAGCCTCGTGCAGACGAGTCTCCACAGAACGTCGACGGTGAGTAGGAGCAGGGGAGAGGGCGGGTTTGGGGTCAAAGTGGGACATGGGTAAAGGTATGGTGAGGAGTGCAGGTTTGGAAGGGGACGATCGGGACTTCTGTCCAATGGCATGCTTGTTCTAGCGGCACCTGTAGCGTGTCCAGTGGCATCTGTATGAGGCAAAGCTGAGAACTGAAGGGGAAAGAAGGCGGGTGATGGCGGCAGGAAGTAGAAGCCACGGATTCATCCCTGAGGAACATGGAGAGCTGCCTGGTCGGGTTGCGGGATGGTGTTAGGGTCTATTCATGGCTCAGGGGTGGAGAAAGCAGATGGGAGTGAGGGGTGAGGGGGCACATTCTGAGCTGCCACTGGGGGCGTAGATTGGAGAATAGCTGAGAGAAGATGTGGTGCAAGCTTTTGTTGAGATATACTATGTCCATGCAAAGTCAGAACCACCTAGAAACGAAGGTCAGAGGAGACGAACAATCACAAATGTGGAGGAAGGAGTGAATGCAGACCACGTGGGAGAAGAGAAGGCAGTGAGCGAGCATAGCAGTGATAGTGTGTGCTCAGTATTCTCATAGGATGTGACCGGGGCAGGGGACCCTGGGCATGGGGTAGGGGAACAGTGCGCTCAGCGGACCCTAGACGATAAAGCCTCTGTGCTGAGAGGACAAGCCTGAGGATGGGGAGAGATTGTGCATTCTTCCCAGAAAAAATGCTGAAACAGAACATTGCGGGCATCAGGAGGATGTGGGTGGTGGGTTGTCCTTCTTTCTGGGTCATGGCCAACTCCAAGCTTCTCCTACTCTCCAGCCAGCCAGGAAAAGTCAATACAGACCCTGCCCAGGGGAGCTGTGTGCAGCGAAGGCTCGAGGTTACGGGCCTCACCCTCCAGAGACCACTATAGAGCTGAGGATGCCCTTGTCATCCCTGAGATATCTTGGCACAGGTGGGAAGCTGCAGACAGCTTGCACCCCAGGCAGCATGGACTCCTGAGCCATGTGTTCAAATCCCAGCTCTGCAACTTACTAGCTGTGTGACTTGGGGAGAGTTACTTAACCTCTCTGTGCCTCCATTTCTTTATATTTCAAATGGACACCATAACAGGAGCTACCTCATCAGGCCACTATGAGGATGAAATGAGTCTGTGTGTGTGACGCGCATAGTAAATGCTAAATGCACAGCAGCTGTTATGATCGTCCACAAAAGCACAGGTTTTGTGGAACACAGACCAGGTGCTCCTGGTTTGTGGAGGTCTCAAGGAATGGATGATGTCTTAGAACTGATTAACGGAAAAAAGGAGGGGAGCCCATTTGGTTTTTGACTAGAGAACCCTAAACTGCCTCAAAATGATTCTCTAAGGCTTAAATAGAATGGTACATAAATAAAGTAATATACATAAGTACATAAGATAAATAAACACAAGCTCTGTGCATGGTGAGGACTTCAAAAATGCTAGCTCTCTGTCTGTCCAATCTGTAGGGACAAGACTAATCTCACTGCTGTTCGAGACTGCTGCTCTGCTGGTGCCCGCCAGTGTGGACGTGCTGGTTCTTACAAGATCAAAATGCTGCTGTACCCATTGGTGAACAGCCACCTGCCCAAGCCCCCCAAACACCTACCTGCCACGTTGGCATCCCAGACCCCTCTCTGCTGGGCCTCCCACATCCAGCAGCCATAAAGTTAACATCTAGCATAGCAGAGCACTGGACTCTGCTCCAGGCAATCTGATTGGCTCCTACTTAGACTTTACCTGGAGTTAAATATTTATTAAGAGAAAATCACCTCTGCTACTACTATTGCTGCTGCTGCTACTGAAACCCATGTCTGATGCAATGCTGGGCCCATGTTAGAAATAAAGCAACCAAGGCTTGAAGTAACTTCACTCCCCCAACCTGTCAGAGAGGTTGGATCTGAGTCCAGACAGCCTCACGCAGACCATCACTCCTAAGCCGGTGTCGGGTGGGAGGACAAAGGCAAGGAACAGCCACAGGAGAGTATTAATGAACCACGACAGGTCAGCAAACAGCCAGTGGGACTTGTTCTCCCAAACCCGGTTCATGCAAGCTGGAGACCACTCTTCCTTGAAGTGCTTCAAGTCACTGCCTCATACACTGTCCAGCCTGAGATGTGGCCCTGCAGGCAAAGCCAGGCACTTCCAACGAGCCACTGGCTAATAGCTCAGGACGGAGAACCTGCAACACACCGTAGTCCCCAAGTTCTCCGACAGATTAACACTTGCTCTAACTTTATTCTTAATTTTCAGGGTTGTCTGCTGACTTTGGCATGAAACTAAATCAGATCCCCAAACAAGAAAACGAATGTGGAAAATACAGCAGCTTTGAGAGACAGAGAGAGAAGAAGAGGGAGGAAGAGAAGGAGGAGGAGGAATAAGGGAGAGAAGAAGAAAAGAAGAAAGAAAAGGAAGGAAGGGAGGAAAGGAGAGAAGACAGACAGAAAGGGGGTGGAGAGAGGAAGGAAGGAGGGAAGGGGCAGAGAGAGAAAGGAAAAAAAGAGAGAGATTACCAATTATTGGACACTGGAATAATGACCACAGCCATAATCACCCATAATAAATTTCATTTTTATATTAACATTTGTCAGATACCACACTAAGTACTTTTTGTGCATATTCTCATTTAATCTTCACCAGATCTCTGTAAAGTTGATTTCAAATCCTTCATTCCAGCTTCTGTCTAAGGGTCTCAGTCATTCTTGAAATTCTCCTCGAAGCACGCCCAAGACTGTGAGCATAGCTTACCTGCTTCCCGCAGCTTGCCTCGCCTGTTCCAGTATAAAGAGCAAACAGAATATGCCTGCTCTTTAGTGGGGTCTCAACTTAATTAGATGTCAACCTGGGAAATTGTGAAGTCCAACAGCATTAATGATTAAACCACATCCAGCTGTTCTGTAAACTTTCTCTGCTGCCCATCTGGATAATCGATAAGCAGTTAACAGCTAGCTGTTGATGGCTGGCTCAGCTCATTACAAACAGGTATGCGGCAACATGTTCTGCCCTGGAGTCTGAAGGCAGAGGCATCTTGGCGAAGCCACTGCTGACTAACGGACTGGCCTCTGTGTGGCCTCTCTGGGTGTGACATCCCTTCTCCTTAACACGAGGTTATGCCTGGTGCAGAGCCCACCTGCCCGGGCTGCGGAGGGGCGAGTAAAGTGACATGGACAGTCAGAAAGCAGGAGCTGGTGAGGCGTAGGTGGGTCGAGTCCTACACCCGAAAGAGCAGGATGAGGGACCGGCTCTTGCTACCTGTCCGTGTCGCAGGAAACTCAGCCATGGAGAAATACCTGAGTGCCATCACCTGCAAAATGCCATGCCGATGATCATTGTCATTATTTTATCAGAGCCACATTGCCTTCTCTCTCCCTAGCTCAAAAGTGATGCACACATGCTATTTAATAATTCTTCTCACTCTGCAGCACCCTGACATAAATGGAGAGCTGGGGTGGCAGTGATGTGACAGAAAGAGGTGAGGGGTCCAGGAGTTGCTGGGCAGCCCTGGACAAGATCCAGGCCCAGCCAAGGGCTGCAAAGCTCCCCTCTGACCCACCCACCGAGAGAAGTGAGGGCCGGGGAGGTGAAGGGCAGTTCTCTGTGGGGAGCAGGGGCAGCTGGACCCAGTGGGAAAAGGATTCTGTGCTGCTTGGGTACGTGCTCAGGCCCTGGGGGTCAGCACTCTCTTGGGAACCTGGAAAAGCCTATCCTTTGCCGTTGGCATCAATTCAGAGCAATCGGCAACCTTCTTGTGGCTAATCCCGTCTCCTGGTGGCTTGGTGTTAACAAAGGGGCAGGCTGGAGCAGAAAGAAATCACCCGATCCCTGGGAGACGCCTGGGAGACGCCTACACGAGATGTCTTTATCAAGCAGCCTCCGGTGTCTGACACCACCTGAGCCTGGAAAGATGCCATTTCTGTGCCCAGGGTGATCTCAGCTGTGCTTAGGGAGATGCAAACCACCAAGGCAGAGGTTGCCTCTGGGCCACGAGATTGCTTCCCCAGGACTTTCAAATCTTCCCCAAGCATCCAGCTGGTGCCCACCTCCTCCTTTCCTCCAGTGCTCCATCAACCTCTTTTTTGACATCTTTAGAGCTGCAATGAATTATTCTCCAATTCCAGGATTGTTCAGATACTGTTGGTTTAGCAATATCTGGCTAAAGAGTATACTGTGATGACTAACTGGGATTTGAGGTGAGATACTTTATGTCCAAACCCCGGCCTGCTGGTCCGCAGCCATGCCTCAGTGGACAAGTCACCCATTTGCAAAGTGGGGTCAAAGCAGTACTCGCCTCAGGGTCATATTGTGCAGACCAAGTGAGAGGCTGCCCTTGGACTGCCTGCCACATAACCAGTGCCCAGTAAATATTTGCTATTATTGTTGGGAAATCTATTTATCATTATTTTTATTTGTGTTTATTTATTTTCACATGCTTATGGTGCCTGCTACATAACCATCATCGTGCTAGATATTAAAGTGGCTGCAAAGAAAGGGAAATCTGTTCCTCCTATCTGGTAATTCACAATCTGATGGAAAGAATGAGTGAACAGGAAGGACTTACATTTAGTAAGCACCTACTGTATGCCAGGCATATCTAATGCATAGTCCCATAGAAGCCTGGAGCAGCCCGCTGAGGGTTCTTTATCTCCATTCTACAGCTAAGGATGCTGAAGTTCAAGAGGTTATGCCCCTGCCCGCAGTGCCTCGTCTGGGGGTGAGAGTCAAGGTTTAATGTGAGATCCCCACTCTCTCCCTTCCCTTCCGCAGAACCCTGTTCATACTCCTCTGTGGGAAAGCCCCACACCAGGAGGGGACAAGCCCACCAGAGTGAGGTCAGGGATAGTTCTCTTTTTTCCCAGCATCCAGATGGGCCTCTCATTTTGGAGGACCCCCGATTTGAGGACCTTGTGTCCACTCACCTTCCCAAGGATTTCCTTCCAGCCGATCCCGTTTCTCTTGAGCATTATCAACTTCTCCCTCTCTGTTAGATCCTTCCAGGCTATGTACAAAAATGTCTTATTAGCATCCACTAAAAAAAAAAAAAAAAAAAGACAAAACTAAGGTATTGGCAAGGATGTGGAGAAATCGGAACGCCTGTACATTGCCGTGGGGATGTGACCTGGTTTAGCTGCTGTGGAAAATAGTTTGGTGTTTCCTCAAAAGTAAACAAAGAACTACACAGGACCCAGAAATTCTACCAGTAGGTACATACCCAAGAGAATGGAAACCAGGTGTTCAAACAAAAACTTGTGCACGAGTGTTCATAGCAGCGATAGTCACAATAGCCAAAAGGTGGAAACAGCCCAGACGTCTCTGTGGATGAATGAATAGACAAAGTGTGGTCCGTCCACGCAGTGGAATGTCACTCAGCCCTGAGAAGGAGTGGGGTCCTGATCCATGCTACATGGATGAGCCTTGGAAACATTATGCTAAGTGAAAGAAGCCAGACACAAAAGCCACATTTTTGTATAAGTTCATTTATGTGAAATGTCCAGAACTGGCAAACCCCACAGAGACAGCAGGCAGAGCAGTGGTCGCTCAGGACCATGTGCCGGGGGAAAGTGTGCAGGTGCTTAATGGATACGCGGCTGCCCTCTTGGAGTGATGAAAAGGTTTTGGGACTAGAGAGAGGTGGAGGTTGCACAGCACTGTGGATGTACTAAATGCTGCTGAACTGTTCACTTTAAAATGGTTACATTTATGCTATGTGATTTCATCTCAATTAAAAAAAACAGGCCGGGCGTGGTGGCTCATGCCTGTAATCCTAGCACTCTGGGAGGTCGAGGCTGGTGGATCATTTGAGCTCAGGAGTTCAAGACCAGCCTGAGCAAGAGCAAGACCCTTGTCTCTACTAAAAATAGAAAGAAATTATATGGACAACTAAAAAATATATATATATATAGAAAAAATTAGCCGGGCATGGTGGTGCATGTCTGTAGTCCCAGCTACTCAGGAGGCTGAGGCAGGAGGATTGCTTGAGCCCAGGAGTTTGAGGTTGCTGTGAGCTAGGCTGACGCCACGGCACTCTAGCCTGGGCAACAGAGTGAGACTCTGTCTCAAAAAAAAAAAAAAAAAAAAAAAAAACAACTCAAAGACTTTCTTGATCCCATGTTGTAACAAATGCACCTCTCTGGTGGGGGATGTTGATAACGGGGAGGCCATTCATGTGGCGGGGGCAGCAGGGATATGGAAAATCTCTGTACCTTCCTCTCAATTTTTCTGTGAACCTGAAACTGCACTAAAAACAAAAACATGACTGTCCACAAACAACCAAAAGCCATCCTGGCTTCCGTGTTTTGAGAAACCCTGGAGTAGATGCCAAGGCCTTTCCCATCTGTCTGGTCCGAGTCTAGGAAACGGCAGAATCCTTCCTCCTGAGCCCCTCGTGTGCACTGGACTCTATCAGGCCATTTCACATGTATGACCACATGGTGCCCGACAGCACCCTCAGCAGGAGGTCATTGGTCTCCCCATTTTACAGATCTGGAAACCGAGGCTTAGAGGCTCCCAAAGCTGACTCTTCTAAAACTAGAAAGTTGGTTGCAGAGAACTCAACCCCAGCCTCGCAACTCTGCTTTCTACCATGTCAGCAGGTGAGAAGTGAGTGGCCCTGCCTCCCAAGGGGTTGGGTGGGAGCTGGGACTCCATTTGTAGCCAGTTTGAGACATCAGCCAGGCAGAGGCTTTCCAAAGGGCTGCACGTCGCTCTGCAGACAGTCTGGTTTTACAACCCTCATTCACGTTGGTAACTCCCTCTCGGTTCTTCAAGATTAGATGAAAAGGAATAAAGTTTCACTACTATCAGAGAAGCCAACCTTTAATCAGCATTAGAAAGATTAACTTGTTCATTATTCAGTTATTTGCATGGCAAATAGGCTGACCCATGACCTTTAGCCTAATTGCATGAAAGCTGTGCATGGTTTGAAAATGGGCTGCATTATTTACTGATCCCACCTAATTAGCTTCACATTTCCAGCCCAGCCTTAGATCAGTGAGGTGCACTGTGTGTTCCCCAGCATGAGTATGGAGACCCTTCTGCCCAAGACGGCTCTGCGTTTACAGGTTCACTCTTGGAGGGGCTTCCAGAGCATCATCTTAATGGGCACAGTAGGATGCTAGAAGAGATCTCCCAAATTTATTTTATTTTTAAAGAGAACACAGTGAATGTTTCTGGTTATGGAATTCTAGGATGTCAGTCCTAACGAGGAAGGTACCACAGAAATCATGTTGCAGAACTCCTTCATTTTAGAAGTCAGGAAACAAAAAACTCCAAGTGAAGTGGCTGGTTGGCAGAGCTGGAGGAGGCTGACTCTGTGCTAGATGCCAAGCACTGGGAATACTGAGGTGACAGGGGCAAGATGGGGCGCTGGAAAGGAGGCATGCAGTCGTGTTGTTTGCTGTTCACCCATTCATGCATTCACTTATTCACTCATTGATTCATGCATTGGTTCATTCAATGGTGTGCATTGAGCACCTGCTCTGTGTCAGGCCCACCCTGTTCTAGGCATCATGAACCCACAGCTGACAAGGAAGAAAAAATCCCTGCCCTCCTGGGGCACACAAGGGGGGCATCAGACACAAGGGGGCATCAGACACTAAACAATCACATACTTAAATTGGTGTTTGGTACGATTATGGCAAACTCTCGAAAGTGCTGTAAGGTGGTAGGAGAGGCAATATCAGGAAATTCTAACCTAACTAGACAAGCGACAATTACCTGGGCATGTGTGGTGTGGGCTGGGGGTGGGGTGGTCAGGAGGAGGGGCAGCAGAAAAGGTGGGCTGGAAGGAGCTTGTGTTCAAGGGTTTGAGAGACCAGTGTGGCCAGAGCCCACAGTCATGGGATTGGGCAAGGCCTGCCTTGTGGACAAGTTTAGGGGGTGGGATTATAGCCTAAGAGCAATGGAATACACTGATGGTTTATAAATTTGAGCGGGGGCTTGGGGAATGATCAGGTCAGTTCTTTTACAAAGGTCTCTCTGGCAGACATGGGGAGCCGGGCTGTCAGGGCTGGGGGAGATGGGAGGGTGGAGATAAGGTGGAAACAAGGAGACCCAATTTGGTCCACATGAGGGATGCTGGAGGCTTAGACTGGGGTGAGGCTACTAATAGTGAAGTTCTGGTAAGGTGATCCAGGGATCACAGGAGATAAGCCCTGCTGAGTCCTTAGCACGCACAGTGGCTGGCCATGGTTGATGCGAGACCGTGTAGCTACTGTCATTACCCAGCCTGTGCCACCCTCAGACCCTCAGACCACGCTGGACAGGTGAGCATTATCCTCTTTCAAAACTCTCCAGACAGTGCCCTGAAGGAAGTGTGTGCAGCAGGCAGCACGTGGACTTTGGCTTCAGAGATGTGGCGAGGTCACAGTTCTGATGACTTAGCTGTGACCGTGGGCACATTGTATAACCAAGCTGAGCCACACAATTCCTTTTTTCATAAAGAGCAACCTGAGTTTCTCTTTGCAGGCTGAGTGGGACAATGAAGTAAGATGCTGTAAAGTCAGGCACCACGGAGCTGTCCACTAAACCTTGGTCCTCTGCCTCACGCCATTGGTAGCACACACCTCTCTCCATCCCTTCCCATGCTGAGGAGTCTCTGAATGTCTAACTCAGCTCCCTCCTTTTGTCCTGGGCTCCATGGAAATAGAGTTTCTGCTTGTGGTGTCCTATTATGACTTACTGAAGTCTGTTATGTTGGGTTATGTATTACTTTTTTGGGTTATGTATTACTTTTCCCACTGGGTCCAGATATAGCCTCAGAATCCTTCTCAACACAGCACTGCAAGGGTTGGGTGGAAGCCAGGGATCCGGGCTGCCCGGTGAGGTGCCACTTGGTGGCCCTCGCTGCTGACTCGATCTTGCTATGGGAGCACACCTGGGGCTCTGCATCCTCCCATTTCCCTTCTCCACCTGTCCCTACTGCCCATCCAAATGTTGCCTCCTTCTCGAGTTCATCCAACACAGCTGGCAAAATGAATGATTCCTCCCTTCCACCCTGGGACTCTGTGCCTGAGGCTGCCAGCGCCAAGTGCTGATAGATGTCAAGTGACTCAGGAAGGAACTCAAAATGGCAAGCCCATCCTTTAGTGATTTGCTTTTTTTGTCATAAGAGAGGCAGTGATGATAGCAGAGAAGGGGGAAAATGAGAATGGTATAGATTTCATCAAGAGCAAGCTTCAGGACTGAGACACCCCACAGCCTGGCTTCCATTCTTACAGTATGTGTATGGAGAAAGTCCCTGCATGGCTGAATCCTTTCCCCGTGTCCAAGGGCGAGACCCTTCCTTGCTGGTTATCCCAACATGGCCATTCCCTGCTTTAATGAGCACTATCTCTGCTCTGTGCTTACCCACTCATTTGTTCACTCAGCAATACCTACATGTGCCTGGCCACCCCGGGTGGGGAATGGGGACACAGAGGCAGCAAGCCAGTCTAGCTGTGCTCGTGGGCTGACATCCTGGTGGTGCCATCCGAAACCCAGGTCATTCAGAATGTTCCCTTGAAGAGCCCCATGGAACCCCGTCCTCAAGCCCCAGGACTATAGCACCCCAAGCCCTGCCACCCTACAGAGGGGCTTCCCCCACGAGCCTCTTTTCTCCTGCTCTCTCCCAGGGATGGTTTCCTCTCAGTGACGCCCTCCCCTCCAACCACCGCACACACATCTGTCCCCATCTCTGCAGGTCCTGAGCTGCCCCTGCTCGGTGGGTTTCCTTAATCCCCATGGGAGAAACAAAAGTAATAAGGAAAATCACATGACTCATAAGAAACAATAAAATTACAGGAGTTAATTGAAATATATATTTAATATACACTTTTTTCAAGTTTTAGTCATTTCATTAATTAAGCCCCTTAAGTGACACACAGCTGGGGCAGGTAGAGGTGGCTCTCCGGCCCTTCCAGGATCCGCTTTCGTCAGCCCGGACCCTCCCGACACACGTGGAAAACTCCAGTGTCTCCTGGGGTGCAGCACAGAATCAGTTTCTTGTTAAGCCGGAGAAAGGGGCCCAGCATTTGCCTTGGGTGGTAGCCAGAGAGACCATGGTCAGAGCCCCTCGTCTGGCATTTTATCTGCCTTTGTCCTCACAGCCCTTATCTTAGTTCCAGGGGCAGCAGAACCTGTCGTTAGGAGTTCAGGCCAAGGCCAGGCTGCCCAAGCAGCCAAGCTCTGATCCTGCCTCCCCCACGGTTCACTGTGACTCGAGGCAGTTTCCTTCCCCTCATGGGGCCTGCATTTCCCTTCAGTAAATAGGTCTGAAGACAATGATGCCAGCCTCGTAGGAGCATTGTGAGAACTGAAGCAGTAGGTACCACAGCACCTAGAATGGCATCTGGCACTAGAAATGCTTAATCATAGGTGGGAGCACCAAGGCTCAGAGAGGTGAAGCTACTAGCCCAAGGTCACACAGCAAGAAAGAGGCAGAGTGACCTCTGAGCTGAGCTCCCTGTGCAGCACTAGCCCTTGAGGCGTGTTGGAGGCTACTGTCCCTCAGGCGACAGGTTTTCTTTGTACCTGGGCATGGGGTCAGGACACATAATAGAAAAGCTCAAGTGTCGCTGTTGACTGTTGACCCAAAGGGGCCCGGGGGCTCTTAGATGATGTCTCCACTGCCAGCCTCAGCGATGACACCAGCAATCAACCTGCTCGGGTGCAGGACTTTTGCCCTCTCTGCTTTCTGTCATCGCAGCCCACTCTGCAGAACACTGCCGGCTGCAGATTTCTGGGTGCAAGGCCCCGTGGCACTGACAGCAGACATGCTGACTTGCGTCTTTGGCACCCAGGCTGGCCTCTTTCCGCTGTGTCACCAATTGCCCTGTATTTGCGCCCTCTGGCCGTGTGCACTGGCTCCACTGACGCAACAGAGGCAAAGTCCTCCTTTCCTCAGTGACGCCCTCGGCCCTGTGCCAGGCCTTTGCCTCCTCACCCCAGGAATGTGCGGTGCTCAGGAGCTCAGCCTGGGGTCCCGGCTCCCCGCTTGCTGCTGGCTGCATGGCCCTGTGCCTTTACTGAACCATTCTGAACTCCAGCTCCTGCCTCTCTGGCCTGGAATAGCAGCAGTAAGCCCCACCGCATGGGCCGGCCTTGGGGGACACGTGCATGAACTCTTGACTGCACTGAGAAATCTCTAGAGAGTGGTAAAGCATTACTTCAGGTGTGTCTCTGAGGGTGCTTCCGGACGAGACTGGCCTGTGAGTCGTGGACCAGTGGGGAACATCCACCCTCCAGGTGGGCAGACCCCACCCATGGCCTGGGCCCAGATAAAAAAATAAAGACAGAAAAAAGATGGTTTCCTCTCTCTCCCTCCTGGAGCTGGGACACTTGTCTCCTGCCCTTGGACGTCAGGACTCCAGGCTCTCTGGCCTTGGGACTCTAGGACTTGCCCCAGCAGCCCCCACTCTGGGTTCTCAGGTCTTTGGCCTCAGACTGAGAATTACACCTTCGGCTTCCCTGGTTCTGAGGCTTTTGAACTTGGACTGAGCCACGCTACCAGCATCCCAGGGCCTCCAGCGTGCAGACGACCTGTCGTGGCACTTCTTGCCTCCATAATCGAGGGACCCATTTCCCCTAGCAAATCCTCTCTCATCTGTCTACCTAACTGTAGCTAGGTGAGATGAGAAAGGTTTACCTGGAGAACCCGCGTAATACCCTTGGGAAGGCCTGACCCACCACTTTGGGTTTGGGTTCCACCACTTGCAAATTGCACAACCCTATATACGTTTCCTTAAACCTGAGTATTAGTTTTCTCATTTGTAAAATTGAAAAAAAAAAAGATACCTAACTCACAGCTTTGGGTCAAGATTAAAAAAGATGACACATGAAAACATCTTATTCCAGTGCTTGAAAGAGCTTATCACAGAGTAAAAATCAGTCAGTCAATACCCGCCTCACTCTTAGGTAACACTGTTACTATGTTGTTATTTGGCATTTACTCTACACACACAATTCCAACCGGGTTTTTCAATGTTCACGTACACTTGGTTGTGCTGCTTTGTGCAGTTTGCATTCCAGCACACTGTCCCTCACCCGCAGCATCATTTTTAGTGGCTGCTTCATAGTCTATCTCGTAGGTGACCGTGTTTCATTTAACCAGTTGGTCACGTAGGTTGTTTCTCTTTTGTCAGTGCTACAAACAGCTCTGCAATAAGCACATATGGGCAAATGGTCCCTCCAACATTTGGATTCCTTTTTTAGCATAGATTTCAAAAAACAGAATTATTGTGTCAAAAGACAATGCACAGAAACAACATGTGATTCACACTTTTAAGTCTCTGGATATGTATTGATGTTTCATGTTCCCAAACTGTTACAAAGACTTCCACCCTGGGAAATACTCGGGCGGCTGCATGGCGGGCCGCTCTTCCTTTGGCTTGTCAAGGACCAACCTGAGCCTGCTGAGTCTTAGTTCTTTCCACTGTCACGCCCTCTCTTGTTTAGGGACACTGCTTATCTTTGAGTCATTCACTCACTTGTTCATTCATTCATTGCTTAATTCGAAGTCCTCACCTTGCTCAGCCTTCTTTCTTTCTTTCTAACGGCTTTGTTCAGGTATGATTTATGTACCATAAAATGCACTCATTTTAAGTACAATTCAATGGTTTTTAGTATATTCATAGAGCTATGCAAGCATGAACACGATCTAATTTTGGAACATTGCCATCATCCCCCAAATAAACCTCGGGCCCCCCTGCAGTCACTACCCCCTCCCAGCCCCTGGCGACCACTAACCTATGTCTATCTCTGTAGATTTCAGATTTGACTTTTATGCACATTTCATAAAAATGGGATCATACAGTATACGTGACATTTTGTGTCTGGTTTCCTTCTCTTAGCATCACGTTTTTGACATTCATCCTGTTGTATCAGCCTTCTTCTGGGTAAACTTTTCTCATCTGGCCTCCAAGACACTGGGCTCTGTTTCCTCCACTTCCCTGGTGGTTCCTTCTCCCAGAACTGAAACTAGGGTGAGGCGAGTGAGGCATTCGCCTTAGGAGCAAAATTTAAGGAAGTACCGAAAACTCAGTCATCAAGGTAAATAATATCTACTGCAATATTTTAAAAAGTCAAAATTAATGTCAACTTTTTAAATAAAGGCAGAACCCAATGGGGTGGGGATGAAGAGGAGGTGAGCAAGGTGAGTCTTGCAAGTGTCGGGTCAGATCCTGGGACAAGATTTTCCATGCCCTGCTGTTTGAAAAACAGCCCTCTGCACTCTGTGGCCTCTTTCCCTGCTTTAATTTTTCTTCCTAAGACTTTCAGCACATGTCCATCCCTTATATATTTTTCACTGGTGGAGTGTGTGCCGGAGGTGGTGCCTTCTAAAAAGTGAGGCCAGATGAGTGGGTGTGGCCAAGCCAAGGAGAAGATCATTCCTCTGTCATTTCAATACTTCCCTTGGAATAGATTTTGATCAATGGAACTACTGTGTCAAAACTCAAGGCACGGGAACCAGTGCAACGCACAAGGTTTTACACACTGATGGGAAGGATGTCTGCTTCCCCTCGGCAAGCTAGGAAGCCTGGCCTTCATTCTTAGACGTGGAGGGCTTTTAGGCAAAGGAGCACTGAGGCCCCCGTTACTATCAAACACCCCTTTGTAGCACCGGGGAGAGAAGAGAACACCCTAGAGCAGGGTGGGCAAACACATTCTGTAAAGGGCCAGATGGCTAATACTGTCAACTTTGCTAGCCTGACAGTCTCTGTTGCTCTCACAACTATGCTGTCGTAGCATGGCAAGAGCCATGGACAATGTGTAAATGGATGAGTGTGACTGTGTTCCAATGAAACGTTATTTATAAAAATATGCAGTGGGCTGATTTGGCCTGTGGGTCAAAATTGGCTGCCCCCTGCCCTAGAGTGTTAATGTCAGCTCAATGAGTCTCTGACTTAGTGCTTACTGCAGATATTGCCTGGAATGCCCCTCAGAACAGTTTTTAGCAGAACTGCTTTACTAAGAAATTTCACAGACAGTTTACATGCCACACACTCTTGGCAGTGCCCGGCAGAGCACCCTCATATGTATGCAGTGACAGCGTTTTGGACTATGGGTGGAGGATGAGTGCATGGATGAATGAATGAATGACTGTCCATCAGGGATAAACAGCAGATGGCACAAGGCAGGAAGTGAAGGGCAGGAGGCCACTGGGAGGTGTGCAAAGGCCATTTCCCATGAAACTCTTTTTCCACGAAGACAACACTTCCCTCTCTCCCTCCTCCATTTCCTCCTCCTCTATTTCTACCTCTGTGGCACCATCAAACACCTCCCTACTGCCTGTGCTGGGGTGACACCTAGATAACTTGTCCTCATCCTCCCGCCTCCTCCCCTCTCTTGGACCCCCACATCCAGGCACCCTATCACAGAAGATGTCCCTAACGTGGCCCTCTCCATCCCAGCTGCCATCCTCCTGGTCCAGACCCTTGTCCTCTCTCACCTGCACATTCGCCTGCCAGCTGGGCTCCCTCTCACCACTCTCCACCCTCCAGTCCAATTCTCTACAGCATCCCTGGACTCATCTTCCTCAAGGCAAATAGTATTGTCACTTCTCTGCTCAAAAGTTTTAGATGGCTCCCAGTTGCTTCTAGATTAAGCCTCAACTTACAGTAAGAAAGAAGAAAGGAAGGGAGGGAGGAAGAGGGAAGCACAAGCATGCGAGCGCCTGTTTGGGGGCAGCATTGTGCCAGCATGTGCCCTCATCTGCCTGTCCTGACATGCGACCCGCAGACACCACTGGCTCCCAGCCAGAGAGAGCGCTGGATTTCCCCACACACCTTGCCCTTCTCCCGTGGCTGCCTTGGCACGCGGTGCCCCCCAGTCAGGGACGCCCTTTGCGGCTTGCGTCACCTGACCAATTCCTAGGATTTGCCTCCAACCTGGATTTTCCTGTGCAGCCTTCAGGGCAGCTTCATGCAGGGAGTTCACATTCTCCTCTGGAGTCCAGAATATTTAATTTCAGTGCTGGTGCCAGGCCCAGAGCCAGCACTCAGCTGATGGGAACTGAGAGAATAAACGGCAATCAGCTCCCGTTTGTGAGAGCGGACATTGACCAGGATTTAATTGTAATTGTTTGTTTGACTCTTCAGAATTAATCATCAAGTAATGCCAAGCAAAGAAACCGAAATGGAAACCACACTGCACTGTGCCATTCAGTAACCTGCTTTCTAGGTTACAGCTCACTCCCCCAGGGAGAGAACCGACCTTTGATTACCTTTCTGTACAAGCGCTTTCTGCATGTTGTCTCGTCTACTCCTGCGGGACAGCAGCACTGTCATTCCCATTTTGTACATGAGCAAACAGGATTCAGAGAGGTCAGATGACTTGCCTGAGGCCACACATCCAGGAATTGGGACTGAAGTTTGGCAGTCCCCATGGCCCCAGTCTTTTCCCGTGCTAGGCTACCCACAAGACACAGGAGAAACTGCAGTAGCACCCGCAGAGCCACACTCCCCTTCTGAAGGTTAGAGGACTTCATCTGGAAGAGTTGAGGAGCCCAGGGTGGACATTGGAGGTCTCCCAGACCAGCCACCTCCTGTCAGCTTTCTGACCTTTTGAAGATTCTTGTGTCGGAAGAATCTGGAGAAGGAACACATGATCTATAGCATCAGAAACCCTGGGATCAGTTGCACTGTGTTTGTCAGGAGGCTTCCGAGAGCATTTTAAGCAATAGGCTTTCTGCATGACACACAGCGTCCGGTGGCTGCTGGCCTCGCCACGGACAAATCTCAGTTCAACATCTCCCTTCCAACAGTGAAATAGATTTCAAGTTGTCGGACCTTTGTGGGTGGAGTGGGAGGAAGCTGAACTTCCTCCTCCAAGCAGCGCTTAGAGGGTGTCATCCTAACTTCACGGCATCTTGGACCCAGGTTTTCAAGCCAGGCCCTTTCCTCTGTGTGCTGGAGAATTGAAGGACTGCCAATTATTTCTGCCTTTGGGGACGTCATCCTCTTGGGGTCACTGCTCCTCACCATGGCTTTTGGTGGTTGACTTTCTTATGCCAAGGCAAAAATCAACAACCCCCAGTGTTTCTGGCCCTAGTTTTTGGTAAAACACCTGCTGGAGCTTTTCATTAGAACTGAAAACCACACTAATTGTTCCAAACACAGGAATTAGCCTTTCCTTTCTTGGTTCCCAAGGAGGCCAAAGAGGAGAAAGAGACCGTGCAAAGAGACCTGGTTATGTAGGCAGAGTAAGGAAAGCAAGGCAGCCCCAGGACCGTAGAATTTGCAGGTGTCTGAATAATTTCAGTAAAAATCATTAGTGACACGTTTTAGTTTGGCCAATATCTGCAGGAACATAACTGGAATGACTAGGCACTGTGGTTTGTAATAGTTGTATCCGTTTTACTCAGTAGGTACAGCCAGAGTGCGTGGTAAACAAACCAAAGATTATAAACCACTCTTAAAAAGTCAGAGAGGAAATAAGAAAAATGTTGACAGTATTTTTCAGGAATGTGTTTGGTTTTGCTTCCTTCTAAATTTTCAAGGGTTTTCCCTAAATTTTTTGTTTGTTTTTCTAATCATGAAAATGTTATTTTAAAGTAAAAATTAAACTTTATTTTAAAATAAAGTGCTTACAATGATTTCCAGGTTTCAAATAGCCATTCAATTTTGTGCAAAGTAGCTTACACTGTACTTTGTTCAACAATCCTTTTGAAACCATGCTGATAATTTTATTAGACATGTTCAGGTATGTTTTGCTAATATATAATTTTAAATACTAAAAATACCAAAAATTGGATAAACCAGAAGAAATTAATAAATTTGTAGAAATATACAACCTGCTAAGACTGAATAATGAAGAAATAGAAAATCTGAGCAGACCTAAAACTAGTGAGGAGATTGAAGCTGTAATCAAATACCTCCCAACAAAGAAAGGCCCAGACCCACATGGAATTGCAATGTTCCTAACACAAAGAAATGATAAATGCCTGAGGTGATGGATATCCCGGTTACCATGATTCGATTAATTACCATGATTTGCTCAATTCCAGGAGTCTCTTGGTGGAGTCTTTGGGGTTCGCTAGGTACAAGATCATATTGTCAGTGAAAAGCAATATTTTGACCTCCTCTTTCCTGGTTTGGATACCCTTTATTTCTTTTTCTTGCCTGATTGCTCTGGCTAGGACTTCCAGCACTATGTTGAATAGAACTGATGACAGTGGGCACCCTTGTCTTATTCCAGTTCTTAGTGGGAATGCTTTCAACTTTTCCCCATTCAGCATGATGCTGGCTGTGGGTTGTCATATATGGCTTTTATAATTTTCAGATACATTCCTTCTATGCCTGTTTTGTTGAAGGTTTTTATCATGAATGGGTCCTGGATTTTGTCAAATGGTTTTTATGCATCTATTGAGATGATCATATGGTCTTTGTTTTTGCTTCTGTTTATGTGATGAATCACATTTATTGGAACTTTAGAAACTTAACCAAGTAATAGCCCCAGTTGCACTTGCTGCCTAATGTGGTATTGTTTCTAGTGCAGATTAATGCAGCCTTAGGCATATTGAATGTAGCTATTGATCTGCAAATGGATTTTCCCCCCATTCTGATTAGAAAAGAGGATCAGAAGCAGTTTACATTCACATGGGACAAAAACTAGACCAAACTGTCTAGTTCAGACTGCCTCTCAGCTGCAGACCTGCGTATCCTACTGTGTACTTGACATTATCACTTGAATGACTCACAGACTCTTGAGTTTCTCCCGCAAACTTTTCTCCCAACATCTGCCCCATGGTTGCCCCAATATCTCAGGGGATAGCCCCACCATGGTTTCGCTGAGAACCTTCACATCACCCTTGATTCCTTCTGCTTTCTTTTTAACCTCATCAGCCCATTGGTAGCCCTTACTGATTACAGACCCACGCTGCATCTTAGCTCTGCCTCTTCTCACTTAGCTGCCACTCCCAGCCCAGCCCTCTGCACCCTCCCTCAGATATCCCTCAGGGGTTCCCATTGCACTTGGAAGACGATCTGCACCTTTACCACGTCCACCCCTTTATGCCCAGCCAGCCGTCTTAGTGCCCGTCACTCTACAATTGTTCTGTCTGCTCCCTCAGTGTGCAGCTGCCCTCCCAGGACAACGCAAGCTCTGTACCAGCTGGGACCATGGACCGTGTGTCTGTCCTGCTCACCACTGTATCCCCAGCAGCTAGTATAGCATCCAGCTCATAGAAAGTGCTCAATAAAAGCTTGATGGCTTAGGACTAAAAGCATAATTAAGGGATGGCTGAAACATTGCCAGAGCACGTTCTTGTGCAACACTCACATCTGGACAGTACCAGCCACTGTCCTGGGAATCAAGCACTTCACCCGTGTTTCCTAAACAGTGGGTTAGGAGGCTAAACCCAGTCAGACGTGCAGCACCAGAGGGCAGAGGAAAGAGAGGCAAGCAGCCCAGTGAGACACCCCTGTCCAGGTGACCTTTTTGCCAGGGTCTGCTTGAAGGCACTGTCTTCAAATTATTGGCAAAGAGAGCACTTCCATTCTGGAAATTGGGCAGGGCTGAGAACAGAGCAGAGTCACCAGCCAGGAAATGGTGTCCTGACTTCTGGCTTGCAATTTGTTCGCTCAGAAGCCCAGAGGAGCAGGGGAAACTCACTTTGGGAGCCCTATGTGGTTCATGTGGGACACTCCTTTCCAGCAACCTGTTATTAAAGAGGTGCCTCCTGTCCAGTCCAACTTCCCCCCACAATGCTTCATGGGCACCCCCCCTTGGTTTTTGTTTTTTAAATGCAAGTGCTCATGTGCACAAATGGAAGACCTGGAGGTGGGGAGGGAGGTCTCAAGGGCTCCAGAGAAGCACAGTAGGATTTACAAGTCAGCCTAAAGTTCTCCCTGTCAAGCTGTTGGTCTTCCATGTCCGCTGGAGGTGTGCCTTTGCTGAAAACTATAGTGCATTCCTCTGCTTTGATTTCAGTGGTGGAATAAGGCTGGAAAACAGACACAAGGGAAGAAAATATTAGAGTCTTAGCTTCTTTTATCTTGCATGGGGTCTGTGCTCACCTGGTCTCTTTCATCTGGCACGATTGTCTTCCTATTCCAATTCTTAAAATTTCATTTAAGGACCCATTGTTATTTTCTAAGGGTCCAATAAAAAGAAGAAGAATATGGCTTTATTAAAAAAGAATTGTATAGACTGAAATTCATGTGGGAGACTTTACAAATTGGACATCACCAGTTTTGCTTACTGTTTCTGTAGAGAACAAACAATGAGACAGAAATTGGGTTAGTTGTCTGTAGTTGCAAGGGGAGGCTTGGCCAAAGGCCAGCTGAATTCAGGCCCATGCATTCCTGGACCTTCAAAGGGAAGGAGGCCCGGGCTCTTGAGCACATGCTATATGCTAGGCCCTGGGCAAGGTACTAGCCTGAGCTCATGTCACTCTGCAAAGGCATCACTGAGAGCCCATGTTTGGCCAAGGAAAGCTTGGATCATGTGCCAAGGTCACACAGCAAAGATCAGGCAAGGCAGGATTTGAACTTCGATCTGTCCAGTTCCCAAGCCTGGGGCCCACTCCTTTCCCAATGCATGTATCCAGGATCCTCATCCCTGCTCTGGCTGTTGAGACCCTGAACAAATTTCCACATCAGTCTGCTGAGCTCACCTTGTCTCCCTTGCGGTGGCCCAGGGCCTCAGCCTACCCTCCCCTTTTGCTTTCCTCGTAAAGTGCAGTCATCCCACGCCCCAGCCCCCACCTCATGCAGCAGAGCTGGAAGTGTGGACAGGAGTCAACATACCTGTTAGCCAGGTAGGTGGATTCCCTTGAGATGCAGAATTTGTAGATTCAACATCCCAACTTGGCCATTGCATTTGCAATATGAAGTGCCAATAATTCCAATGCAAATTCTTGGTGATTCCTCAGCAGCCTCCTCCCTGGTCTTGATGGTCTTGCTGGGGCCTCCAAATTCCAGCTGCAAAGAACTTTGAAGACAATTTGTCTTCTTGGCTTAACACCTTCTGTGTAAAGTGTAGCAGCAACAGCACCAGAGCTTCCGGGCAACAGTATCTTAGCAGCTTCTGACTGTTTTCAGGTAGAAAAAGACAGCTTCTTGGAATTCCTTTTGGCATGTGGCACTGACTTTATTTCTGATTCATTCCTGCTGCTCCTCCCATGCCCACCCCAGGCTCTGCCCCCTGAGAAGGCGGATGGGCATGGCCTAGCTTGGGCTGTGATGTCCTGGGCTCTCAGCAGAGAAGCTGCTGCCCTTGGTCACTGGAATAGAAAATCCCCCTCATTGCAGCTCATCCTGGTAATTAGTATTCTTGCCTTTTTCAATGGGATGGATGATCTTTGTGGTTCTTATTTCTCATTTATTATTACATCAGTCCTGTTTTTATCTGTTTATTTTAGTGTCAGTTCTCTCCAATCTTTCTGGAATTAGTTAGGCCATAACTATTACATATGTAGTTGGAGGCAGCTGCAGGGGAATGGACATGACTTTGGATGGTGTCGTGGGTTGAACACTGTCCCCCGAAAGGTTTATTGAAGTCCTGACCTCCAGCACCTCAAAATGGGACCTTATTTGGAAATAGGATCTTTACAGATGTAATTAGTTAAGGATCTCAAGAACAAGTCATCCTGGATTTAGGATGGCCCTATACTTCCATAAGAGCGTGGCTTCTGTCTTGGGTAGAGATTGTGATGGTCTTGTTCACAGGCTCCTAGTGACTTAACAGGTTGGGAAGTGTGTGTGTGTGTGTGTGTGTGTGTGTGTGTGTGTGTGTGTGTGAGTCATACATATTATACACTTTATAGATCTTGAATATAGGGCTCAATGCATTTTTACGTATGTATATGCCTGTGTAACCACCATTCAGATCAAGATATGGAACATTTCCAATACTCAAGCAGCTCCCCGATGCCCTTTCCCAATCAATAACTCCCACCCCCATTCTAGGTAACCCTTCTAACTTCGATTATCACAGATTCATGTAGGCTGCTGTTGAGCTTCATGTAAATGGAATCATGCAGGAGTCTCTCTGTGTCTGGATTCTGCTCAGCATCATGTTGATGAGATGAATTCCACGTAGTTGTCCATATCAGTAGTTCATTCACTTTTATTGCTGAATATAGATAAACCACAATTTGTTCGTCTCTTCTGTTGATGGACGTCTGGGTTGATTCCAGTTTGGCTCTCTTTTGAACAGTGCTGTTCAAATGTTCTTAACTGTATCTCTTGCTGAACACAAACACTGTTGTCTTGTAACTACTTAGGAGTGGAAGTGATGGGTGCAGGAGGGGCATACGTCTAAGTCTACTAGACACTGCCAAGCAGTGGAAATCCGTATTTTAAAAATTATTTTCAATTGACACATAATAATCATACACACTGATGGGGTACAGTGTGATAATTCGATACATGTACGCAGTGTGTAATGAATGAGCAAATCATGGTAATTAGCATATTCATCACCTCAAACATTTATTATTTCTTTTTGTTGGGAACATTCAAAATACTCTCTTCTAGCTATTTGAAAATATACGATAAATTGTTATTAACCATTGTCACTGTGCAGTGCTATAGAACACTAGAACTTATTCCTCCTATCTGGCTGTAATTTTGTATCACTTAAGCAACCTCTCCCTCTCCCTCCCCTCCCTCCCCCCCTCCCCTTCCTAGATTCCAGTACCACATTGGTTCCTATTCTCTACTTCTATGAGCTCTACTTTTTTAACTTCCACATACGCATGAAAACATGTGGTATTTATCTTCCTGTGCCTGCCTTATTTCTCTTACCATATGGTCCAGCAAATCTACTACAGGGTACACATCTAAAGGAAAGGAGATCAGTTTGTCGAAGAGATATCTGCACTCCCATGTTTATTGCAGTGCTATTCACAATAACCAAGAGATGGAATCAACCCAAGTGTCCATTAACAGATGAATGGATAAAGAAAATGTGGTATATATACACGATGGAATACAATTCGGCCATAAAAAAAAAAAGAGAGAATGAAATCCTGCTATTTGTGGCAACATGGGTGGGTGGGAGGCCCATATTTTTATAAGGAGTTTCTGATGCACATGGTCTTGGACCACACATTG
The DNA here is from genome assembly GCF_020740605.2 of Lemur catta. Taxonomy (NCBI): domain Eukaryota; kingdom Metazoa; phylum Chordata; class Mammalia; order Primates; family Lemuridae; genus Lemur; species Lemur catta. The sequence goes on from NC_059131.1 coordinate 81,534,613, forward strand.
AGAAAGGACACTTGGCTAAAAGCATTGGTTCACCCTTGTTGGGGTAGAAGTGAAGAAGAGCTTAAGATACTAGTAGGGTGATTTGGGGAAGAGGAGAGAAGGAGAAATTAACTTAGTACCATCCCTTAGCACCTCTTTGGAACAAATTATTGCAATTTACCTCTTTTGCCCAAGAGTAAGAAGCTGAGAACAGGGAAGCTGTGGTTGGGTTGGGAAGGGGGAAGCCAGGCCACTGTGCCCAGCCAAGCAAGCCTCCTCCCACTCCAACCATGGCCTAGAATAATGCTCATTTATTTGCTGGTAGAAAGGGATCTGCTTGGAAACTTGGGTTATCCCTTCAGGGAGCAACTATCTCCTCTGCTCATCTTCAACAAGATAATTGCAAAGCTGTTTCCTGCCAGCCCATCCTCTTAACAAAGGAGGTGAGAAAAAAGAGATGGCATTCTTCCTGCTGGGCCCAGCAGGTTTGACAACCAATGCCAGCTTTGGGGAAACTTTCTCTTTCTGCCAACTCTGGATGTTTTAAAACAGCTATAGCCAGTGTCTGTGAGTGCAAAAGGCCAGGAAATAGGACTTCCTGTTGGCCAAGGCACTGTAGCAGGGCCTGCGTGGTCTGTTGGCCCAAGCTAGGCTCCCTCAGCCCCTCTGCCAGGAGCCATTAGCCAGCAGCCTGGTTCAGCTTCTGCCCAGCCATGATCTAAAGCTGCTCTCTGCTGTTTTTAGCTGAGCACTGCAGCCAGGAGCCTCAGGAACCAGGAACAATGCAGGCCTCCAGAAAGGGGAGAAGGACTCCTACATAGAGGCAGGCAGAGGAGTGGGAGATGGGTATTAAAGGAGTTGGCTATATGCCAGGCTCTGTACATCAGGGTCTCATTGATACATCAGGTCACACCAGAAAGGTGAGTTGATAATTCCTGCCCATCCCTACCCATGCCAGGGTGGGCCCCATGTCCCTGACTCGGGCTCCCCCAGCTCCCTGAGCATCCTCTGCCACGGCACGCGTGCACGGCACTACTGTCCTGGCATACCCTGTCCAAACTCTTCCCTGCTGCTCCATAAATGCAGTGAAACAGGAAAGCCCATGTCTGTCTTACTCTCCAAGCTGAGTGTGTCCCCAAAGCCAAGTGAGGTGCCTGGTACCGAATGGATGTCCAATGAATATTAGTTGTGAAGGCGTTACAAATATGCCACTCTAGCAAATTGACTGTTTAAGTTAAAGGCACTTGAAAAACAGCAGGTGCAAGAAGATTGCATGCTGTTTCTTAAAAGCAAAAGATGAAATTCCCACATGAAGGACGTAACATCCTTATCCTCAAGGATGAGAAGTTGAGACCCAGAGAATTCTGTACCGACTTTGTTAAAATGACTCTTACCTTTTAAGCCTCTCCACATGATTTAGTTGCTTCTTCACAACTTACTAGATACCTTTGTCCAATTCTGTATAGAATTAACTAACTCTAACTGATCCTTGGGGTCTTCATTTCCTTACAAGGGCTCCTGTGCCATGTAAAACTTGTATTAAATAAATTTGCATGTTTTTCTCCTGTTAATCTATCTTACACCAATTTAATTCTTGGGCCTAGCCAGGACTTGAAGAGGATGGAAGTGGAGTTTTGCTGCCCTAAAATATTAGTGAATAAATGATTAAATGAACTTTGAATGAATAAACTGAAGAAGCCTACTATCTAATCATGTTTTTTTAAAGAAAATTAATCTATTAGGATCACAGAATTGTAAAGCTCTTCTGCCTAACAACAACAACAACAAAAACCTAGCTCTTTAAAAATAAAAAGGGACCCTTTGAATTAGCCATGTCTGGAGATACTTTTGGTTGTCATAACTGGGCCATGGGGGCTACTGACATCTAGTAGAGGTGAGGGATGCTGCCACCTCCTGCAATGTACAGGACAGCCTCCCACAAGGACCTGTCCTGCCTAAAGTGTTAGTAGATAGCAGTGCTGAGGTTGAGAGCTGGCTTATGGAAGCTGTCTGCCAGAGGGCAGTTGTCCACATTGCTTGCTACAAGCTGGTCGCCACGCAGACATTTGTTCCAGTTAAAAGTGAAGATTGAAAAACTGAAATGAACAAGACTTAGTGTTTTCACTTAGAGAAGGTTTTGCAAGTTATATCAGCAAAAGCCAAAGAGTTGGTACATCCATGTGTTAGAAAGTGAAGAAATGGGTGGGGTCTCTATAGCACATGTCAACTGAACCCAAAAATGTATTTGCATCTTACGGCTAAGACAGTGCTAAAGGCAGCTTTCCTCCCAGGCCGAAGATTGTGGTTTGTCTGTGTCCATTTAATTTGTCCAAACCTGAGTATTGACTTCATTTTGATGAATAGTACTTTGCAACCTTCAAATATTATCAATGTTGTTTCTAAATCCAATGAACTAGACACTGTAATGGAATGAAAAGAATGAGTGAAGGAAGGGAGGAGGGAAGGAATGAAGGAAGGAAGACATATAATTGTCAAAGTTCCAAGTTATCTGAAGCAGATTGACCTGACTTTATGTGCCACAAACGAAATCAGGGTAAGCTAGAATTCAAAAGACAAGAGTACCACGGTGTTTCTCTCTGGAGCACTGCTTGAAGTGTGACCTTTTCCAATCCCAAACTACTCAAAATATAATGTGCCCTTGGGGTGGCATTTAGACTAATTTGTGATGGGACCAGAAGTAAGCGGGCTGGTGATCATGACTAGATTGCCAGTGAGATGGTGTCTGTCTCCATGTGTAACGTGCCCGTCTTGGTCTCCGTGCGAACACGTTGATGGCTCCAGCCAGCATTATTCCTTACAGACTTTCAATTTTTTTATCTTTGGATACATGACATGCTCTTCTGTGAAGTTTGTACTATTTCAAACCAATTTATTTCTTATACAAGAGCACAAGCCCTTGATTATGTTTCTAAGGAGTAATTCCTTGCATGTGTGCTTCAGTCACCTGATGTAATAAAAGTCCCCCCAGATCTCACCACGCCCTGTGGAGTACCTTGGAGAGGGGCTATGCCATGTTACACAGGGAGGCTCGGAGTCTACGATCAGCTTGTCCAACACCAGTCTGTAGGTGAGGAGCAGATGTGGGCTCAGAGCTATCCTTCTGGTCCTAAGAGTGGTGCTTTTTTCCTTAGCTAGCACACACCTCTAGGGCAGTGTGTTCAAGTCCAGTGTCTAACGTGGAAGGTGGGCCCTGGAAATACAATTTATAGGCAACACTGGAGGGCCAGCTGCTGAGATGGAATGCAGGGGCAACTGCACGAGGATGGAAGATGCAATTTCAAGATGGTGGAGCCAAAAGTCTGGGGCTGGCATGGTGATGACTTCATGGAAGCCGTGCACAGGACTGCCCCGTCAGTGAGGCACTGAGGTTGCTCTGTCCTGCTGAGCTCCTGAGAGCAGTTGCCAAATGGGGCAGCCACAGGGCTGGATAGGGGCTCTGTGATCCAGGCCTTCCTTGGGGCTCCTGTTGGCTTTGGTCAGTGGGAGGCTCACTCTTGGCTGCCGCTCTTGTTGGGTATGGGTATGGGTTGCCTCCCCTCACCCCTGCAGGCCCAGCACTGGTAACAGTTTCCCTCTGATTATCAGTGCCCTGCAATGGTTACTGATGTCCTGCACTGATTGCTGATGCCCTACACTGGTTACTGATACTCTGCAATGGTTACCGATGCACTTGTAATGCCCAGTGTTGGTAACGGTTTTCCCCTTCATCCTACCCACACTTCTCCAAATGGTCCCTTCATTCAATTATCTTCAGTCTAACCCTTCGAGCTGCCGTCCATTTGCTGCACACAAACAGGGACAGGCTGCTCACTACTTCACGAGGCAGCCCGTCCCACTGTACAAGCACAATTTGTCTCCCTATGCCTTCCACCCTTTGGTCTTGATTCTCCACTGTGAAATAACAAGAAAATTCCATCGAGTGTCATCATTTGCCCCAAATTACCCAGCTGATAATTCTCAGTTCCAGCATGTGCTACGTGGAAACAACACCCACGCCCCATAGGACTGTTGTGAGAATTAAATGAAATGACAATATCTGTGGGGTTGACAGATTGAGTAAAAAAACAAAAAAGAAAAGTATAGGATGCCCAGTTAAATCTGAATGTCAGATCAACAATGAATAATTTTAGTATATGTCTGTGCAGTATTTGGGATACACTTGTACTAGAAGTTATTTGTTATTTACCTGGTATTCCAGTGTAACTGGGTATCCTATATTTTATCAGGTGAACCTAATTGTCTGTGAAGGGTGCAGCACGTTGCCTGCACTTTGGCCTGAATAACAGTAGCTAACATTATTATTATTTTTCATCCCTGTCTTCCTAGCCCCTAACACAGTACCTGCCATAATGCTCAAAAAATGTAGACTAAAGAAATGAATGAACGAATGGAGAAACTGAGAACTAGAGAAGCGACTTGTCTGAAGTGGAAGATGCCAGCGGCGGAGAAAAGCCTGGACGTCCCGTGAGGACCCTGCCCGAGGAGGAAGGTGAGTCAGGCATGGCACGGGGTGGACTCCCAAAGTCGCTGGAAACAGCTTTGATTATTTACACAGCACAATAATTATGTTCTTATTAAACAAAGGAATAATTAATACTAGTCGATAAAGTGCCTCCTCAGTGCTATGGGTTAGATAGAGCTAAAACGGCACTGCTTTGCTTCTTGGGATTTTCTTCCCCTCTTGAATAAAAAAAAAAATCATTAAAGTTTAAAAACTAGAAATTTTTTTTCTGGACCTAAATAATCATGCACAAATTAGAAGTTTGTTTTTATTCTATAATAAAATAAGAAATTATTGCTTTTTAAAGATTGTCTAACCCGGTGGTTGTCAAACCTTTTTTCAGTAAAATTTTTTATAAATAAGATCTTACATAGACTCTCAATTTATAAAAGCGTTAAGCATGATATTTCTTAGTTAAAAATTGTATGCTCCAAGCTCAAATATATAATCCATATAAATTATGTTACTGTTTGAGAAAACCAAAACTTAAATTATAGATCAGGACTGAAGCTTTATATCATGTTTATATTATAGGTATTTGCAGATTTATATCAGTCTCAGCAATTTCATGGCAATCTCAGTAACCAAACATTTCTCCATTTTGTTTTAGTTGCAGAGTACTATATTGACAAAATCTAGGTTCATGCAGATGAATATTCATAATGGATAAAATATTTTTTAAAAATTCACTTTGCAATCCAAGAATACTGCTCATAGAGATGTCAGGAAAAATTATATTCCCAGATCTGCCCCAAAGCAACTGAAGCTTAGCAAGGTGAGTACGTGTGGCAGGGTCAGCTAGCTGTCCCTCTCTCCCTCCCCCAGAGTAATGGGGTCATGGCTGGGCCTGGGGCCGCCTAACCAGACTCTGTCATCTTCAGCCCTACTCCAGCTCCCTGCCCCTAAAGGTGAGTGTGCTTACATGGCTGGGTTCCTCATAAGATGGGAGTGGATGCGGCAGGTGTGTGGGCCCTAAAGACTGCATGTGTGTCTGCTCCATGCTTTCTGCCACCTTCGGGACACAAAATGTAGAGGCCGGTTGGCCTCACCCTGGCAGACAAGACAGAAGGTTCTGGGAAGGCCCCAAGGAACAGATACACCCAAGGGCCTGGAATGTTCATTTGGAATTGTAAGTTCTGTGAGCCTGGTATCTTCCTAACAATTAATGACATTTGGCAGTAACCTGGAGAAATGACTCTTTAATACTTTTATGAAATGTGTCCACATTTGAAAGACATGCATAACTCAATGAACTACTATTTTTCAAATAATAGAAAAATGTTACAAAATCGTGCATGGATAAAATGTGCCTTCAGAGTGGATTTTAACATAACAGAGGGCAAAAAGTTCATTGATATGGTTTCAGATTTCACATTGCGATGAATCTTTAAGAAATTTTCACTTGTCAAGTTGTGGTATAGTGCCAAAGATGAAAATCCAATTCTCTGAAAATGCTATTCAAATACATGTTCCTTTTCCATCTGCTTATCTGTGTGAGACCAGATTTTCTTCATATATTTCAACTAAAACAATATATTGCAGATTGAAGGGAGAAGCCAGACATTATAGTGATTTTCCAAAATGTAAAGCAATGTCACTCTATTTTTCTTTGAGACAGAGTTTCCCTGTCAGCCCAGCTAGAGTGCAGTAGCATCATCATAGCTTGCTGCAACCTCAAACTCCTGGGCTCAAGTGACCCTCCTGCCTCAGCAGCTCTAGTAGCTGGGACTGCAGGCACCAGCCACCACGCCCTGATAATTTTTATATTTTTTGTAGAGACAGGGTCTTGATATGTTGCCCGGGCTGTTCTCCAACTCTTGGCCTCAAATTATCACCTTGCCTTGGCCTCCCAAGTGTTGAGATTATAGGTGTGAGGCACTGCATGGGCTGGAAAATATTTTTCTTAAAAGTGTGCAGTGATAACATGTAATGGGTTTATAATTGTTATTTTTAGATACACGAATCAATGTTTTTTTCCTTGGTTTTCAACTTTTGGTACTTCTCCATATAATCAAAAGCTCCTTGGTATCTTCAATAATTCCCAGGTGTCAAGGTGCCACATTGCACTGGTTCCTATCACAAAGGTGTTCCCAGTTCTCTGAGGCCCACGTAGGATGCCTGAAGCTCTAACAGGCCCTGGGGCACACTCTAACAAATCCATATAAGGCTAAACACAAGAGATCTTTTTTCCAATATAGCAATCACTTGGAGAAATATTTTTATGCCCAACAATTGGTCAGCTTGGTGATCAATACATTTATGGGAATGCAGTGGTCAGCAGTGAACACGAAAACTTCTTTTGCAGCAGGCATTCAATTCCAGCATGTCCTTATATTCAGTTTGCACATGGTGCACTCACTCACATACGCACATTTTAAAAACCAAATTGTCCAAATGCATGTTATCTACATGATCATTTAAAAAAGGTGATGCTCTAATGGAAATAGCCTTTGCCACATATCCCAAAAGAAGCCCTTAGGAGCTAACAGTCTTCTAGTCGAGCTGGAACTTGCCAAGCACATGGTGTCCAGAGCTGGAAACAGAACCCAAGACCCCTGACTTGGTGTGGCTTTCCTCCCACTACACTGCTTCCTCTAAGGCGAGTACAGGTCTGTCTGGTCCTAAGTGGGCAGATGACCCAATAGGAGACGGAGCCTGCTCCCCCAACTCCCCCCTCCGGAAGTAGTGATCCTTGCCAGACAGCGCTAATTCATCTCAAACCAACGCATGGTTCCAGTGTAGCCTAGCAAGGTATTAGAATCCTTGAACTGTCCAGATAGCTGAAGCTGGTCTGAAAATGAAACTGGTGTGCACAGAGCTATCACCCCCTCCTTGAATGGAGCTGTGAGGGTAGGCCCCATCTGGTCTCTCCTGTAAAGGCCGCTTCTCCCCTCCCAAAACAATGACTGCGACTTGGTGCTTAGGCTTGTCACCACAGGCTGCCAGCAAGCTGTCAGCTTGAACATGCCGCTTGTATCCTTCTTTCCTTGCAAAAGATAAAGTGGCGTTCTGATTTTTAGTTTTCTTTTAAAGTTCACTGGTTAGTACAAAGATCTTCCTGGAGTGGGTGGAGATCCCCGGGTATAGATCTTTCTTTAAAAGCCTCTAATTTTGTCAAGGAAGGAAAGAGGTACCTCCCTTTATTGTCAGTCTTCTAAACCTCAAAGCCTCGCTTGTAATTCTGAGACTGTGACCTTTTTTCATAAATGGGGCCACTCTAGATGCATTATTCTGTTGGTTTTAAGTCATTATTTTGAAAACTTTCCCATGTAGGAGCATATAATTTCCATGAAAAAAATTTAACATGTGTTAAAGAAAAATGATGCCAAGTGTCAAACATACTTACATAACCTTTGATCTGTTCAGAACATGGTGAAAGTTTTGGTGTCATTTGTCATGTTTTTGATTTTGTGACTGGTGGCTTTTACCCCCCCTTCAACGCAGATTACTTTCATCTTTCATTCTTAACAGTTTTTGTCATTCTTAGAAACACTCATGTTTGTGTGACTAAATTCTTCTGTATTTTCTTGTACTCTTTTGGTTCCTTTTTTTTAAAACTCAAAACTTTGTCTCCTTTTAATTTCATCTACTGTTAAGGACAAGGTAAGCAATAATATTTATGCTTCAACTGTTACTCAGTTTTATCACTAGCATTGATTGAATGATTCACTGTTTCCCCATTAATGAGAAAAGTACCTGTCCCAAACCCAAAAACATGTAGGACAAGGTACATACACTTCTGGACTTTGTTTTGCGGCAGCCCCAGCTTTAGCTATTATAGACTAACATTTAATTTCATTTGCCTAACTTTTGTAGCTCCTCTATAGGCATGAACTATAGAAGCGATATAGTATGCTCAGAAGGGGAAAGTTTTTTAAGTTGGGATTGCAAATTTATAGACAACTTTATGATGTTGTCTTTCTAGCCAAGAACAGTCCCTTTCACTTTGCAATTAACTTGGATGCTTGGGAATTTCGTTTTCAGCACCTATACTCGGGTTATTCCTTACCTGAAGGCACTATTAGAAAGGTCACAGACTACCAGCAGTTTGAGAATTAGATGGGATCTCCACATCATCTGGCTCAACGTTTTCAGTTTACAAATGAAGAAATTTAGGTGCAGAGAAGGCAGGGATGTGGCCCAGCTCACACAGTGATGCTGTGGTAGGGGTGGAGTCTGGGGCTTTCCTTCCAACACGTGGCCGACCAAGGGCTTCCAGGTTCCTGAACATCTCCCTTCGAGGCTGCGGGCTGGTGAGACACCTGAAGCCACGAGGGTCCCACAGAGGACCCCCCCACCCCCATGCCCCCATCACACAAAGTCAGTGATCCACAATGAAGAGAAAAGATATTTAATTGTTTCTCAGTCTAATCTCTTTAAAGCGCTCAAAGTGTTTTCACAAGTGCAAGGGGGAGGGATTGTTCTCAGCCAACATTTACCAGTGATTCCGACACACGCAAAAAAACTCCAAATCACGGTGCTTTATACTTACTTTTAATTTCTGCACTGAAAAAAAAAAAAAGAAGGTAAAAACAATGACAGATTAGTTTACAGTGACTTCATCTTTGCCCTTAAATTAATCTTTTGCTCTTAGGAGCAGAAGGGGGAGAGAAAGACAGGAAAACATCCAAGCCTGATGGTGAAACGGTGACCAGGACACCTGGGTCTGGCTAACAAGGGCTCTAGAAACCTGGACATGGTGCCGTCGATGTGCTAGCTTGTAAACTGACAGGCAACAGTTAAAATACATTAAAAAAAAATCCCACAATTCCACTCTTAAAATCAAGCACAAAATCTGACAATGAAACACATCCAGGGTTACGTGTGTGTCTCCACCTGACCTAAGGCGGCTTTCTGGAGGCTGCCACGTGGCGATTCACACACACTACAGGAGAGACAGACACCTGCTCTACACAGAATTCCGGCTTTGCTGAACTGCAGCGAACATTCCCTCTTCTCGCTGGTACAGACATGTTCTGCAGGTAGGAAAGAGGGAGCCATGGGCCGCTCACCTGTACAACCGCCCCTGACAGACAGCAAGAGCTGTGGGGGGACCGGGGGCTCTGTGCTTTTGAGGCTGCTGCCTCTGGAATGTTCTGCATTCTCAAGGTCTGGCTGGGCTGTGGGTTTTAGTTACGCTCCACACGATGTTGAAGTGCTCGCTTTATTTTTCATGTGCAAACTGTTACTGTCTAAAGCTTTCAGAAGGACACAGACAGACGCGGACACCCTGTAGAGAGGCGGGGGTCATCGTTAAGGCCCTCCTCCCTCCTGCGGCGGGGCGGGGGCGGGGGCGCGTTACAGAAATAGAGAAATGATGTGTTCCGCTGCAGTTAAACTCTAGTCCCTGATTCGGTCTGTCTGGGTGGGCTCCTCAGTAGGTGACTGTCCACTCCTTGACAGAGGCGTCGTGGGAGGTCGTGACCAGCGTGTGCTCGTCCAGCCACGCCAGGCTGCTGACGTGGTGTAGGCGGTGTGCATCTGGAAAGAGAGGACTCGACGTAAGGAAAACCCAAATTTTTCTGCTTCTACATACATCTCGGACTAAGAAGATGAACAAGCTGCACCCAAACCATCAACAGGGCCCTGAGAAACTGAGAGTCAATTTTTTTTTTTTTCAAGACAGAGTCTCACTCTGTTGCCCAGGCTAGAGTGCCATGGAATCAGCCTAGCTCACAGCAACCTTAAACTTCTGGGCTCAAGCAATACTCCTGCTTTAGCGTCCCGAGTAGCTGGGACTACAGGCATGCGCCACCATGACCAGCTAATTATTTTTTCCTATATATATTTTTAGTTGTCCATATAATTTCTTTCTATTTTTTTAGCAGAGACAGGGCCTTGCTCTTGCTCAGGCTGGTCTCGAACTCCTGAGCTCAAACAATCCACCCGCCTCGGCCTCCCAGAGAGCTAGGATTACAGGCGTGAGCCATTGCACCCGGCCGAGGGTCACTGTTAATCAGATCTTCTTCCCCTTATCAGGAGGAGCCTGGGACGACAACAGCGTGGGGACAGGTGGCTGGGTAACTGCTGTGCCATGCAGGAGAATGAGCAACCTCCTGGCCTCAACCTACCAGACGCCAGCCACTCCCTCTCTCTCCAAGTCCTGACAACCAAAAACATCCCCTCTCCCTAAGGGGGTGAAAAAAATCTATTTCCTTTTATGTACAAAAGCAATAATACACAGAAAAAAAACATAAACAGGAACAGGGGGCGTGACAATGAAAGGCTGAGCAGCATGGGGTTGGGGGACTCATCTGACTCCTCCCAGAAAGAGTAGCATTTGATCAGGTTCCAGACCCCAGCACGGAGGGACCACTCCGTGGTTCCCTCTGCGGCCAGCCCTCCCCACAAAGCCCAGGGAGGCTCCCCGCTCCAGGAAGGGGGATGTCCACCAGCTCTCCGCTCCCCTAGCCCGGTAGCCCCCACCCCTGCCATGGCCACACTGTGATGCTGGAGCCTCAGCTCCGTCCACATCACCACTGACTCTTTTCAGGCGTAGAACTTAACAATGTGCACGAAAGCCCGATGCTGGGTCAGCTTGTGTTTGGTAACCTGTGACCACACAGCAGACCCAGACCCCGATCCCTGGCTCTCTGCCCAACTGGCTCTTGCTGTAATATTTTCTAAATCCACCTCATTCATGAATCTGTTTGATTCTCCCTAAACAATGTCTATTTCCTTACAGACCATAACAGCCAGTGAAATCTGATTTATGTCTCCTCCAAACCAGACTGGGCTGCCTTCCCTCTGCCCGCCTGCGAGGGACACTGAAGACGTAGCTCAACGGCGCCCCTCTCGGCCTACAGCTGGGAACAAGCTCTGGGGGTGGGCTCGGACTTGCTGTATGTTTCAAACAAAAGGCTGCCTTGTGTAGAAAAGGGACCAGGAGAGGAGACCATGCACGAGCTGCCTGGCAGTGCTGGGAACAGGAGTGTGTGGGAGATCAGGGAGGTGCTACCCACGTGGGGCCCCAAAAAGAGATGAGCGGTCGCCACAGGGAGAAATGATGATATGTCAGGTTAAATAAAACATACGGCTAAAAATAACTTCACCTGTTTCCTTTTTAAATGTGGCCACTAGAAAAATGTAACATTCATATGTGGCTCACACTGTTCCTCCACTGGACACGGCTGCCCCAGGGAGGGAGGGAGCCTGGTCCAGGGTGGGGAGGGGGTGAGCTCCAGAGTGAGGCCTTCACTTGGCTCAGCACATGTCCTGGGTATGGCCCCGTCTGCTCCCACTGGGACAGAGCGCCCCGAGGCGCTGGGGCATGGCTAGCCCAGGCCAGCAGAGCAGCTGGTGTCTGCTGGAGGGAAGAACATGACCCCTACCCCCACCGAGTCACCCCCCTAGAGGCACAAAAGTGACAGCCCTGGGGACAGCAGGCAGAGGATGGGCGGCAGAGTCCGGGCCCATGGGCATTCCCTGCCAAGGCCTGGGGGCAGGAGTCACCTTGGATCTTGACTCTGGTCTCTGGGTCGCTCAGGGTCCAGACGTACACCATCATGTCCATGCCACCGGAGGCAAAGTGTTCATTGTCTGGTGACCAGGCCAGGCAGACGATTTTTGCATGGTGTCCATAAAAAACATTGTTCTCCTAGTTGCAGGTTGAAAACAGAGAGGCAGCAGGTCAGGGTTTGGGCCAGAGTCCTGCATCAGGTGCTAATGCTGTGCCAGGTGACCCTTACGGACTCACTGACTTCTTGATCCCATGAGGCACCTGCTACTCAGAGATGAGAAAACTAAGCCTAAGAAACATGCAGCCCAAGGCCACCGGGCACAGAGCACATCCCACCTGCGCCGCCTCCCATGGGCAGAGGCGGCCGGCTGCCTGCTCACCGAGTAGCCGTCGGCAACGCTGAACACCGTGACCACCTTGCTGGCGTCACACACGGCGAGGAAGGCGCCATCGTGGGAGTAGGCCACGTCTGTCACGGGGCCCTTGGCTTCCAGAAGCTTGTTCTCGTCCTTCAGCGTGGTGCCCAGGATGGAGTACAGGCGGACGTTGCCATCCTGCAAGTGGGGACAGGGGGAAGTAAGGCTCCCCCACCCCCGACACACACGAGTGCACACACACCCCATGCCCCCCTCCCCACCCATTTCTGAAGGGGCAGTCAGGGTCCTAGTAAGAGAAGGTCCCTTTGCTCTGACTGCTGCTCTGCTACGGCCCTGCCCGGCTCCCAGAGGCCAGGGGGGTAGCTCCTTCTGCCACACGTACTGGAGGGCACTTCCTAAAGCCTTCAGCAGATCCCCTAACTTATCACAGCGGGCAGGATCACCTGGGGAGGCTGTTAAAATCCTACCCTAGGCCTCCCCCCATTCTGATTCTGCATGTTTGGGTGCTTGAGCCTGCACTTTTCATAAATGCCCCCAGAGGTTCCAGCACAGATGTTCACGGGCCAGACTTTGAGAAAACGCCTGCATGTGCGTAGCTCTCCGGTGAGGGCCCTGTCTGTCCACCCTCCTCAGGCTGTCCCTGCCTGCCCGGCACCTGGCCAGGCTCCCTGTGGCCCCAGCTGTCGGCGAGCACCCCGTCCGCCTGCCCATCACCCCGTCGTGCTCAGGCACTGCTTCCCCGGGGAGGGCACACCTGCTCCTTCTAAGGGTGGCAGTCCACTTCCCCACAGCTGTCTCCACCAACCCTGGGGGTCTTCGTTCCCACAATAATAGCACGGCCCTCCCTGTGGACGGATCCCTGAAATTCTCCCAGCAGCTCTGTGAGAAAGGTCATTGGCACCTCGGGGCACAGCTGGCCACCTGAGGTCCCCAAGCTGGTGGAGGAAGCTGACTCTGCCTGGACGGGCCAGCTCTAGAGCCTGGCTCTGGGTCACAACCACCTTGAGACAGTGTGTGGACACAGGCAGACTGGTCTCTAGGACAGGTGGGCACTGCCACGTCTGCGGCAGAGCTGGATTACCAGTGGGCTGCCCTCCTGGGGCCAAGGAAGAAGACATTTTGTAAAGCACTTAGGACTCAGCCCGGCAGATGGTGACCGCTCTGCACGCACAAGCCTTAGTTACTAAAGGGCGTGAGAATTATTAATTCTACTGTGGATGATGATAAGGCAGAAATCAAGGAAAACTGTACAGTGCTCAGGTTTGCACTGCACCTTGAAGGCGTTAAGAAAATTCATCTCTCTCCTTGTACAACCGAGTGCTGTTGCTTCCTTTCCTGACCTGTCACCCTCTGGCTCCCCAGGCACTTACAGGGCTGACGTGGGGCCAAGATGGCCCTTCTTTGGTGCCCCCCCACCTCACCGCCCAGGGCCCTTGGACTCCCTAAGACTGCACACTTCGGCCACCACACCTGGCCTGGCCAGCGGTCGGCGTGTGGAAGACGCTCCCTGAGGGTCTGGTGACAAGGGCTGTAGTACGAACACCCCTGGGGCTCACTCCCACCGCCTGGCCTGACCCAGGTGCTCCAGTAGGACAGCACGGCTGGCACACCTCACTGCTCGGACACTGAGCACCTGCTGCAGGGGACTCATGGCAGGGCAGGGAGCCTGAGGCTGGCTGGCCGGGAGAAGGGCCTTGCTCTGGCGGCAGGAGGGCAGCTGGGCTGCAGAGTGGGATCCTCAAACCCCAGTCCCGCTACGTTCCCCAGGACTCACACAGCCCAGGCTGTCCCCAAGCCACACCCAGATACCAAAGTCAGAGGGTGTGGGGGAAAGGAAAGGGCCTTACCGCGCCCCCCACAGCCGCCGTGTCTCCACTGGGATGCACCGCCACAACTTCGGGCTCGTAGCCGGGGTTATCGATGCTGAAGCACTTCTTCTGGTCCTTCAGCAGGACAATCTGTGGGCACATGGGCAGCCAGTCAGAGCAGGGCAGCCCCTCGTGGGCTCTGTCCCCAACCTCGCCACACTCCTGGGGCTCAGCCCCAGCCCGTGAACCTCACAGCTTGGCGGGTCAGTGACAGGTAGGTCCTCGTCAGCCAGAATCTCAGTAAACGCTGCTGTCACCATCATTGTCGCTACCTCATTACTGCGGTTACTACTATAGCACCGACTTCTCAGTCACTGCACTTGGGTCCTCCCATCATGCAATGTGCGTAATAAACAGACTCAGCTGAACAGAGTCCTCCTAAAGCTGGAGAGGACAAGAGCAGTAGGAAGTGGCTCTAAGGCAACAGTGGACAAGATGATGACACGTCTGCATTCTAGGCTCTGGCTACTCAGGCAAAAAGAAAGAGCCCGTGGTCATCAGTGTGTGTGTGACAGCATGGGGACAGTGCAGGCACCCAGGTGAAAGTGAGAACACTGGCACCAAGGTGCTGGGCACGAGCCCCGACTCCAGCACGTCAGCTGTGGAGCTGGGGCTGCCCAGTCTGGGGGCACCTTGCTCAACCACCCAAGCTGACAGCCCCGGGGATTGGGGGGAGTGGGGACAGACGGCCACACAGCACAGTGCCCAGGAACCCGTGCCTGCTGCCCAGGGCTGAGGTTGCTTTTCCTCTGCAGCCCCGAGCCCACGGGGGAATTTCCTGATCTAAAATCCCGAGCCCCTTTCAGCACTCCCTGACCCCTGGGTAACAGGGAACTCTGCAGAAGACCCTCGCCTGGAGCGTGGGTCACAGATACCCCTAGAGGATCAGGCGAGTAACAGCAGATCACAGAAAACACGCGCACACATGCTTATTCTGAGAGTTCCAGGGACTCCCCAGAGCCTGTCCCTTGGCACACTACAACCATACGGGGCACTCACTATGAGGCTCAGGGCACGGACAGCTTTTCATGACAACTTTACAGATAAAGAACTGAGGCCTGAGACACAGAGCTCTGCCTGAGGCCCACAGCGTGGACAGGGACAAACCCGAGTTCCACCCCTCACCAGAGGCCAGGTGCAGACACGGAGGCTGGAGAAGTCCCGCCGTACGGAGAGGAGCTGCCCGCCAGCCTTCCCCCACGTGCCCCTCTGGCTGGCCAGACTGTGTGCGATAATTACTTGGCAGGGAGTTCTGATTATCTAGGACGCAGAGCAGTCCATTCTCACTGAAGCAATTAAGTTCACAGGACTAAGCAGGGCGGGAGGATCCTGAATGGCAGCTTTCTTTAGGGAGGCTTGTCACATGTGCCGAAGGAGACCCAGGTGCCACCTGCTTCCCCCAACTGATATGCGGGATGCCCAGGTCCACTGACAGATGTTTGCCACAGAGCAGAATTCTGTACGAAGTAGGTCAGGCTTGGATCTTAGTTGAGCGCGCTTTGCTCCAGAAATTCCAAAAGAAGAGGTGTGCCGGTGCCCTGACTGGATGAGAACCCAGGCTACGGAGGCAGAAAAATTGCACCCTTTTCTGGCCTGGGTACGACCCTGCCACTGGTAGGAACGCTCTGCAGCCCCCACCAGCCTGCTCTGAGGCCCAGCCTCCTTGTTTGTGAGAGAACTTGAGATGGTGTGAGGAGCTGAACATGTATTTCCTCGTAATCACCCCTGTGAGTCTGCTGGGGATGAGAACACTGAAGCTCAGAGAGGGTGAGCTAAATGCTTGAAGTCACACAGCTCCAATGCAGCAGGGCTGGGACCTGCACATGAGCACAGACAGACAGACCCACTTGAGTGGAGTCCCCTGGGGACCCAGCAGGCTGATTGGCACACAGTCAGGTCTGCTGCTTCAACAAATCCCAGCCCTGGGCAAGCAACTCATCTGTCTGTGCTTCCACTTCTTCTTCGGTACAATGGGGCCAATGCCCTGCCCAACTGGTAGGACCGAGGTGAAGATTAAATGAATACACGTGAAGCCCTCAGCATAGCACAAGCGAATGCCCAACAGAAATGTTGGCTAGAGCGACTGTCAGATGGGACGGGAGTGGGATGTAGAAACCAGGCGGCACATAGCCATAAGCTCTGACCCCTTATTCCACCGTGCCTTCGAGTTTCACACTAACCTGCCCGATGCATACGACCACCGTGTACCCCCCAGGGCCGACAGCTACGCACTTTGGCTGAACATCCAGTTTCACAACTCCTTGTCCGCTGTTAGAAAGAAGGGCAAGCAGATGACTTTAACATTTGAGCAGTTCAGTGTAGGTATCTGTGTATACTCACCGCAAAGCCATAGCTATTTAGGAGAAGGGACTCTATGGTAACCTACACTGAAGCAAGGACTTGCTAAAATATGGGAGGGGGGAGGGGGGAGGGTGTGGGGAGAGGGTGGTGAGAGGCAGTGAAGGGAACAGCTTCTGTCCTGTTTATCTGTGATAAATACCCACAACCCCATCATTCTGCCCAGTGGCAGCTTTTGTACCCGTATCTGTTGGCTAAAGACTGGAGCTTCCTGGGCATAGATGAATTGAGTTCTGCTTCCCCCTGATAAGGGGTTGACTTTTTAAGAATCTGTTGCCTTTAATGGGTGAAAATGTTTTGTTTTGGCTACTGCTACCAAGCCTCATCCTAGAAAAATTTGAACATGCATACAAACTTCTTGAGAACTGTAAGTCAAGGAAACTTCTGTGTAACCAGGCCAAGCATGGAGTCCCCAATGCCTGCTAGATGCGCTCTGCAACAAAGTCACCAGGGCGATGTGGCCAGGGAAGACCTTCACAGGGATGTTTAAGAGCAGGGTCACCACAGGCAGTAGAAAGAGGAGTGGGGCCCAGACGCCTGGGTCCTGGGGCCATTTCTGCCACTCACTGGGAGGCTCTACCGACTCTCAAGACACTGGGCCAGTCAGGCAAGTGGGGCCTGCGCAAGCATGGCCCACCTGTTATGAGCCGGTGCTGCGGTCCCAAAGATGCACCCCAGAGCCCACATCTCCCAGGGGAGACGGGCCCCAGGCAGGACAACAGGTCCTGCTGGGGTCTGCACATGAGTGTGGGGCAGTTAGGGGCAGACGCCTCTCAGAGACCCGGAACACATCCCTTTCATTCCCCCTCACCTGCATAGAGCTTCAGACCACTTGTAACAGCTATTCTCCTAGCTCCAGTGACAGTCAATCACAGGCACCAGAGCAAAAACAGAACAAGAGGGTGTCTTCTAATCAGAGCAGCCATGTGCCCGTCTCACCTTTGGGGAGCAGGAGGATGCACCTTGTTCTGAGCACCTGCCCTATGTCTGGCGCCTCTGAGGGCCTCATTTGACCTTCAAATGGCCTGAGGTAGGCTCTGTCGTCGCCTGCCCTTACTGATGAGAAGAGGGAGGTAAGGAGAGACCTCGGCACGTTTCTGAAGGACAGGGGCTGGGATCTGTCCCCCCTGCTCCCAGGGCAAAGTCTACACCTGGTCACCTGTGTGGGCAAGAGCATGACCTAGGTCACCTGGAGTCTGCAGCTCAGCACCTGGCTCAGGGCCTGACAACAGGGGATGCTCAGGGGAAGAAACGCAGAGAGCAGATAAAATGTTATCAAGAACAGTAACTGCTACTGGCAGTAGGCCTTTAGGGGCGGGGCGTGGGGTGGGGGCAGGAATCCAGGTTCACTGTGGACCCCCAGAGCCGGCAGCTCTCACCTGTAGTCCCGCAGCATGAGGTTGGTGTACCGCACGGTGTCGTCCATGCTGCAGCTGACCAGCTGCCCGGACTCATCCACGGTCATTCTGGACACCTGATTCGTGTGGCCTTTCCCAGCAAAGGAGTCATTTTCCCCCGTCTCTGAATCCCAGTAATGTAGGGAGTGTTAAGGAAAAGCTGGCCTCCAGGACTATGGTACCCGACCTGCGGGGGGCACGCCCAGCCCCAGTCCCGGCAGCCAAGAGATCCCGGCCAATTAGGGGAGGACACTGGGCCTGAGGAGACGGCTCCTGGATGTCCACGTCTGGAATTTCAGACGTGTGGTAAGCCAGCGAGACGGCCCCACTGCGAGTCAGTGGGCCATTTTAAACTCCACACGCCCAATTAGAAATAGTCCAACTAAGTCTCCTCGTAACAGTGTCACACACGGCTACGGTATCAGATACCGTGACCACAATGACCTGTAGTGGCCAGCACCGCCCTCAGAACACACAGCTCAGGAGGAAGTCGCTTCTCACTGGGACCCGGCGTAACTGAGTCAATGTTCCTTTTGTTTTTTCTGTAACCTGCTGTCAAGCCCCTGGCCACTGGCAGGAGGCTGGCTGTGCCTGCCGTGTGCTCTCGAGCAAAGGCTCAGGGGCTGCCCCAGCCTCTGGGTGGTTTGTGGACACCGAGTCCCAGGTGCTCAGGCATGAAGTGTGGCTTCCGTAACGAGACTCTCATTTCAAACGCAGGGTACTGTTCCCTCTGGGAACCTAGCAGCATGTTCTGCTGTGGACGTGCCCTTGGAAAGGAACTATCTGGAGCAGGGGGCCACCACACTAGGACTGCGGACAGGAGCAGGGTGGGAGCACAGCTGAGAGCCTGTGAGGACCAGCGTGTCTGGAGAGGGCTCAGCTCCAGCAGGCAGATTCTGGGCTTTCTCTACCACCATCCTTGACAGCCGCTCTACCCCTTTCCTTGCGTGCCCTGCAGATGGCTGCCCCAAGGTTCGAGACTGCTGTGAGGGCGGTGTCAGCAGTCCCAGGCCACGCAAGGGAGCTCAACAGAAACGCTCATACTAGGGAGAAACCAGAAGGCTCATTTATGGAAACCCCAGGCAGGGACTTGTAAGGGGGCCCACACACGTCTCCAGGGAACATCACCCCAGCTCTGATGACGACAGGCTGTGTGACCTTGGGAATGGTTCTTTAGCTGAGTCCCAGTTTTACCATTTTTAAAAAACAAGGGGACTCTACTAGAGGGCGTGCAAGTCCTTCTGAATTCTAAGAATCAATGTCTCCACTGAGACGAGGATGACACTAGCTGTCATTTACAGGGGGAGGGGCAGCCCAAGTTCAGAGAAGTTAAGCCACACACTTAGGGTTGCAAAGCGAGAAGCCTGGAGCTGCTGGGCTCCGTGGGCAGACACGATGCTCCCAGAGGCCACGCTGGTCGGGACAGTGCAGCTGTGGCTGCAGCCACCTGGCTGGCCTGGCCCCTGGCACTGTGGGAACGGGAAATTCCCCTCTCCTGCCAGCGGCTCTGCAGCCGGCTCTGTGAGTCAAAGGATATTAATGTGTCCGTCGTGGCTCCCTGAATAGATGTAGGCCTTGCCGCCGTTTTTATGCACCGTCAGACACTGGATTGATTTACTGTGACCCTGTGGAGGAGACACAGGGCCAGGGTGAGCTGGGGACACACCACCCTGCCCTCCCCACCCATCAGCTGTTTTTTCTGCCCTCTAAGCCTGTCTGGGTAATAGGGAGGGACAAATTCCACCCCTCCCCTCCCCCGCACACGGCAGTGCAGGTGTGCCGAGACCCCGCCCCAGCTGCCTGAACACAGGCTCCTGAGCCACCACCGGTCACCCCCATCGCCTCACCGCCTGACAAAACCCCACCCTTAGCGTCCCTCCCTCCAAGGCACCTAAGCCTGTTTCCCGGACGTGGGTCACTTAGCCTGGTGCCCAAGTGCTAGTATATGCAGACGTGGCCAGCACCCAGCTGACGTCACAGCCACCTGAAGGAGGAAATACTCCATGTCCTCACAACAGAGGACAGCCTGGGGGCTCCGCCTGCTTGGAGCACAGCAGCTGCTGAGGGGCTGAGGGGCGGCCCAGGAGCTTGCAGAGGCAGGTGGAGGCCCTGGCTCTCTCCCAACCAGCCCCCCAACCCAAGCTGTCTGAGGGCTCTGATACCCCAACCTCCCCGACTACCTTAGCGGGGGCACTGAGGACTCATCTACAACCAGAAATCTGCTGCAAGAGGAGGCATTCACCCTCCTCTGTCACTGCTCCTGGGACAGAAGCAACGGTGGCCTTGTGGGCTCAGCACAGCCCCTTCTCCTCTCAGGGGATGTGGCTTCCCCGCCAGTTTCCCTGTTCTTTATCAGCCACACTCGACTGCCAGTTGGCACAATCTGAGCTCAAGGCTTTTCCCCAGGAACTTCCCAAGCATTCTGTGGTGTTCCACTTGTTGCCACAATATGGCATTTATCTTTGGAGAAAAGTACATATAGTTCTCAGCAGGACTGGAGAACGCGGAATTGGCACAGCCATTTCTGTTCTTCCAGTGGAGTTGGGAAAAATCATTACATACCCCAGTAAGAGGCACTGAGCCGCCATTTCTTTCTAACACAGCATCTGGCCAAGCCTGCTGCATACAGCGTGAGCCTCGTGGGGGTGGCTGGAGCCCTCCCTGCCTGCCGAGTCAACTTGTGCTCAGAGGGAGGAGAGGTGACGCAGGTGCTCCCTCACCTGGAACTCATGAGAAATGCAACCTTTTGGCCCTGCCCGGATGTCCACAGGTGTCCCCTCTGACAGGCCCCGGGGTGCTTAACGAGCCAGCTCTCAGCTCAAGAAGCACAGCTCTGGCTTCCCGGAGAAGATCCTGGAGACGGCCTGAGCCCGGCCAGGCAGCAAACTCTTTTTAAAGCTCCCAGGAGGTTCCAGAGCCAAGAACGGCTAGTCCAACTTCACTGCAGCCCGAGATCAGCACAAAAGGCCGCAAGATTCACACAGGTGTAGTGTGAGAACTGGGGTGTGAATTTCTTTTTTGACAGCTATAAAAGCTCACAAGGTTTCTACAGCACCGGGCCCCTGGCAGTTGGCAACAACGGCATTAGCAGCAGCAGACGCGCACAGGCCTCCTGCGCTCCCAGGGTGGCCCTGCTGACAAGACACGGGAGGGTGGACCTGGGGACGGACACTGGAGCCCACTGCTAGGGGAGGCCCATGGGAATTGCTCTCTGAGCAGAGGAAGGTTGCTGATGGCAGTGCCTGAATCGCTCGTGCACGCTTTCTCACAATTCTGCCTGGAGGACCTGCGGAGCAGCGATGGTCTCCAGCTTCCCCTTGGCCCCCCCTCCAGCCCCCTTTTCCTTGCAGGCCACACTCGTCCCTTCCCTGCCACCCCAAGGACAGAGCCACCCCAGAGCAGGCCTCACCTTGATGACCCGCAGGGGCTTGCTGGGGTTGTTCTTGTCCAGGTAGTTGATGTACCCAGACAGGGAGAGGCTGAGCAGGTGGTCCTTCTGCCACAGGCAGCCCAGCTGCTGGTCCAGCACGGTGGAGCCCATGGGAAAAGTGCTCACGACAGAGTTCACATTGACATCCCAAATCTTGGAAGTTTTGTCTCCAGAAGCAGAAAGCAGATGGGTGCTATCAGGACTCCAACTAATCTACTCAAACAAAAACAGTGTGTCACATGCCAGAGAACCTCAGAGTGCAGCCTGTCTATTGCCCCCACTTTTGGGCAGGACAAGGCGGAGCCTGGGGAGGGAGTGGGACATTTCCCAGGAAAGAGAGACCCACCTCTGGGCTTCCTGTTCTGGCCATTGGCTTGTCTAGCCACCTTATCACGACCCTGAAGGTCTGCACCACCGCCCCTGACTTTCAGCCCCTCATTTTAAGTTTTTGTCTAACTTCAAGATGAGTAGGGATGGCTACACACACAGACTCGGCCAAATCCCAAATGCCGGGTCAGGAAACAGACTCATACTCACAGCGTAAATCCCCCCGTCGTGGGCCTTGCTTCCTCCCAGCGCGCACACCTTCTCTCCCGTCTTCCCGTCATAGATGTATATCTTCCAAGAAATAAAAACATACGTGGGTCACATGTATGTGTGCGAATGCCCTCAGTAGTGACCATGCCATTTCGCCACCGACTCTAAAACACAAGTGCTGTTCGACTGAGCTTCCAGTACCATCTAAAAGCAGAGACGTGTGTCCTGGGCTTTGAGGACACATCCCAGGAGATACCTAAGTTCTGTGAGGCAGCAGCAGCTGTCTCGGGCCTGTTGCAGGTGCAAGCAGAGGAGCCACCGCCCCCAAGCCCCGCCCCAGCCCTTACCTGGCCATCAGCACTGGCCGTGGCAAATCTGTTCCCGTCGGGAGAGAATCGCACACAGTTGACAAAGCGGCTGTGGTCCTGTGGGAAAACAGACAGTTACTCACCTAACAAGGGGCCGCAGGCCATGCCTACTTCAGAAAAGCTCTCTCGGAAATATAAAGCCCGCTTTCAGCTTCAGCTATTGTGACAACATGATGCGAACCGTTGTCCACAGGAACATTTCAGAACTTCAAAAAAATCCCAAGCAGCCCCTGTCCCGCCTGACCACTCTGCCTGCCTGGAAGGTGGGCCCATCGCACCAAGGCAGGCCGTCCTCTGGCTTAGCCTCCCTCCCCTACCAAGTGTTCCCTGAGCTGCCCTCTTCCTGCTGGGCCCTGGAGAGAGCTTGAACCCCAATCCTGAAGCATTTGCTGGAGGAATAACTGACTTTTCAACAAAATTAAACAATGGCTATCACCTTCATCGGGAATAACAGTCTGAGTGGCTGGGGAGAAATGACCTCCGGGGGGGACTCACTCAGTCCCTCACCTGAGTGAGTGAATAAATTTACTCCTTCTTGAACCAACAAGAGTCCGACCAACAAGAGTTCATAGCAGAGGATGACCTTCTAGACGCCCACGGCAAAGCTGCAGCACAGTGCCCACTGCATGTGCCCCGCAGGCACTGCTGACCCAGCAAGCTCAGTCGGTGCTGACTGCCAACTCTCCCAGCACAGGAGGGTGAATGGCTGCCATGGGTATGGATACCCACCTGCAGGAAAGGCCATTCCACTCCACGCAGATCACCGGCCCCTCCCCAAAGTAAATCACCAACTTAATTTTGAAGTACAAGCTGCTTGTGTGGAGAGAACTGAATGTGTTTGACTGTGTAATGTTTTGGGGTGAATTCTACCCCTCTAAGATATATGGAAGCCCTAACCCTGGGTACCTACAAATGGGACCTTATTTGGAAACAGGGTCTTTGCAGAAGTAATCAAGTTAAGATGAGGTTGTTAGGGTGGACCCTAAATCCAATAGGACCAGCGTCCTCACAAGATGAGGGAAATTTGGACACAGGTACAGACACAGAAGTGAAGTTGCAGGCAGAGACTGGATGTGTGCTCACCAAGGTAACACTGAGGGCTGTCGGAATATAGAAAGACTAGGCAGGACTCAGGGAGTGTGGCCCTGCCCACACCTTGGTCACGGCTTCTGGCTTCCAGACTGAGCAAATAAATTTCTGCTGTGTAAGCCACCCAGTCTGTGGTGCTCTGCTGTGGTAGTCCCAGCAAACTAACATGGGTATTTAGGTTATTAAGTATGAAATGCCCGATTTCCTTAAGTACTAAGTTTGATAGTTGATATCGTTGACATTTCACTTTGACATTTCTTGTTTTATTTTTATTTTGAAGGTACAGCCTCAGTCTTGCAAACGCACAGTTTGGCTTGTGATTATCTTTCAGATTTTTATTTAGAGTAATTTTTATGAAACCATGGATAAGTCACAAATTCGTGTTATTTTTGAATACGTGTTCCGTTGTGGAACTAATGCAGCTCAGACAGCTCGAAATAGCAACAAAGTATTTGGGAAGGATGTGGCTAATGAACGTACATCAATGGTTTGAGAAATTCTGTTGGTGATTTTAATCTTAAAAATAAGCCATGTGGGTGACACCTAAGACCAAGGTGAATAACGATGAGCTGAAAGCTGTAGTGGAAGTGAATCCATTTTAACCTATGCATGAATTAGCACCAAGGTTTGGTATTACTATTTCAACAATATTGGACCACTTGAAACAAACTAGCAAGGTAAAGAAGCTGGACAGACGGGGACTGAATGAACTAACTAAGTGAGCATCATAAGAGAAATAGTCCTGAGGCTTGCCTTTCTTTGCTGTCATAACATAAAGAGGAACCATTTCTACACCATATTATTACGTGTGATGAAAAATGGATTCTTTTTGACAATTGCAAGCGTTTGGCACAATAGTTAGATAAAGATGAAGTGTGAAACATAGTCTAAAACCGAATACTCATCAAAAAAAGCTAATGGTGCCTATTTGGTGGGCCAGCACTGGTATTATCCACTATAGCTTCACGAAACCTGGTCAAACAATTACAGCATATGTCTACTGCAATCAATTGGATGAAACGATGGGTACACTTGCGATTAAGCAGCTGAGACTGGTCAAGAGACAGGCCAGTCTTCTTGCAAGACAATGCTGGACCACATGTTGCATAAACAACACTGCTCAAACTATAGCAGGTGGACTTGGAAACTCTCTGTCATCCACCATATTCACCACACTTTGCACCAACTGACTACCACATCTTCCAGGCTTTGGATCACTTCTTGCAAGGAAATATATTCAATTCTCAACAAGCTGTGGAAAACGCCCTTTGTGATTTCATCACCACTTGCTCTCCAAGCTTCTTGCTACTGGCATCAACGAGCTACCGTTAAGATGTCAAAACTGTGTCAATAGTTTAGACGCATACTTTGATTAATTATACTACTTCTTGTTTGAGACATAATAAACTACACTTTTGATTCGAAATTGGACATTTCATATTTAATGACCTAATAATAAACGTTGTCTGTAGTGCTCATGGAATAGCCCTTCCAGGTAAACCATGCCCATTTTACTGATGAAATACAGGCCCAGAAAGAGCAACCAGGTGCCCGAGGTTCCGTAGCACCACTCTCAGGAAATCGATGTGCCTGCAAAGCCCCGCCAGGGCGGGAGAGACAGACTCCATGCCGTCGGGCAATTCCTGCAGGGCAGCAGCTCTCGTCCCACTCGGTTCAGGTCTGGGCTCCAGGACACCCACCGGCAGCCCTGTCAGGTGCAGACTGAAATTCTCTGGGCTAGAAAAGAGATGCAGCCCCAGAGCTGCAGCACAAAGCAACCCCAGGCTTCCCACTCACCAGTTACCCACTGCCCTCAGCCACCAGCCCGAACCTCACTGCCCCCCAGCCCTTCCTCAGGGTGCTGCCAAGTGTGCTCACGGCCGGGGGTCAGGCTGGATACGGGTAAGGCTGAGCCCTGGTCCTGAGCTCAACCAGAATCTCCCCCGTCACCAACCCATGTTTTAATTAAGATGACAAAAGCTTGAGAAATCAAATATCCTGGCAATGGGGAGTCTGGTAATTAACTGCTTGAGCTTTACTGAGGGCGACCACAATCATGGTTCCCACCCCAGTGGACAAGCAGACCATCCTTCCTGCCTCATTTCAGCGAGTGCTGTCATGGGACTATATTCTGTCCTATGACTGCAGAGCTCATTCTCTGTGGATTGTGGCCACTACCCACAAGGGTGGAGGATGGAAGCACTGAGCTGTCTCAGGCTGAGCCGACGTGGACTCTGGTTTGTGACAGCCATGCAGGCTGGTAAGCCCCTGGCCTGCCCAGCCCCTGTGTTGTGCTTTTTCAGTTCCTTTAGTACATTCATCCTGTCTCTAAGGTCTTTTCTGCTTTAATGGGTTGTGCTGTATGTTTTCTGGCATTTCCAGCTGTGTGGGGTGGGGATGATCCACCACACTGACTGAAAGTGAAACTGACTTTCCACACTGGGATCTCAGGCCCTCCTGGCTGCGGCCACCTTGCCTCACTTTACTGTCTGGGGTCAGGGAGCCTGCAGGCAAACACCTGCCATAGAAGAACCAGGCCCAGAGAGGGGGAACTCGAGCCACACCACTTGCAAGAATCTGGTTTCCAGTTTCTTGTCCAGAGCTCTTGTCTCAGCTGCGCTGGCTCTTGGGCCTTGGGCCGATGCTGGGCAGGTTCAGGCAAGTTCTGGCCAGAAGCCAGCCCAGAGGGGTCAGATCCTTAACCCTTAACTCTTCAGGCTTGTCCCCACCCTCTCTGCTCCCACCTCAACCTTTAGGAAGCCCCTGTACCCCCCCATGCCAAGGACCCCGCCCACATCCACATCAGCCCACGTCCCCTGGGTGTGTCAACAGGGCTCAGCTGCTGCAGAAAGGAGCCGGCTCGGTGCAGTCTGTGTTGGGAGGGCCTCAGGGGTCTCGCCCTCCCAGACTGTCTAAGGGGGGACGCGGGTACAGACACCACTCACTCCTCCTTCTGGATGAGGTTTAACAAGCCAGCTCTTAAATGACATAACCGCAGTGCAAATCTGAGACATCAGACCAAAACCTCGAGTTCTCCCACTGCCCAACCCTGCTTCTTCAGTGGGTGTGGCCCGTTCTCATCCTCAGCACTGCCCTCACCCTGGCTCTTCTGTCCCCAAGGCCAAGTTTCCTCGATGGTGAAGTGGATGAAGGTGACAAGCTGGAGTCAACTTACCCCTGGGCCCCTCTGACTAAACACGTCAGAACAGGGAGGCCAAAACACCCTGCCCCAAATTCAGCAGAGCACCCAGAGCACGGGCAGGACAACAGGTACTGATTTCTCTTGCTATACATGAGGAACATGCTACGAATTAGGGGAAAACATTCAGCTACCATTTGGTTTCAACTTGTAACAAACATTGATTTCACTGCCTCCCTAAAATCAGAACATGGAAATCCTTATTCCAGGTCCAGGTTCCAGAAGTCAGGGAACTCCTGAGAAGCAACCCCAGACACACAAACCCTGGGGCCCCAGGCAGCTGTCTGCGGCCCACCTCAAAAGCACACACCTCTGCTGGCACCTCCCGCACAGTGGAGTGTCCTGTGTCCCTCCCTGGGCCCTGGGGCCACACAGGTGCAAGGGAGGGGCCGGGTGAAGGCCAGACAACACAGATGCCCCTCGAGTAGCAGGCGCGGGCTGGACTCAGAGCCTCAGGCTGCAGAATCTCAATCCCTGTCATCTTTTCCTGCAACTCGAGCCACACAGCAAGAGTCCAAATGCGCAGGAGACTGATGTCTGCTCCTGAAATAGCCCCTTCAAAGGGAAAGCGCAGGGAACAGCCCATTATTAATAAAAAAAAAAAAAAAAAAAATGAGGGCTAAAAATAGGCCTTTCCACAGGGAGGCCAGGCCAGTGGACAAAAGGAGCAGGTTTGGAAACATTGCTGGGAGTTCAGAGACTTGGCAGCTTCCTACGGCTGCCTGGCTCGGCCACCTCCTGAGCTGGACCCCCAGGCCCCGCCCCACCCCTGCACAGCTTTGCGGTCCAGCCTCAGGCTGCCCCTGTGCCTGGTCCACTCCTGCCTGTCTGGCTGTAGCCAACGCGTGCCAGCCCCCTGGCTGGACTGTGTCAAGGAAGCCCCCTTTCCCCCTCCCCACTGAGGAAACTGAGGCCTGAAATAACGAGGTAACAAGTAACACATCCAAGACCACGTCACTGATAGGGACCGAGTGCCACTGGGCTCCCGGTGGCCTGACTCCAGCAGGCACACGCCCCCTACCTGGTCAACTCATGTGTGCTCCAGCAGCCTGAGCTGACCCTGTACGTAAGAGGACAGCCCATGTGCAGCCATGCTGTGCATGTCTATGAGCCACACCACAAGGCGCATGAAGGCTGACAAGTGCCCTTTATCACCCACTCAGAATACCCACCCCGGGGCCGTGCCTGGCATGAAGAAACACCCATGGGCGCAGTGGGGGAGGCAGGGAGACCATCTCAACACCCGTCCATTCTTTTCAGGCCACGGTCAGACCCTCCAAGGGGAAGCTAAACAACCTTCATCCACAGAACGCCGGTGCTGGAGGTGGAGCCTGCCCTGCCCAAAGCCTCCGTTTCAGCCCCAGCCGCCTGTGATCCTGGGTGGGTGGTGGGCGAGGATGAGCTGGGCCTGGGCCTGTTCTGGGCGAAAGGCTTCTCCACCCTCCTGCAACTGCCTCGCTCAGGTCCATGCAAACAAGGAGCCAAGCTGGACCGTGGTCCCTCCGGCCTGGAGGGCGCACAGGAGAGCCCGGCTAGAGCGGAGCCGAGGCTCAATTTCAGAGCAGCCAGGAGTCCATGCTCGCTCCACACAATGGACTCTTAACAAAAAGGAAAAGCGTCATAAATCCCAGGCTTGGGCCAGTGAGATGGAGGGTGGTTTACCCAACTTCACTAGCTAAGGTCCT
The DNA here is from genome assembly GCF_020740605.2 of Lemur catta. Taxonomy (NCBI): domain Eukaryota; kingdom Metazoa; phylum Chordata; class Mammalia; order Primates; family Lemuridae; genus Lemur; species Lemur catta. The sequence continues at coordinate 81,562,881 of NC_059131.1, forward strand.
GCTTGCTTTTCTCCGAAATGCTATTTGCATTTTTGCTCAGGCCTGGCATCATTGGGGCTTTGTTTTGTCATGTACTGAAATTCAGAATATGACTCACTCCTCTCCAGGCAGCACTCCAGCTCGACCCCCCTGGGCCCTCTCCTGCCCTGGCAACTGGGGAAGCTCCCCAACAACGTCTACCTCCCACCCGCTGGTGGGTCCCAGGGCCCAGCCATGCGGCCTCCTGGGGAGGGGTGGGCACAGATGCCACCACAGCTGCTCACTCTCAGAGGAAGGTTCTAGCAGGCACAGGCCGAGAGGGCTTGAGGGCTGGGGAGGAAGGAAGGCAGCCCTGACCCCAGGTGGTCATGGGGCTGGGAATGAAGATTTGGGGAGAAAAGACCATTACTGTTTGGATTTCACAGTAAGAGGAACTTAATTTCCTCTAAAAAAAAAAAAAATCCCACACATATTTTAATTTTAAAAAGCTTTTACTACAAAAGGCTCAATTAATTCCTCAGAACCTCCACATCCCAGCTTTTGACTGAGAACCCACATATGGAAAGAAGCCTGGCAGGAGGCTCTGCCCCCACCCAGCCTTCAGCGCAGTTCTCACCTGCCTCACTTAACCTCTGTGCCTTGTGCTCAGTTCCCATCGTCTGCACAATTTCCCTCCAGCTCTGGGGAAGAAGCCGGCTTGTTTCACAGGTGTGGGGTCCCCCAGAGCCCTCCCTGTCCTTTCAACGCTAGGCCAGCTGACCCTGTTGCAATTTTTCCAGATGGACCCCCACGCACGTCCTCGTGAACACATGGATGTCGACTGGCACCTCTCCCGTTTTCCCCACAGCTGTGGGCTCAGTGGAGGAGGGTCCTCACAACTCTATTTCCTGGGGGGCCTGGAGGCATGACTCTCTCAGAGGTCATGGGGCCGGCTAGCTCAGCACTGGGCTGCCACCCAGTGTCTCTGATCCTTGGGCCACAGCCCTGTGGATCTCTCCCAGGTCCTCAGACAGGAGCTGGAGCTGAGGCCTCCACAGGAGACTTCAGGACACACAGCGCTGCCTGCCCTGGAGACGGGCCGGCTGGATAAACATTTCTACCTGACACCCCTGGGCCGGGGCTGTGGGGTGAGGACAGTTCTGAGGTTACAAAGGAAAAGAAAAGAGGAAGAATGTTCTGGCCAAGCCCCTGAGGGAGCACACAGTGGTGCAGAGCGCAGGCTTGACCCCATAGCCTGGGAGCAAACCCTGGCTCCACTTAATGTCCATTGTGAGGCTCCATGCCTGGTTTAATCCACATCTGCCAAGTGCAAATGGTCCCTTCCCAGGGCAGGGAAAGGAGCCCCCACCCACACTCAGCCCAGATTATGGCCAAATGAGACCAAACAGGATGTGGGGGGCTGGGCAGCAGGGTGATGGCACTGGAAACAGGCCAGGAGAGCCCTGGCTGCTGTGGGAGCCTCTCCCCCTTCTCCCTCCTCTAGGATGCTCAGCTGACTCAGCATTTCTCACCCGCTGTCCCACAGCACCTCCCTCTGCCCCCCCACCGACCTTGAGCCACAGCCTTCTACAAAGCTCCCCAAATAGCCAGGTCTCTAGTACCTACCAATTAGGCAGTGGCCACCGGGGTAGGATCTAAGAACTACAGGGTGTCCGGAAGGGACCTTTGGGCTGCATGCTCTGTTGGACACAGGATACCTCACTCATGCTTCCCACGTAGCCCGCCAGGCCCTGCCCAGCCTGAGGCTCCAGGGACGAAATGAAGCCCGTTTCACTCTAAGTGGAGAATCCTTGGAGAGCCCTCCTGTACCCTAAGCCAAGACTTGTCTCTGGGAATTCTGCCCACTTCGTGCACCCTGTACCCGCTACTTATGATTCACTGCGTTAAGTCATTAAAACACACAGTGCTCCTCAGTGAGCCACTTTAAGGACATGATCTCATCTGAGCCTCCATGAGGCAGAGACACTCAAGACCACAGATGCTCCTGAAGGACGACGAGACCCGAGACCTCCGGCCAATCCCCAAACTCAGCCACCTCCAGGATGACATAAATCACCCCTCAGATGCACATATTCGGGTTCTGCGTGGTCACACCATCCTTTTCTCACCCATGGTGCATGCGCTAAGAGGAACTGGGAGAGCCGGGGCAGGTTCAGAACCACAGACCACGCTGGGACAGGCTGCTGTGCTCCCCTGCGTCACCCTCCCTCCAACCACTGGGGCAGGAAAATGGTACCACAGCTGCTCCAGATCAGCTGGGCAGGTGCTCCTGGTTCAAATTCACAGTTAAAACCGTCAGGTGCTGACGGCCCCCACAGGCCCCCATCCTGCAGATGAGAAAACTGAGGGATAGTGAAGCCCAGGCTGTTGTCCAAGAGAGGGAGCATGTACAGAGTGGGGCTGAGACCCTACCATTTATACTCACAGACTGCTCCACTGGGGCACTTTTTGCATATTTTTTCCACAAAAGGACTCTAATTCTTCTAATTGTACATCACCTTGCATGCACGTCTCTGCCCTCATTGCCTCATCCCCTCTCTCTAGGGGAGCCCCTGAGAGACCAACCCAGATGTCCTGCAAGTCCATTTCCTCTGCTGCTTTGGTGGCTCAGATGAGAGCGAGCTTAGGTGTGAGGATTGCACAACTGAAGAGCTGGCTGACACCGCCCCGGGCTCCACAAGCTCCGCTTTCTAACGAGCACTTCCAGCCCAGGACGCTCACCTGAACACAGGCACCAGAGACGCCCCTGCCCCTACCCCTGTTGTGTGCATGCTGTCGAGGGCAGGGCCCCTCTGGGCTGGAACCTCACGTGCCCAGCTGAGGCCCTAGGAGGGCGAGTGCTAAGACTAGAGAGCCCTGCCCTCTCTGCATACGTTACCCACCAAGTGCCCTTATGTCTACACATCATGGCATAAGTGTGTAGTAGACATCAGTATCTAAACAGGCTTCAATTCTGTTGGTCTCACATATAAACCACAAAGTCCACCCAAAAACCACTGTAAGAGAGAAGTCCACTTACTCCAATTGTGAACTTGAACTTGAACGGGGGCCCCTCAAAGAATGCAGCACAGTTATCATCACTTCCTGTCGCCAGCCGGTACGGCCTGCTCTGCTTGATGTCCACACTGTTGATGACTTTGTTGTGTCCCGTGATCTCGCCCACAGAAGAGCCACTGTCCCACAGGAAGACAGCTCCAAACCTGGACCCAAAGAGAGGAGTCAAAGGAAAAAAAATCAATCCTGGACGGTCGATGAGAAATGTGATAGCTGAGCTCCCAGTGCACCAAGGACAGGAGTGAATGTGAGCAAGGCAGCTTGGGAAGTTAAAGGAACAAACCTGAAAGCACTGTGATTCTGGCACTGTGGGTATTTGTCCAAAAGCTCTAAGGGCAGGTAGGGGCAACCTGGGCACCTTTGGGGAGGGACTGCAGGTATGTGTCTGTATGGCCCCACGCCAAAGTACCTCCCGCATGGCAGGTGCCTCAGAAGCACCAGCCCGGGGATATCTTTATGGCTTCATCACTCTCGTAATAGTTCTGTGGGCAGGGGCTGGGATGCAGACCAGTTACCATCCCCTGCAGGAACAGAGATGCCTTGCTCTTAACTGGCATTCAGAGAAAATATATCGTGGTAGTTAATATTTGCTACCAAATGAAAACGGAACAAAGACCCACAGGAATGACTTGAAAAATGATGGAAAAATTAATACCCAGCAGTACACGAACTAAGAAGTGCCTCTCAGGGAGGGAAATAAAAGACATGTGGCTGTCAAGTTCAAGCCCCCGTGGGCAGCCGTGGTGCTGTACAAGGAACCCTGACGGCTCTTGGAATAAGGAAGCCTGGGTTCCAGCGCTGACCCTGCTGGTCACCAGGCCCAATAGGCAGCACCTGCCACCCCAGCGTCCACTGGGTCTTGTTCTCTGCTCAGGGAACCTTAGGTGATGCACTCAGCTGGGGGCACAGTCCAGTCTCCCTTGTGGGTTCACATGGCAGCTGTCAGAAAGGACCCCAATACAAGAGGTATCTCTCTTTCGCCTTGTTCCCTCCTGCTGCCTGGAAGGTGGGCACGGCAGCTGTTCTGGGAGGCAAGGGTCTCAGCATGTCAGAGGAGAGTGAGGCCCCAGGGACAGAGCCACTGTGATGTGGAGCCCTCCCTCAAATGTGGCCAGTGACCACCAGTGAAGGCGGCCGGGGGCCTGGCCCCTATTGGGAGCTCAACCTACACTGGCCCGAGCTGACACAGACATCACTGCAGCCCCCTCCCACCCGGGCGCAGCATGCGGAGCACAGGCCATGGGACGGGCAGAGTGGCCGAGGGAGTGACTCACTTCTCCCTTCCTTCCCCGACCACGGCGATCCTCTTACTGTCTTCAGTCCAAGCAATGTCTTTAATCTTCCCCGCGAAGGGCTGATACTCATACTTCAGCAGGTGCTCCTTCTGTGTAGTGTCCCAGATCCTCAGCTTCCCAGACACATCTGTGGGACACACAGGGGTGGTGAGAGCCACAGGTCACCGCCGGACAAGGGCCACGTGGCCACAAGCCCACTCAGCACCACCTCTGGTTTCTCGGGCTTCCTGGAGGGAAACGACACTCAGCCACCCTCCAAAGCAGAGCCTGCTGCCCCCATGAGGGCTGCTACTTGGGGTCCCTGCATTTCACCAGAAATCACCTGGGGAACAAACCCTGCTTAGATGTCAGAAAAAGCGCAGGACACATGATGGTGACATTTCAGTATGCCACGAAGCAGTTTAGTTACTGTGTTTCTTTGCTTGTAGGGGCATCCAAATGGCTTATAGGTCTTGGACAACCTTTGTAAAGTGACAAGATTAGCTATGCCCGCCTTTCCCATGCTGCTGCTGCAGGAACTAACAGAACTGAGGTGTGCAGCTGTGTGGTGCAACCATGCAGCCCGGGGTGACGCTGCGGCTAGGCCTGGTGGCCCTTGCCAGGGGTCTGCAGACCTGGCCCCTATGCAGCTCCCTGACAGCATGCTGCCAGGCAGATTGGGAGCCTTACTCACTACCAGGAACGCTCCACAGCTCGCAGGAAGCAAAGCGTGAGTAAAAGTCTTTTGAGAGACCTACGAGGTAGGTGTTGTGAGGGGAGGAGACCTGTACACTGAACCTGATGGCAGCTGCGTTCTCATCGGAGCGTGGGCCGCCAACTGCAATAGAGCAATGCTGGAGGCCACACACCTCCCTCCCACGCTGTGATCCTGTCACCAAGTACCAACTCCCAGTCAGACACACCCCTTCCAAATCAGCACCCTGTCGGCGTAAGACATGGGAGCATCTCACACAAACTCTTGGGCTTAGAACCTCAGCCCAGGCCTCCAAGCAGGTAGGGGTGCCCGGCTTTCCCAGAAGACCCCAGACCACCTCAGTACCCCACACAACTCCAGCTGGTTCCAGTGAAAACAGTGCTTGTTTAAACAGTGCCTGTTTTCTTGGTCGAGCCAAGGCAAAGGAGGGCAGCAGCAAAGAGTTAGGCCTCAGGAGCTGGTGCCCCAGGTTCAAATCCAGCCTCTGCCACGTCCAGGCTTTGTGGGCCTCACCAACTACATGGCCACCATGTTCCTCCATGCAAGAGGGGGAAATAAGAGAGCCCCCTCACAGGGCTGCTGTAGGGTTTGACAAGTTAACACGTACAGTCTCTGACTAGTCCTCAGTATGCAGGGAGCACTTGACACGAGTCAGCCAGGACTAGTCGTGAATGAACTGAGGCCACCAGAGACCCTGCACTTATGAGCAGACACAGAGCCCGAGCCTAGACTGGGCCAGTCCCTAAGACTCAGAAGGCCCACGTAAGGACTGTCCCTGGCGCTCAGCTCAGCTGTGGGGACAGACAAAAGGAGATGCCAAGTCCACAGGAACAGCATTAACTTGGGGAGTCCCAGAGAGCCTGGGGTCCTCTGGGCGAGGTCCTGGCGTGTGGCCAGAGGTAAGTTCCAAAGACAACCTGGAGAACTGGTTAGTGAAGTCCCATCGCCAAACAGGTCAGCGGGGAAAGAAAAGGAAGTCAGCAGAGGCCGGCAGCTTCAGAGAACGAATGCTGGGTGTGCAGGAAGGACACGCACACGTGTGCACACGCTCCCTCACGTGTACTCACAAACACACACTGCCCCATGGAGAGCACAATGCTCCCCAGGACAGGGTGGAGGGCATCTCACCCGCTACCCCAGGACTGGGCCTAGAGCTCTCGCCTCCCTGGGCTCAGCGAGCCACTGCCTGCTCCTCCCATCAGCGCAGCCTCCAGTCCAGGCCTGGCTTCCCGGCCACCTTCCACCCACCATCTCACCAGCCAGACCATCATCAGCCTCCTCCATGGGCCCTGCTTACTTGTGTAATTCTTTTCAGAAGCCGCCGGAGCAGGAAAGAGACAGGAGGGGCCCAGGGATCAGGTGCTCAGGCCCTGATCTGATGAGAACAATGCTGCCACAGTCCCCAAACACTGGCTGAGGGCCTGCTGGGGGCCAAGTTGTGTGCGAGGGGAATAGTAGTGACCCTAACAGACCAAGCGCCTGCCCTGCAGAAGGGTCTAGAGAGGGGGCAGACAATAAAAGCATACCTTCCATTTCATGTCTGTCCACACGGCACCAGGAAGAAAAGCTAAGCAGTGCAGGGCAGGGGAGGAAGGGGGAGGCTCCTTCCCTCTGCAAACTCTTGCTCACCGCTAGGACAAAGGGCTGCACAGTGGAGTGACCGTGCTCAAGGCATCTGTATTGTCCCTGTGCCCCATGCGCAAGTGTACAGAGCTGCCCAGCAAACCCATGGTGCGAAGCAGATGGGGCAGCAGGTGGGAGAGCCAGCCCTCCAGTCCCAGGGAGGCTTCTGCTCACAACGGAGCTGCAGCCTGGTCTTCCCTCGCCTGAGCAACCCTTACGGCCTCCATCCCTGGGCACAGATGACCCTTCCTCCAGGAAGCCTGCCCTGGGCGTATGGCCAAACCACATGTCTGCCGCTCTCTGCACCCCAAAGGCCATTGGGAATCACTGCCCGGGTGCTGAGGGGACTGGGCAATAGGGGCAAACCACTAGCATGGAGCTATCTCAGGAAAAATAGAGGATGAGGCCTGCCCCAGAAATGATGCCTGCACTTTGAGAACCATCATGCGGGAATGCAGGCTCCCAGCGGGCAGAGACTGACTGTCTCGTTCAGTGCTGGAGGTTCCCAGGCGTGCAGATTTCAGCAGCCGCGGACCAGTCACCCTGGCAGGATCTAAAGAGCCCACAGAGAGCTGGGACCCCACCTGGGAGTGAGCTCTGGGCTTCCTGAGGTACTGGGAGCCTTCCAGCCAGCTGGGCACACCAGGTACCAGGTAACCCACTTAGTGAGCCAGCACTTCCTGAGCCGCCCTCCTCCTCCCTCCAAACCCTACACACCACACTATTTTTAGCCCAACTCCATCTCTGCAGCAAACATTCCTCTGTAACCCTTAATCACTTCACTCTATTCAAAGAAAGGTATTAGGTTTGGAAAACCTGATCACACACAAGAATACCTGGACAGAGTGAGACCTCAAACCCCCTTGGTTCCTCCACCGTATCAGGGTGCTTTTAAAAAGAGAGAACAGACTGATAGTCATTTATTTATGGGGCCCATCCTTTGCGTCAGTCTCAGACACAGCCTTCCTCGTGGATTCTGCAGCAGCATTTGAAGGCCATTGATTTCTGTCTTGCTGAAATCCCCTTCGGGACCCGGGAGAGGGCAGACCTGGGCCTGCAGGCTCTCGGCTTGATGCTGACAGAGCAGGGCAGCCGTGCCAGGCAAGGGGCAGAGGCCCTGCCAACCACATTCCTCTCCTGAGAAGACACTGCTCAGAGCACCCGCCTCTGTGTTAAACACAATTGAAAAGACGTTTGGGCCAAATCTTGGGGCTTTAAATGCAGAGACATTTTGCCGGCAAGCAGGGCCAGGGGAAAAAATAAATCACAGGGCTAAAATAAAACATGAGATATAAATTAGAGCAAGTTTTACAGATGGAGTTGGAGTCGATCTCAACACTAAAATCATTAAGTGCCTACTACACATCAGACTCCTGGCCCGGCCCTCGCCATGATCTCGGCTGGCCTGCTGTCCCAGCTGGATCGGTGCAGAGCCCCAGTTTTGGTGACAGATAGTGTGGTCACCCTGGCGTTCAGCAGTGCGAGAGCTGTGGTGCACTGTCTCAGCAGCCTCAGCTCACAGGAAGGGAAAACGAAGGCCTAGGAAGGGAAGTTCTTCCACTAAGGCTACACGGCTAGTAAGGGGCTACTATGGTTTGAACGTGCCCCCCAAAAAGCATGTGCTGGAAAGTTAATCCCCAATGCAACAGTGTGGGAAGTGGGCCTAACGAGGTGATCAGGCTACCTGGGCTGTCCTCATGGATGGCTTAATGCTGTTATCAATGGGGGGGATTCCTTATAAAAGGACAAGTTCAGCGCCTCCCCCCACCCCGGCGCTCTCTTGCCCTCTCTTTCCTTTTCTGCCACAGGATGACGAGGCAAGAAGGCTCCTCAGTTCCCAACTCCCCAGCTCCCAGAACCATAAGCCAATTCATTACAATTACCCAGTCTGTGGCACTCTGTTGCAGTAGCACAAAACAGACTAAGACAGGGCTGAACCCAGGTCTTCCCCAATCCCAAAGCCTGCTGTCTCCCAGACAGACATAGACCCTTCAGGAACAGGCTGCTGGGCACACACAGGGCAGTATAGGCAGAACCCAGCAGCACGTGTGAATCCCGCCCTTCCCTCCTGGTTATCTAGCTTGTTCAGCGATGTGGTTGTGGTGTCACTCTCCAGACATGCTGACGGGGCCCACATCAGCTCACGTACTTAGCTCTCCCTGGGGTTGGAAACAGGGCTAAGCAAGACAGGCAATATTTGTTGAGCATGTGAATGAATATAATTGAGTCAATGAATAATTGGGACCCCACTCTAACTTCTTTGCGTCCTGCTCTCATCTGTACAGGTAAAGCTCTACCTCAAGGAGCTAAGTGAATAAAGCTCCTGTAAGCATGAAGATCTTTCTGTCCCTTGCCCAGCCTCCTCCGCTGCCACACAAAAGCTCAGGCTGAAGAGACCAAAGGGCCAGTCCACAAATACAACGTAAGCGCTTGCTTTGAGGCCAGCACTGTGTCAGGTACTGGGAAAGGACAGCGGACAAGAATGACACAAAACAAAACTATAATTCAGATACACACGTAGTGAGCTCCAGCACGTCATGCGGCTACCTGCAGAAGGCCTCTGGCCAACCTCACAGGAGCCATTTCTGCTAACTTCTGAGTTGGAACCAACTGGAACACTCTGAACTACAAAGCATATTTTCTAGAACTAAAGCCAGTTCTGGAATGGGGCACTTCAATGGCTTATACTTTCCCTGTCAGCCCCAGCTGAAACTATGTACATTGGTTCTCTCACCTGTCAACTAAACCCTCTTCTCTCCCCCCATCTCCCCCAGCCAGGAGCCCAGCTCAGCCTGGGGTCCCGAGCGCCCCCTGGGCCACACCACATACCTCCAGAGGCGACGTAGAATCCGCTGGGCGCGTACTTGGCCACCACCACCTGATGGGCATGCTCCGTGTAGAT